>NC_056531.1:12831644-13067777 GCF_019175285.1 Sceloporus undulatus
ATCATCATCATCATCATCATCATCATCATCATCATCATCATCATCATCATTCTGACCCAGATTAACAATGTCCACTAACAGGGATTTTGGATTTTCAGCCAGTAGTGATTCAGCTCTAGTCAATTATGGGCCTTTTCACAATACGCAATTATAACACAATAATTTTGCTCTAACTGCAATAGGTGCATCCTATGAAATCCTGGGATAGGTAGTTTAGGGAAGCAGTAGAGCTCTCAAACTGCGAATTCTACATTTGTTGTTGTGAATTATACCATACCTCTCTCTGAACTACAGATGGAGTCAGTGTGGCACAGTGGTTTGAACGCTGGACTACAACTCTGGAGACCAGGGTTCAAATCCCCGCTAAGCCACGGAAACCCACCTTGGGCAAGTCATACACTCTCGGGGGTTGCTTCATTGGCATTCTCCACTGTAAGGCACTAGAGCTTTGTAGAAGATCCTTCTAATTAGCTCACCAAACTACAAATCCCTGGGTTCCATAGAACAGAGCCTTGGCTGTTCAAGTGGGATCATAGCACTATCACTGTAGAGTGGATACGGCGGAGCCCATGTTGATCCCTTCGGGTCAGTTTTACCTCTGCCCATAATTATTGTAAAATCTTCTTCCTCAGATGCCTCTCCCATTTAATTTTATGCATTTATCTATTTTATTGTTTGTATGTCCACTGCTTTGATTTAGATTTCCTGCATGGCAGGGGGTTGGACTGGATGGCCATTGCAGTCTCTTCCAACCCTATGATTCTATTCTATATAAATAAAGCATAATAATTATTATTATTATTATTATTATTATTATTATTATTATTTATGTAATTTTTAAATATCTTTATCTTTTTAAAATGTTTTATTTTTAAAATAACTATCTGTTTTAATATTGTAATCATTTCATTCCTTTTTAACGTACTTTTTCCCTATGTTTTTAACTTTCCTGTTTCTTTCCATGTTGTGAAGCTGCTCTGAGTCCCAGTTCTGGGGAAAGAGTGGGATACAAATAAATATAGTAAACAAACAAACATTTATTTATTGAAGGGATTTCTATCCTGCCTTTCGCCCCAAAAAGTATTCAAGGCGACTTGCGGTAATTTAAAAAGACAGATGTACAACACTGATTAGAATCATAGAATCGACCACAAGGGCCATCCAGTCCAACCCCATTCTGCCATGCAGGAACTCTCAATCAAAGCATCCCCAACAAATGGCCATCCAGCCTCTGCTTAAAGACCTCCAAGGAAGGAGACTCCACTACACTCCGAGGGAGTGTGTTCCACTGTTGAACAGCTGTCAGGAAGTTCCTCCTAATGTTGAGGTGGAATCTCTTTTCCTGCAGCTTGCATCCATTGTTCCGGGTCCTATTCTCTGGAGCAGCAGAAAACAAGCTTGCTCTCTCCTCAATATGACATCCCTTCAAATATTTAAACAGGACCTGGTTTCCAGACCTTTCACCATTTTAGTTGCCCTCCTTTGGACATGCTCCAGTTTCTCAATGTCCTTTCTGAATTGTGGTGCCCAGAACTGGACACAATATTCCAGGTGGGGCCTGACCAGAGCAGAATACAGTGGCACTATTACTTCCCTTGATCTAGACACTATACTTCTATTGATGCAGCGTAAAATTGCATTGGCCTTGTTAGCTGCCACATCACACTGTTGACTCATGTTCAACTTGTGGTCTACTTGGACTCCTAGATCCCTTTCACATGTTGTCTCCTTAAGCCAGGTGTCCCCCATCCTATATCTGTGCATTTCATTTTTTCGCCCTAAGTGCAGTACCTTACATTTCTCCCTGTTGAATTTCATTTTGTTAGCTATGGCCCAACTTTCTAGTTTATTCAGGTCATTTTGAATTTTGATCTCTGGAGTATTAGCTACTCCTCCTAATTTGGTGTCATCTGCAAATTTGATAAGTGTGCCCCCAATTTTGTCCTCCAAGTCATTGATAAAGACATTGAACAGTACTGGGCCCAGGACAGAGCCCTGTGGGACCCCACTGGTCACTTCTCTCCAGGATGAAAAGGAGCCGTTGTTGAGCACCCTTTGGCTTTGGCCAGTCAACCAAGTACAAATCCATGTAACATGAGTGGCCCCATGAGTGACTGGTGAGGTAAGAATTTGGGACGTTGCAAAGTTCTCTGGAGGCTTTAAGTCAAAACAGACCTTAGGCTAGTCTCCAGCCCAAATCCCAAGGCAGCCAAGCAGATTGAAACCAGAAGCGATGCTTAGAAAAGGCCAACACTGGTTGGTAAATATGCCACGCGGTGCGGTCTCAAGCCCAGCGTTACAGTTAACCCTTGGTAGCCCTGCATTTGTTATCCACGGATTCAAGCGTCCACGGCTCGGAAATAGTCAAATTAAGCCTAAATTCCAGAGGGCAAACCTTGGTTTTGCCCTTTTATATAAGGGACACCATTTGACTAGGCCACTGTATTTAATGGGACTTGAGCATCTGGGGATGTTGGTATCCGTGGAAGGTTCTGGAACCAAACCCCAGCGGATACCAAGGGCCCACTGTAGAAATAGAAATAGAGCAGGTGGGTTTTTAAGTCTGTTTTTAACTTAACTATATTTTATGTGGTTTTATATTAATTTTATTGTATATATTTAATATGTGATTTTTGTATAGAGATGTTTGAATTGTTTGAATTTTGTAATCGCTTTAAAGGTTTTCTTGGCGAGAGCCGCCTTGGGTGCCTCCGGGGAGAAAGGTGGGAGAAAGGCGCAATCTCTTTGATGGGACTTGAGCATGGCTCACAGCTAAAACTCCCCTTCCCAGAATTCCCTCGCACTGAACTGTGGCAGTGAAAGTGGCGTCAAACTGGATGATTTCTGCAGTGCGGAGGCAGCCTAGGGGAGTGTTTGTAGCTTTTCTGTGGTGATGGCCTGACATGGGCTGCATCCATCCACACTGGAGAAAGAACTCTGCTCTGGGCCCAGCACAAACTCCAACTCCCAGAATTCTCTAGCCCTGTGCCAGAAAAAGTTAAAGTGGTGCTAAACGGGGTTATTTCTCCAGTGTGGATGCAGCCATGGGGCCTTTTCCTGGCTTGTTGGGCTCCTCGTTGTGCTTGTTTTGTGGCGTTTTGGGTGTCGTTGGACTTTGCCTTGAGGCCTCTCTGTGGAAAGAGCCACCTCATTCTCAACCAATAGGAAGACGCCGACTAGCCCGCCCTCCCTTGGCTCCGCCCCCGTCGCCAAGCCCCGCCCTTTGTCTCTCATTGGCCGCCTCTTTGGTCACGCGGCCTGAAGGGTGGGTTCGCGGCGGAGCTGTTTTGCCTCTCCGCGCGACCCGTAGTTGTTGGTGTTTTTCCGAAGCTAGAGCCGCCGCTTTTGACGGTGCTTCCCCTCCTCCTCCTCCTCCTCCGCCGGCGATGTCGCGGGAAGAGTCCAGCTCGAAGGCCGTGACTGTTCGCGATGTGCAGCTCCTGATGAAGAAGAAAGAGGAGATCGAGGCCCAGATCCAAGCCTACTATGAAGTCCTGGAGGATGTAAGCGCGGCGCCGCACTGGAGAAAGCATCTGGGGCTGCATCCACACTGGAGAGATAAACCGGTTTGGCACCGCCTTAATTGCCTTGGCTCAAGGCTATGGAATTCTGGGAGTTGGAGTTTGTTGTGGGCCCAGAGCGGAGCTCCCAGAATTCCATAGCCTTGAACCAGACAAGAGTTAAAGGAGTGCCAAAAACGGGTTATCTCTCCAGTGTGGATGCAGCCCTAGTAGCTGTGTTAGTCTGCTTCAGCATAAAAAGGGACTACAACTCCCAACATCACCTGGGATGCTTCTGATGAGGGGTCTTGTAGTCCAAATCGGGAGGGCACCAGCTTAGGACAGGCTGGCTTCAGCATCTGCAGGAGGCCAAGCTTCCTGTCTATTAGCAGGGACTCCAGAAGCCTTTTCATCTCGAGGTACGTCGACACTGGAGAAATCATGCACTTTTGGACACCTTAACTGCCATTGCTCCATTCTACGGAATCCTGGGATTTGTAGCGTGGGTGAGCTGTCGGCCCTCTTTGGCAGAGAAAGCGCAAGAAGACCCTGTCAAACTACAATTCCCAGGGGTTCCATCCAATGGCACAGTTGGATTCTGTTTTGAAGGCCCCACAGCACTTACTGGATTTCCTCCCAGGTCAGCTCCCAGAGGTCTGCAGCCATTGCTATTTATTTGATGGCTTCCAGCTTTTATAAACAGCGGGATTCTTCTTTCCTGCAGTAGAATAGATGTATTCCTGCATAATTTGCTGAGCCTGCCCATGTGAGCTCTGTGTGTGTCTTTTTCAGAAGGGTACTTGTGTTGGTCTGTTGTCAGAACCAAGAGTTGTGTTCCACATGGACTTCTTATAGCTATCAGATATTTTTGTTCAGCTATTTTTTGGCTTGAGTGACCTCCCCAGCATATAAAATTAACACAGCATTCATTGTAAAGCGGTTGCTTGCTCAATAAAAGTCAAGCAATATAAAATCCACTTTCCATTGACTGCATTTTTTACACATTTAGTTGGGAATAAGCCCCATTGAATTCAGTTGATAAGCTGTGCGCTTTATAACAAGATCCTTCTTCTGTGACTCCTCCAAGAAAGATCTGAAAGGCCACTTAACTGTATTCTCTTTTTATTCTGCAGCAAAAAGGGGTTGGGATGAATGAACCTCTTGTGGATGTTGAAGGCTACCCGCGTGCGGATGTTGATCTTTACCAAGTCCGGACGGCACGACATAACATCATCTGTAAGTATCCAGTCCTTAGTTCCCTTGATATTTAGTTCAAACTCATTACCATTGTGTTCAGGAGTACAGCCTGATTTGACTTTCTCTTCACTTGGAGAAGGAGGTGGGAATCGAAAAAGGAGAGAAGCAAGAACCTGCCAAGAGTCTGACTTGTGGAAACACATGTGGTTTGTGTATAACTACTTAATTCCCTCACTGTTTCAGGTCATGTTCAAACGCCCAGCCCATTACCAACATACCATGCTCTCATTGCCTCCCAGCAGACTTTTTGTATTGCAGTGTCGAATACACATACAATACACAACAATAATTTACCTTATTTCCTCTAATATGCATTCAATAGTAGATATACAGAAGTCTAGAACTTTACAGGGAGGTTCTTTTTTGTTGCACATTTTCCATCACTGGGGTTCAGACATTTTTGCCAAACTTTAGCAAACCATCCAGAGATGTGCTGGTGAATCTACCTGCTGCCCATCTCATCTTAACTTGTGGGTGCTCTTTGTCTCTAGGCTTGCAAAACGATCACAAGGCTTTGATGCGAGAGGTAGAAGAGGCTCTCCACCAGCTTCATGCCCAGGATAAGGAGAAGCATGCAAAAGATGAGGCGGAAGCTCGAGCCGAAGCTATGAGCCAGACCTTGCCTCAGCCTTTTGCCAAGGTGAACGCCGTCACCCCAGGATCCCCAGCCAGCCTTTCGGCAAGTACTGATTCTCCTTGCTCTTGGTAGCCATCCATCTTTTCACTGGTTTTCAAGCTAGTTACCAACTTGGCACTCAAGGGCAAAACACATTGACTCTGTCACTCTCTGCTTCTCTCTGAAGGGATTGCAAGTTGATGATGAGATTGTGGAGTTTGGCTCTGTGAATACTCACAACTTTCAGTCGCTGCAGAACATTGCCACAGTGGTACAGCACAGTGAAGGGGTAAGTGATCTGGGCCTTTGCCACTAGGCAAATGGTCTATGTAGTCAGATGCATAACAATGACAACAGGTTCCCAGGGAGGTCAGAAAGGCACTATCCTTGTTGTCCTTCTGTTGCCATGCTAAAACCTTTTTATTCAAGACAGGCTTTTTGAAACAGTTTTTAAAGAATGGGCAAGGAGATCCTGTATCGTTTTAATGAACTGTTTTAAATAGCTTTTTATTTTTTTAATTGTATTTTATTTCTTTAACTAGAGTGTGAATTGTTTTAATATTGTAAAAAGTTTACAGTGTGGTGTTACTTCTTTCGGCCTTCTCCACCTACAGAAACCATTAAGTGTGACCGTGATCCGTGGAGGAGAGAGACTGCACCTGGGTCTCACACCAAAACGCTGGAATGGCAGAGGGCTTCTTGGGTAAGCCAAATAACCTTATCAGGTTGTGAAGGCTACATTCTTTGTGTGTGATACTTTGGGGAATAATTCTGGATACTTCCCATCCCCTGGACCTGAACATCACCCTGCATAATGCTTCTCCCTTCTGTGTGTGTTGAATGTTGAGGATCGTAAGCTAGAAAAACGTGGGTTTTCCCCTTCAATCATACACTTGTAGAGTTGGAAGAGGCCTCATGGGCCCTCAAGTGAAATCCCTTGCTCAATGCAGGATCTCCAGCTAAAGCATTCCCAGTAGGGAGCTGTCCAGCCTCTTTTTGAAGACCTCCAGAGAAGGAGACTCCACCATCTCTCTAGGCATTTGGTTCCATTGCCAAGCCACTCTTACTGTCAGGAGGTTCCTTCTAATTTTCAAATGAAATCTGCTCTCTTGAAACTTCACACCATTAGACCTGGTTCTCCCCTTTGTGGCAGCAAAGAACAGGTCTGTCCTCTCTGGGACAGCCCTTGAGATATTTTAGGAGTCCAAACATGTCACACGCACACACCCCAGTCTTCTCTTCACCAAGCTGAACGTTCCATAAAACTCCAAATTCCAGGATTCTGTAGGATGGAGCCATAGCAAGTGGTATCAAACTGCATTATTTCTACAGTGTAGCTACAGCCTTAATTGAAAAGAAGGGTATGCTGTTTGTGCTAGTTGTTTTGGGATGAAGAAATGCTGTTGGTTATAGATTAAAAAATTATAGTTGCCAAAGGCCTAATCTTTCTCTTCCTTCCCATTTCCAGTTGTAATATTCTTCCTCTGCAAAGATGAGTTCCAGTGACAAAGCTCCCAACAACTTGGTGCCATTTCAGTTTTGAGTCGACCATGTAACTTGAATAAACTGGAGTGCGGAACATGAATTGTGGAGGTGTTGGAGTTTCCTACCAAAGAGGTTTATAGAGTTACACATAAAAGCAGTTTATAACTGTACTGATTCATAGGGTTAGTTTGGCTTGTTCTCCTGCCATTTATTTGAAAAAGGAAAGGGGAAAAAATGAGGCGTGTTGCTTTATTTTGGAATTTGGTAACTTATTCTGGGACCTCCTTTTTATTCTTTCCTGTTTGTTTCTGGGTTTACCAGTAAAGATTTATCTTAGCGTTCACAGTAGGGTTTTCTCTGGTTTCACTGACTGCTTGTAAATCATTTATTGAGAAATAATATAGGAAAATTGGCAGTTATGGTACTTCACATTGACATAATAAAGTCATTTTGAATAAACTTTTCTGTTAAAAAATGTGGGTGTTCAGCTTATTGTGACTAGCAGCCCAGGCTTGTGTGTGTGTCTCTTTTGAAGTAAATCGCATTTGCCCCAGGTAAGAATGTATAGGATTGCAGTCCTAATCTAGATTTTACAAAAACTGGTTTTAATTTAGTTACAACTTGCTTGTTTCAAATGGATGGGTGGAGTGTAGTTTACGTTGGCTTTCATTTTTTGTCTTGGTCATAATGAAGCTTCCTTTATATTAAATAATGTATGATTCTATGAAATCATATAAAGTACCTATTCCCCCCTGCCCCAGTGCTGTTTAGATTTTAGATAGGGAGTCTGTTATCAGAGATGTACAGTCTGATAGGCACTATTTTTTTAAAAAAAGGAATGCAAAATGTTATAGTTTGCTAAGCAGAAATGACTGTATTAAATGTGGTTAGTCAACAGTTTTACAGGGGTGAGCAAAAAGTAGATGGGGTCTACAGATCTGTATGTGATCTGCAGTTCATCACCAGTTTGTCTGACTCCCAATGATTTAATAGCAGCTTCAAGAGTTTAATCGTTCAATATTTGGTCCTCAGCTCATATCAATCTTGGCCAGCAAAGACAAGCGTGGGGAATGATGGGATTTGCATTCCATCAGCAAGGGGAAGGCTACCCTGTTCCCTAACACTGTCCTAATGCTATGGTACAGAGAGGATAAATATGTAGGACACAGCCCTGTCATCGGTGTTATAGTAAATTCCAGCTACAATTCTGATTAAATTCTGTACAGGCATACCTCAGTTAACAAAGCCAAGTCTGTTTAGCCCCTTCTTCTCCTCTGTCTAGCTGGAAGTTGGCTTTTTTCAAGCAGCAACAGCACTGGGACTGAAGTTTGGATGGAGAAATTCTGATGTTGGTGTCTGAGTGCAGTGTCTCTGCAGTAAATAATGCCATAAAGTTTAAAGAGTGTTGGAATGTGGTTCTACTCTATCTAGTGCTTCTGTGGTTGTGTGTGTCTGCCTACATCAGGCAAGGTAAATGGCAGCGGCCTCAAAAATCCTTCACTGAGCATGTGTTGAACCAAAGGAGAAAAGGGGAGAACAGGTAAGCCTACCTCACCAGCAGGTTAAGAAAAAATATAGTTTGGCCACCAAAAGGGAGGTTGAAAAGTGGAGCAGTGTAAAAGCGGTGTTAGAACCTATGGTAAATCAGATCATTGCTCTGTCTAGCTCAGTATTTCTATATGGACTGGCCATGGTTTTTAAGGGTGTCGGGTGGGATTCATTCATAATTAGGGTTGCCAGACTGAGAACTGGAGAGGGCTACTCTACATTTAATGGCTAAGTAGAAGAGGGGATTTCAGCAGGTGTTGCCATGCCATGCAGGAACTCACAATCCAAACAACATCCAGCCTCTGTTTGAAGACCTCCAAAGATGCAGACCACCGCTCTCCGAGGGAGTGTGTTCTCAGAGGGTTCTTTGTTGCTGTGTGTCTTCACGTTTCCAATTTTTGGCAACCCTAAGGTGCCCTCATAATGGGTTTTTCGTGGCAAGATTTGTTCAGATGAGGTTTGCCATTGCCTTCCCCTGAAGCTGACAGCATGTGATTTGCCCAAGGTTCTAGTGCCCCCCCCCAACTACAAATCCCTGAATTCCATAGGATGAATTACTTGGTTGTATGACAAGCAAAAAGATTCAGCACGGTGTAGTGGTGTGAGCATTAGACTATGACTCTGGAGACCAGGGTTTGATTCCCTGCTCGGTTATGGAAAGCCACTGGATGACCTTAGGCAAGTCACACACTCTCAGCCTGTGAGAACCCTGTGATAGGTTTGCCGCAATGACTCGAAAGCACATAATGATGCAACAAATTACAAGCAAAACCTGCTGAAATCCCAACTTGCATGCGGCCATTGAAGGTCCAGGACCCCTGTCCGGTTTTGAGTGTGGCAGCCCTCTTTGGGATGTCATGACAGGGCAGCACATGGTTACTGGAGGTACTATTCAGTTTCACCTTTGCTGGGAAGGGCTTGTGGGATTTGGTGGTTTTGCCTCTGGTGCCAAAGCAACAGCCAGCTGCAGAGACTTAGCATCCCTTGGGGAAGTGCAAGTAGCCATTTGCCACTCACCTCAGGCACCCAGAGGTTTGGAGTCAGTCTTGCAGGGATTGAAATAAAACAAGTAACCCTTCTGCTTTGCCGGGTTAAAGCTTAGGACAAAGATTTCTGTAGCCCAGCCAAAAAATGCCCGCTGTGTTAGGTAGCTCTATCTGCGGCCTGCCGCTCTCTGGCAGTTGGCAGTTGCTATGGGAACGAGAACCCAGTGCAAACAGTAGGCCCTGTTCCCGGAGCAGCTCAGTTTGCCTTTGGTGCCAGGCAGGTGAGTTTGGAAAGGACAGGGAAGGATACGTTCCCTGAAAGAAGAACGATGGGGGATTGAAGGATGCCCAGAGGAAAAGGCAGACCCAAGTAGAGCAAACATAAAGCAGCATTGAGAAAGATTGGGGCGGGGGGGGGGGGTTTGACAGGCACCATGCTCGTGCCAAGCAGTCATTTAGGAAGGGCTTTCACACGCTTTGCTTGTTCTTTTGCCTGGAAAGCTGTGGCCCCTCTTTGTAAATTGTATATTTCATCAAATCAGTCCGGCACAGTCTTAAAGGTGGTGCCAGCAGCAGCATTCAGGCCTCTGGATTGTGTTGGACTCCAACTTCCATTGCTCTCTGCCATCATCGGCTGTGCTGGCTGAAGGCGGTGGGAGCTGTAGTCCAATAGAGGAGAGCTGTCTGGAAAGGTCTGAGCCAAGGCCCGGAGGTTGGCAGCTCTGTAATATGTCTGAGCTGTGGCCCCTTCCTGCATGCTAGAAATGCTGTTTTGTATGTACTGGTCTTGAAACCTGATTTCTGAGTCACAGAGGTGATTTCGCGAGGAAGGATGGAGGAAGACAGCAGTAAACCAGAAACGCCTCAGGGGACGGAAGAGTCAGAACCAGGAGCAGAGATACAAAGAGAAGAGATGCCACTGGCTGAAAGTGCTCCTGCGAAGAGTGACTTGCCCAGCCAGGCAAGACAAGGTCTAGAGGAGGAGGCCCAGGATTCTGCAGGACCCATGGAAGCAACGCAACGGGGCAAACAGGCTTCGCAAGGGGTGAAAACCAGCATTTCTCCTGGTCCTCCAGAAACCTCTCAAGACACCACTGCCAGTGTAAGTAGTAAAGGGAGATATTTGTCACTGATGACTCAAGACACATTGTTGCCCTTGCTTTTGCTTAAGGACACTGTTGCTTCCCCTCCGTTCCAACATGCAGAGGTTGACCAGAATGACAGCTAAATCTTACTTGAATGACAGTGGTGGGACAGGAACCCAGACTCTCTCTTCCTTGGTGCCTGTGTTTCAATGGCCTACCAACATTTTTCTTTTGTTTCTAAGGCAAATGCAACTGAAATGTCCATAACAGAGGAAAAGGAGCCTGGGATCCCAGCACAAAAGGGCCAAGCACCCAAAGAGGACCTACAGGCAACTCACAAGCCTGGTGGTGTCAGGGATGATAAAGAAGAGGGAGACCAAACTGGATTGGAAAAAGGCCAGGACAGGAGCCAAACACCAGAAGCAGGGCCAAAGGCCGCCACTGCAGAAACCCATCGTCCCCAAAGTCAAGAGCAGGACAGAAGAAGCCCAAGCCAGCCGCCTCCTTTGCTGTCAGAAAGCACTGCTGGCCAAGATGGTCAAGGTAGTCCTGTCATGAAGGGAGGTAGTTCTGAGACGGGCCAAGAGGTAGGCCTTGTCCTCAGACCCCAAGAGCCACTTGGTGACAATGAGAGAGTCAGTCAAGAAACGGGCATCCAAACAGCCCAAGAAGAGCATGGGCCATCCCAAGCACAAACTCATCTCGCCAGTCTGACTCCAGCTGAGGAGGAAAAGTCTATAGTGTCTACCGCTGCCCCAGCCATGATGTTAGAGGATGAAACCAGACCACTCTCTGACCATCCGCTGGTAAGTCTTGTTTAAAGCTACAAAGTCGACCAATCAGACTTGCGGGAAGGAGTGGCATGATAGGCCAACTTTCCCCAACCTGGTGCCCTCCATATATGTTGAACCACAGCCTCCCTCATCGCATGGGAGTTGCATTCCCAGATTCGGGGAGACTGGCATTAGCAGTGGTACAACAGAATATGGCAATGAGACATTGTTAAAAAGATAATTATCCCTAGAACTTTGGGAGAGATACCCAAAGAAACTGATGAGCATATTCACAACAAAGAACAAATTACTGTGGTTGCATCTGCACTGCAGAATTAATGCAGTGTGACATGGCTTTAACTGCCATGACTCAATGCTCTGGGTGCTTTTGGGAATTCTAGTTTTGTGGGACACTTAGCCTTCTTTGTCAGACAGCTCTGGTGCCACAACAAGCTCCAAATCCCAGGATTCCATAGGATGGAGCCATGGCAGTTAAAGTGGTGTCTGCAGTGGCGGCAGCCTGTGTCATTACGATTAAAAGTATTGTAATTGATGCCTCAGGTTGTGGTGAACTCTAGAAGTGTAATAGGTGGCTTTAAAGGGGAAGAGGATAAATTAATGGAGACGTCATATTAATGGCTTCCAGTTATGATGACTATATGCTACCTTCAAATCAGAGGACACGAGTTCATGGGCAAGAATAACATGAGAGAAATAGTACATCCATGCCTTCACTGTGGGGCCCTGGGAGGTATTTGGTTGCCTGATACCATTTATTTGTGTATCATTTACTTTCATGACCTGTATTTCTTAGCTTAAGGGGACAGACATGGCTTTCTCCTTACAACAGCCTTGTAGGGTAGATCAGGCCAAGAAAGAGTGACTAGCAACACACATTTCATGAATGCAGCACTAGTTCTGAAGCCACTATAGGGGAGAGGTAGAAGGGTGTGATTTTGTACAAGCAATAAGGCAAAACAGGAATACAGGAGGCTCAGCCCAGAGAAACCATTATGTTATATTTAAATTAATTGGTTAGACGAGGAGAGGAGGGGGAGGTTGGCATTTTGCTTTGGCTGCAAAATCCAGTTTCCTGACAATGTTGGCTTTAATTTTTAGAATGTTGAGAAGCAGGTTTCTTGGTGTTATGACTATGAATATATACTTTAAGGGGTTTAAATATGAAACCTCAGAAGCAGGAAGGTGTGTCTGAATACAGTTTCTCTAGCTGTGCTGTATATACCACATCTCCAGGATTGGGAAGGAGGGAAGGTGAGGAACAATGTAACCCTACGCTTGTCTACATGGATGTAAGCCCCACTGATATCAATGAGGTGCTCTGTATCAAGCCTTGTAGAGAATCACAGCTTCAGTTATAAAGACAATTTCTGCACATTTTCTTGTGCTGAATAAAATATGACAGATTGCACTCTTGACTTACTTCTGAATAGCATTGTGTTCCTGGCAATATCTTTTCCCCCATTATGTTTTGGGCTACCCTGAGATGAAGGGTCCATTCATAGTACACAGTTATAGTGCTGTGATTCCACTTTAACTGCTATGGTTCCATCCTGTGGAATTCTGCAGTCTGCAGAGGGGTATTTGAAATTCTTAAGCAGAGAGGTCTAGTATCACCCCAAACTACAAACCCTAAGATTCTCTAGGGTGCAGCCACAGCAATTAAAGTGGAATTGTCGTGCTATAATTCTGGCATGTGAAAGGGCCCTTAGTCCCTTTCTTTCTCTTGTAGAGTCTTTCTTGGGTTTTTGGCTACAACAACAAACTCCCTGTTTTCAACTTGCTTGATGAAGACTTCAGAGTGATTCTGTATGTTTCTAGTCACACTGCTGTGATCCACGACGTCTTCAGGAATAAGCAGTATCCCCTCCAGGTAAGACTCAAATATTGTGTCAGCACCTCTTGCCTGACCCATAGAAATAGATCTTTTGTACACAAATCATGTATACAATAGTCCTAGGGGAACAGAAGGGAAAGTTTAACACTCCAAAGTTTAACACTCTAAAGTTAGAGTCGTCCAAACTATTGTATTCTCTATTACCATGTATAGATGTAAGAGCTGGACAGTGAAGAAGGTGGACAGAAAGTAAATCAACTTCTCTGAGGTGTGGTGCTAGAAAAGAGTGCTGAGGATACCTTGGATAGCCAGAAAGACAAACAAGTGGGTCCTAGAACAGATCAGGCTTGATCTGTCCATGGAAGCCAGGAGAATGAAACTGAGACTGTTGTACTTTGGACATATCATGAGAAGGCAGGACTCATTAGAAAAGATAATAGTGCTAGGAAAAGTGGAAGATAGCAGAAGGAGAGGCAGACCACACACCACATGGTTGGCCTTATTTTGCAGGAGCTAAGCAGAGCAGTGAAGGATAGGGGGTCTTGGAGGTGTCTCATACACAGCATCGCCATGAGTTGGGGTCAACAACAGATTTCCAGTTGACTTCAGATCCATCTCTCACCAGGGCCTGGGGATCTTCTTGTTTCTTCCCAGGGACACTCGAGTTGTATTTCTTGCATCTGTCTAAGTCAAGACAGGCGATGGATAGTAACTGCAGACCGTGGTCCGGACAGCTTGATTATTATTTGGGACGGCTATTCAGCGTAAGCATTGAAGCGGATGACTGTGCAGCCCAGGATGGGTTGATGGCTGGGTCTGGGTCTAACACATCCAGAGGGCACCAAGTTGGAAAAGGGCAGTCTGCAGTTTTTAAAGAGATAGCCATATTAGTCCATTTTGCCATAAAAAGTAGAAGGGGGGAAGGAAGAATCTGGTAGCATCCTTAAGACTAACTGATTGATTCTAGCATGAGTTTTCTTGGGTTCCAGTCCATTTGTTCAGATTCACTGATGGGATCACTGTTAAAGCCACCGGTATATTAGCAGTAACAAAGTCATGGGTTTGGGATCAGATCAGAATGGGATATGGAAAGATGGAAATTGTGACACTGTCTGTAAATCTCCAAAGAGTTGTGTAAGCTGATACAGGTCTCTCAAGTGTTAGTTTTGAGGTACTGCTTAGAAAATCAGTCCCTTTGAAATAAGACATTTTTTTTCTGAGAATTCTTTCCTTACCTGTGCACTTGGGAAGGCCTGTATATTTATGTTGTGTGCCATGAAAGCACAATCTCTGTTCATACCTCTGCTGATGGATTAGAATTTACAAATACCTCCCAGGTCAGCAGTTTCTGTTCCCATTCAACTAGCCTGTGGGTCATATTTGGGGGGGGGGGGTGCAAAATGAGAAGTGCTGGTTCTGGAAGCCTCCAGGAACAGTTGTTTTTCTCCAGAGCAAGAGAAGGCCCTTGTTTTAGTATGTGTGTGTATAGGGGGAACAAGCTGAGGACCACACTCCTTCCATAAATTTATTTCTGGCACGGAGTGGGATGACACTGGATGGATTTGCATCCATCCCCAAACCGGAAGTAAATTTCTGGTCACTTTTAAAAACGGAATGTGGCCTATTGTGGATCCCAAGGGCGGGAGGGCAAAATTGGCCAACAATCTCAGAAGATGCTCCAACCTGTAATGCTGATGGTTTATCACATGGAAAACCTCTACAGGCAGCCAGGGCTTTGCACTTTTAGGTCAAGCAACTTGGGATGATTCTGCAGTGTGGCTAATTCGGGATCCATAAATTCAGGGTCCCAAATTTCTTGGTCCTACAAGGACAGAAGTAGAGTTGGTTCAATTTCTGCAGCTTCATAGCTGAATATTAGTTGGGTGTCTTGTTATCCAGGGTCCCTGTGCACACAATATTTGATAGTCACCCAGAAGGCGGAGTCAGCGCTGTTGCAATTTCCCATGACTCCACATTACTGGCTACTGTCGGAGCTGGGGAAGAGCAGGTAAAGCAAACATGTGGCATGCTAAATATTCTGATAAACCTATGTTTCTCCAGTTTGGGAAGGAAGGGAGCCACTGTGGGACACTCTTGTGGGGAGACGTGTACAGTTGTGCATTACTTCTTGACAAATCTGATAAACATGCAAGGTCCAGGAGAGTTAACCCCAGCCTGCTGTTTGCCAGATGTTTTGGCCTATATCATCTGTCCTGCAGGACCTGAAGATTATGAGTTGTAACAATACAATTTGAGGGCGCTGAAGCTGGAGCCCTGTTAGTGACCTATGCAGGCATGAGTTGTGCTACACATGTGAGCTTTTTTGGACAATATATAATGGTTGTATCCAGCTGACAGTGGCAGTAGTGGAGTTGTGCATGTGGGGCCATCGCCCAAGTAAAGGCACCTCCAAATACACAGAGTAGGACAGGAGGGCACATTGCCTCTATGCATTGTCTTTTCAGTTACACAATGGGCTGTCATCCATGCCCTATGCTGAATACTACATTGGTATTCAGTGTAGGGAATGCATAGTGTAAGTCCAGTGGATATTTATGCTATGTTAAAGCAAGGTAGGGGCTTGGTCATTGTTGGGGAAAATTGAGTCAGGACACCCAAAAGTACTGTGGAGCCAGAATCTCCAAAAAGCTTCTGTGAAGATATGAGTTCCAAGCCAATGTCAGCTGACTGCTTTAAACTGTAGCTGCAGTGGCCGCGCATAGAACAAGTAGACCCAAGGAGGTGGGAGGAAGGTGGAGGACATGGAAATTCTAGTAAGCTTGGGTAGGTATGCCACTTCACTGCCTCAAACAATCCTTCTTGTTCTTGTTTTCCATCAGAAAATTAGCATTTGGAGCTGGACTTTAGGTGACACAGATCCTGACTGCAGTGTCAAAATCCTCCCCCAGTATGGTTTCCAGGTGAGAGATTCCAGCTGGTGGCATACAAGGGAAGATGTTCAGTATCACAGGCCAACCATGTGGGGACAGTGGAGATGCACTTATGATCAGGAGACATTGCGCTCTTGAGGTGCCCTTGCCACATTACCATTGGACATATGCTCTTTGCCCTGGGAACAGATGACAAAGGAATAGCTTCTGCCAGTTGGCTGCAGAAGCCAGCTGTACAATGCACCCATTGGATGGGGGCTTGTGATACCACTTGCTCACTTTTTCCCAGAACGATTTTTCAACTTTAAAAAAATCTGGTGGTTTTTTTTTAATGTAATGATCTCTTGAATAAATCAGTTCATAAGTGGCACAAAATTGTACTCCACACAACATCCAGAGGATTTCCTCAGTGTATCTTTACAGCAACCCTGTAAAGGAGGTTAGGCTGTGACATGTCCCCTGCCTGTTGTACCTCTTCTTAAATATTTTGGAATCCGGTCTAGGCTATAATCCTCTGCCCATGGGTTTAAATCCAATTTGCTAACAGAGTGAAAATCCCTGTTAGTATACTTGTGCTAGATTACACCTTTGTTCAAACAGTTGTGCAAAGAGATAGTACAAGTGGTTGCACAGCTGAGCAATGGAAACGGTACCTTTGCCACAAGGCTGCAGGCCTTGTGCTGACACCATGATAAACCTGGATCCAGTCCTTTTAGCCACAGTGATATGGAGCTTATGTCTGAGGACAGCTATACAGGATTGTATGGTTAAGAGATTAAAATCTATCGAAACTTCCAAATTCAAAACAGTGTTTTAAGTGTGTAACGCTAAAAGATGACAATCTTGCTGTTTTAATTCCCTGTGTTGTTCTTTCAGAATTACATTGCCTTTCATTCAAGAGACCATAATGAACTGGTCAGCAACAGTGAAATTCAAGTTATATTTTATATGCGGGTATGTTGGAGTGAAACTCTCTTGTCATACTTGAGTGTGTGGCTTTATCAAATAGGGATTTTTCTGCAAGGGAAGTGGGCACTGTGATCTGTTCCATAACTGTACCTCCAAGCACTGAACTGAGCAGGATTCTTGGACTCTTAAACTTTAAGAAAGGGAGATGGAAGCTTTCTGGGTAAAACGTTTCAAGTTTTGAGATTTCCTTTCCTTTGTGCTGGCAGCTAAATTGCTCCATTGGATCAGGTACCATGTAATGGGAAGGACCCTTCTGTGCCTAAGACTGAAAGCTTGGAAAAGTTACTTTCCTGCCTGCATCACACAGATTTCTGACTGAGGGATTCTGGGAGCTGTTGTCCAGAATTTTTCAGCTTTTTCAGAACTCTATCCTAGAATCTCCATAGGTCACAGTAACACAGTATTTCACAATCTGGTGCCCTGTCTATCTGTTGTACTACATTTCTCATCATCTGGGTGTTGTAGTCTGACACATGTCATTAGGAAAGGTTGCCTTAAGACCATGAGACTGGATTTGGAAATGTGTATGACATCCTGGTGTTGCCTTGCCCTGCCTGATCACCAGCAGAAACAAATAACTGATGCCAACCTGACTGTGAAAATCTTCAACTCACACCATGTGGTTTTTCTTTGTGCTAAAACATAAAATAGTTTCTGGTGCAAAAGCTTGTGTGTTCTTCCTAATTCATAACTTGATATTTTGACTACATGCTGATGCTCGGCCACACATGTCCCAGTTTCATTTGCGAAATGTTGGAGGGGATGCTTTAGGCAGAGTAAGGCGAGTGCCTCAAGGGGAGATGCAGGGGAAGCAGAAGTGACAGCTTTCCAGTGGATCCAAATGGATGCTTGATTCCTCTGTTGGAGGACAGAATTCTGTATGAGATACTATTTATCCTGGGGTTCTTAAACTTGCCTGTGGCCTCAGGCATTGGGGAGAACATGATCCCATTGACAGTGTTGCAGTAAAATTCAGCTGCCAGAGCAGTCAGCATATTACTGTGCGCTGTGCAGGGAGTGCTATTTTGTCCTTTGCCTCAGGCAGCAAAATATCTTGCGCTGGCCCTGGTTTTCTCATGCAGTGAGGGAATGCTTTCTGTCCTCTTTCTCTGTTTCTTCTTAGGAATCCAGCGTCTTGCACTATTTTGCTCCCATGCTGACAGAGAAAGTGAGTACAATTTACGGACTTGGAAAGATGGATAGCCTTTAATTATTTTAGATATATTTAAGATGCTGCAGCAAGCAAGCTTTTGGTCCTTGAGCAGAAACTGCTTTTGGTGGCCAGTTTGTCTTGCTACAGACCTGTGCTTGAGAGTAGACCTTAATACTTGAGAGTGTGCCTCTATCTATATATGATGGCCTGAGAGTTGATGTCTGAGGGACTGAGAGACAGAGATCTCAAAATCCCAACAGGTTCGTAGGGGGACTCTTCCAGATGGCCTGGGTTTGAGCTCCTTTTCCTTTTCCTTCTGCAGACGTTCGAAAAAACTGTGGGACTCTTTAGCCAGACGCTTTTCCATTTCAGCACTGACCGTGCCATCACTGCAACACTAGAAGGGAAAATAGCATTGTGGGGGCCTGTTTGCCTTCCTTCCCAAGATCCCGTTCCGAAACCCTACAGTATGAAAGCCATCAAGCTGATACATTTGCAGAAGGATGGCATCACGGTGCTGGCCACCACAGATAAGTGAGCAGCTCACCTTTCAGGTTTATGTGCCCCATCAGTATCGTGCCCTTTGCTGGCTTCAAGACGGGAAAGACTGTTTTAGCTCAATTCATCCTCACAACAGCCCTGGGCTGAGAAACGGTGATTGACCCAAATTCAGGGTGTGCAGCTTTGAACCCTGCTCCAAGCAATTTAAAGATTTGCCTGTTCATAGGATACACTGACAAATTAAAACCAAAGACAGAAATGTGTAAATGTATAACAAAGGCACATTTCCAAAGGGACATAACAAGTGGGGACAAAGCTGCTTTGTCTGTGTAATGAGTAAGCTGTCTAGTTACTATCCAAAGTTACTTTTCACAGGCATTTTAGAGGCATTTTGGCAGTCATTTTTCCAGTGTTGTGCCCTCCTTTTATCCACTCTAAAAAATGTTTGGTAAGTGACAGGAAAGTGCTCTTTCAGCGCTGTCATGACTAGCAACAGGTTATTTTTTCAAACACTGTGATGAGTAATGGGAATGAATTTTTAAAGTTCTGGTTAAGGTAACAAACAAAGAAAAAAATAGGCAAGAGAGGGAGCAGCCCATGAATCGGTATTTAGCCTGGCTGTAGAAATCAAGGGTCGCATGGTAAATCTGGAGAGGTGTTTCTCCATTTTTACCAGCAGAGGGCAAGCTGGGTATATTTAAAGAGAACTGGTCTTGATGGGTTGCATCCCACAAAAAGGCCAACTGAGCCATTGATTTTGCCACAGACCTCACAATCCTAAACCTCCAATTGTATTGGACTACCGTTCTTACAGTCTTTCACCATTGACCATGCAATCTGTGCCTTTGCGGAGTTGAAGTTCCACATTTCTGGAGAGCTTGAAGTACCTGACTTTAAAAGAAAAATTCACTAGCTTTCTGCCAGATCTTGGTCCTCTCCCTCCTTCTCTCTCTATATATACTCATTTTCCTTTTCAGGATGTTTGTAACTTGTGACAACAAAGGGCATGTGAAATTCTACGACGGAGACCTACAGCTTCTGTACTGGTACAGCAAATTGAAAATTGGGCCCATCCGGTCAATTTCCTTTTCCAAGAAAAAAGCATGTCCTGTGGATATCAGCAAGTTACCCATCTCTTGCACCTTAGCGGGGGAACCTTTTATTGTTAGGTGAGGGTCAAAAACCACCCTGGTGTCAATCGGGAATGTTACTATGCCTGCAATCATTTTTGAAATTCGGGAATGGTCTAGTCTTAGTTTTCCTGTATGGTGGAAAAAGTTAGTCTAGATCAGAGGTGGGATCACTGTTTAGGGGTTGGGGGATAATTTTTTACCGATACACACACAATTTTTCACCTCTCCACAGCACATCAAAATGCTTTCCTTTTTTATTAGAGTCCTCGTCAAAATGGTGACCGGAAGTGATGCTGTGTGACTTCCAGTTACCATTTTAAGAAGGTGACAAAATTGGAAGTACTTCAGTGAGTTCCAAGCAGGTTACAGGGGTGGGTAGGGTGGTTTTTTTGTCCATTGAGGGGGCTTCCTGCATGGTTTTCAGGTGGAAATAACTTGAAAATTGGACCAATTTTTAAAAATAAAACTGGGGGATGGGTAGGGGGCCCCTGAAACTGCAAATGTGAGGTCTGGGGGCTGCAAGGGAGCTGCACTTTCCTCATGCCTGGTACAGATAGTCTACAGGCCTCCTCCAACTGTATGATCCTATATTGTTTTCCCATGTCACAGGAATTTTATTATTTCCTCATCGAATTCAGTAGTGATTCATGTCAAGCCAGAGGGTCTAAAAGTCAGCAAATGCCTGGAGGAGCCCAAAGATGCTGTTCATGCCATTACGTGTCACCCAAGCAAACCTCTCATGGCCAAGGGGAGCTTTTGCGGTCTCCTGAAAGTGTGGAACTACAGTCTTAACAAATACCTGGTTAGCCGAATCTTTAAGGATAGTATCATCCGGACCCTCTGTTATAACCACGATGGTACTGATTTATACTCCGTTTTTGGTATTGGGAAGTTTGGGATAAAAGAGCCAGCATAGTGTAGTGGTTGGGCACTGGACTATGACTCTGGTGACCAGGGTTCAAATCCCCGCTTGGCCATGCAAACCCACTGGCTGACCTTAGGCAAGTTACACTCTCTCAGCCTCAAAGGGAGGCAAGGACAACCCCCCTCTGAGCACATTCTGCCAAGAAAACCCTATGATAGGTTTGCAACTTTGGTTTAATGTGTCTTTTAGGTTCACTGCTGGGAGCTGGCTTTGAAAATGGATATGTTTACCTCCTTGATGCTATATCTTTGGAGAATGACTATCAAAAACCTCTCCAATATTCAAAAGGGCCTCTGACCCACATGGCTTTCTCTCATAACTCTGAGTATTTTGCCACAGCGGTGAGTACGGCCCATAACCTGATGTTGCCTCTTGTGACCCATTTAGTTCCTCATGGCACAGGTCTTGAAGCTAGTTATTGAATGCATGTATAACCTCACCATTGAAAGATTTCTTTTAGATGTGTATACTCAGAACATGTTTGAGTTGATACATGTACTCTGAAAATGTACCCAGAAACATCTGAGAGACTGAGACTGGCCCAAGCTTACTCAGTCAGCATTAAGTCTAAGTTATGCATTTGGTCTTTGCTCTTCGAAAACCTAGTCCAACACTGTAATAGATACAACTCAGAATTGTAACTGGGACTTAAGGAATCACTATTCTGGCCCTTACAAAGTCATACATAAAACCAGGAAAAGTTATTATTAACATGCAGAGAAATCACCCAGAAGCAGATCTATTAAAATCATTAAGACCCATTAAGATCAGTCAAACAGCATACAGTACTATTTAAAAGCCCTGGCAGTCAGTTTCGAAAAGCCTGTTGGAACAGGAAAATTTTCCCTTGCAGGCCGCTCAAGCCTCCCTGGAGAGTGAGTTCCAAAGCCTAGGAACAGCCACCAAGAAAGCCCTCTCGCTTATTCCTATCAAATGTGCCTGGGAAGGTGGTGAGACCATGAGAAGGCCCTTCCCTGAAGATCTTAGAGCCTGGGAAGCTTGGACCTGAACCACATAGAATCTATTGTTGCTAAGTAACTGTTAAACCTTTTCTCTTTGTTTGATTTTTCAGGATGAAAATATTTCGGTGAACCTTTACACACAGTTTGTCAAAGATGGAATTAAATTCTGGGATCTCCTGGCAGCACTCCACTCCCACTACAAGCCAGTCTGTGCCCTTCTCTTTGGGTTGCAGTTAGACAGCGATGAACCTAGGCTCTTAAGTCTTGGGGAAGACAGATTCTTGGTATGTGCCGTAATCGGATGCAGTAATGGGTTATGCTTGGTGATGTGGAAGTCTCTGTTGGGGAAAATGTAAAATCTGCAGTCCAAGGAGTTGGGAATCATTTGCTTCTAGTTCTTTCATGTTTCCACCCCACAAAACGATAGGGGTATAAATGAATAAATAAAAACTGGATGTCAAAGCCAGGAGCTCAGAACCAGAAAAAGAAGATCCAAGGAGGGCTCTCTGATGCAAACTTCCATCTTAGCAGGATAGCCTGATAGTTTTTTCTGTTGAAGAGAATTAATGGTCATCCTGAGTAGGTGAAGATACCTGGGTGCCCCTTTTTATTCCCTATGGCAGGAATAGGCAGTCTGGTGCCGGTCAGGTTCTTTTTAAAAAATATATTTTCCATAATATTTTGGGTCTTCAAGTTGGGTCCTGTATTGGGGTGACGCAGGATGCCCCAAATCCTATACTTTAGAGCTTGCACCAACTGTGCTCCAACCAGATTGACCCCCATGCATTTGGTAAGCTACCTCACAACTCCTGGGGATCTGTCTGCTGTGGTCATGGCTGGCATGGTGCCACTCCTCTGGGTCTTGCTGGGCTGATGCTGAGCAGCAGCCTAAAATTCTCACGTTGCAATGATTGGCTTGGCATTGCAAAAATATGCATGGCTTTGGGGGTTTCTGTATGTTCTCCCATTCATTGAGCTGGTTCATGCGACTATCCGTGCTCATTACTCAGTGACAGCAAATTTCTGTAAAAATGTTCTAACCATCGTGTACAGAATGTCTGCATTTCCTCTAACACAATTTCTCCTCAAGGGAGTCTGTTTTACACCTTCAGGTACAGATGAACTAGCTGGGCATATTGATGTAGGAACTACTCCATTGCCAGCTCTCTCTTACTTTGTTTATAGGTGGAATATGACCTGGCAAACAGCACCAGAGATAATCTGGTCGTTCTCCGAAGGGATCGCATCGAGCAGAGTGCTATCCCCAAGTGTATCACCTGGTACCCGCCTCTCACAATGGAATATTTTTTGCTCACTGCCAATGATGAGTATAAAATGAAGATGTATAATGTGACCACGAAGTTGTGCAGGTGTCCTGTTTTATTTTTTCAGTCCACTTTATCTCTCTGTAAAGTGTCTGTATGGGGGTGTGTGTGAGAGAAAGGAGATCAACTAAGTTCCAGCATTTTAGCTCACCAATACTCTGTTCAACTACTGCTTTTTCCTTCCCCTAGGATCCCTTCATGGTCTGAATTGCCTCTCCCTTTCCTTTCCTCCTCCTTGTTGTTGTGTGCCTTCAAGTAATTTCCAGTTGGTGGTGACCCTAAGGCGAATTTAGGATTTTCTTGGCAAGGCAGACTAGAGGGGCTTTAATGTAGTTACATTTCGCACCCATAAAAGAGCCAGTGTGAAATGCAACTATATTATGTAGGCCTTGCCTGGAATCATCCCGAGAACTGGGTTAACAAATTAGTTGGAAGGAAAAGTTCTGCTTTACTTGGGGTTCATCTGCTCTGTTGAAATAATGCAGTTTGAAACCACCTTCACTGCTGTAGCTCCATCCTGTGGGATCCTGGGATCTGTAGTTTTGCAAGGTCTGTACCCTTCTCTGCCAAGGAGTACTGGTGTCTCACAAAACTACAAACCCCAGGATTCTGTACGATGAAGCCATGGCAGTTAAAGTGGTGTCAAAGCACATTAATTCTGCAGTGGAGATGCACCTTTGGAGTCGTCCCTGGACAAACCTGTTAAAAATGAGACACCCAAAAGTTGTTAGAATTGTTAATTTGTTTATTTTAGAAAGACTATCCTGGGACCAACATACGGTTCACCCCTTCAGAAGATTCTGGTCCTTCCAGTTAAAGAAGGTGATGATCCTCAGAAACGATATCTGGCCTACATTACAAAAGATAAGGCAAGTGACAGACTTATGGGCCACTTTGGTAACTTGGCACTTCTAGGCCCAGGGCAAGCTTTCCAATTCTTTGTTTGCCCCAGTCATCCTGAAAATGAGGAGGCTTTTGAAAGTGACCCTGAGCAGTGGGCGTTTAGGCCTATACCACGCTGATGAGATTTCAGCCTGACTTTCTTCCCAAAGCACATGTTGGGGGAATTCCTTATCGGCTGGTTTTCGTCTCATGCACCAGCAGAAAGTACCAGTATTTAGTTGTGTGCTAGGAGGCTGGTAGAGGGCCATGAGAAATGGCAACAGCACCTCTCTGGCTGGCTGTGGTAAGCCTCTGGGCTAAATCCATTACAGAGATCTTCCCCTGCCCTATTTCTGTGGACAGGAGTTTGGGAATTCTTTAGCATCTACCCCAAGGGGTGAGGAAAAACTGTAGCCTTGCAGAGAGGTTGCTGAGCTACAGTTGCAACCATCTCTGACCATTGGAGGCTGATGGGAACTGGGATACAACAACACTTGGAACATTGTGGGTTCCCACTTCAGGTGTAGATATTAGACTGTGGAAGTAGATTTACTGAGCCTTTGGGGAATGTTGTCAAGTTCTCTGTTCTGCTTCCTAGGTTGGCTTGCAGGTTTTGCCTGTTGATGGGAACCCACACAAATCTTCAGCTTTCATTTGCCACCCTGCAGGCGTCTGCAATCTTGCCTGCTCCTATGATGGGCGCCATCTCTTCACGGCAGGGGGCAGTGACTCAACTGTGATGAAATGGGACATTAATTTAAGGTAAGATATAGCTATGATGTCTCTTTCCGTTCCAGGTTTGTCAATTAAACTCTTGGGCATATTGACAGCGTCCCAAACTGCCTTTCAGAAAGCCATCTCAGTGGCCTCAGATAAAGGGACAGGTTGCTTCATAAACTCAAGATGCTGAGATCAAGTCTTGTTTGGAGTGAGGAGAGATTCTGTTTCATTTGGTGGAGCCAGTTTCCAAATGTCTAGCTTCTTCAGCCACCTGCTGAGACCCTGAGCTGCCTCTCCAGGAAAAGAGAGACTGGACCTTAAGGAACCAGTTTTTTTAAAGGATGGGAGGTATAGCTGTGGGACAGAGCAGTTATTTACAATTTTCATCCACAGCGCTCTAGTGGCTCAATAGACTACAAATCCCAGTCAATGTGGAATCATAGCCTTACAGTTGTGCAGTGTGAAAAGATCTCTCATCTGGACTAGAGAGAGTTTTTGCTTCAGGTTCTTCTTATGTTCTTAGATGGAAGCTGGCATGGTATAAGCCATCTTTATATGAGCCACCATGTCTGGAATTTCTCTTGAGTGATGTAAATAACCTCAAAACCTTTCCAGTTTTGTCTTTTTCTCCACATTCTTACTGCTGGTGGGAACACTCTGTGACTTGGTTAGGTCCTATCCTTGCAAGCTGGTTAAACTATTAAGGTTGATGGAGGCATTGCTGCTGGGGCTAGCCACCTGATACTCACTTTGTGTACCTGGCGCAGAGTAGAAATGGAGAAGTCAACATCTCCTGCATGTCACTTATTATAAGATTGAAATGGCATGATGGTGTGTCATATTGGGTTCCTGCACAATACATGTTCCAGTATTTCAGGAACAGCTGATGTATGTATTATCACTTTCAGCCCTTGGAAGGGGTTGAAGAAAGTTGCAACATTTCCTAGATGACGATAAGGAATGTTTGCTTGCTTGTTTAGGCCTCCGGGCAAGAGGTAAGGGAAAACATTGAAGCAATGACATTGGGAATGGGTGGGAAGGGACATGTCCTATTCCTTTGTTTTCTTGGCGGGTCTGGCTGTGGCAGTTCAGGGTGAAAATGCCCTCTGGAACCTCTCTGGCTATCGCATTTGGGGAGGGGGTTTCAGGACATTCAAATGACTAACATCTCAGCAAGAGGATGCAATGGGATCATAGCATGATTTTTTGGGTTTTGTCCTAATAATTCTTTTTCTCATCCCTGCTCATGTCCCGTCATCAATGTGGCTTCATCAGTTGGAGGTCCGGCCTGAGCAAGACTCAGAGGAAAGCAGCAGAATATAAATGATCCTGTTTTATAATTGCTGGCTGGGATCCAGGGAGCATTGAATGCCTCTGTAATTTGTTTATGGAGGAAAGCACTTTGCAAGCTAATTAGAAGCATTGCTGCTGCCTCTGGCATCTTCCATGTCTCCACAATATTTAATGTCCAAATATAACTTAATTATATCCCAAAAGCATGGATCACACCAAGGCGTGGTCCCATTCAGGACGCAGGTGCAGAGGCCCTAAAGCTTTGCGCGCCATAAGGTTGGAGTAAGAAGGAATGTGGGAAGCCACTGAGGTAGCCACCCTTGCCTCTTTTCACACTTAGGGGAGCGTTCCCAGTACAAATGTGAGCTGGTTCTTTGTCCATGAGCTTTCCAAGGCAGGCTGGGGAATTAAAGTTTTGCACCAGGGCTTAGAATCCCCTCGCCCCAATGGAACCACTTTTCTCAGGATGGTTGATCTAGGAATCCACGATAATTAGTTAGGCTTGAATCTGTTTTAAATTCTTAATTCTTGGACACAAGCAGAACGGCATAAAACACTGCTGAGCTCAGTTCATGCTTAAACAGGTTTAGAGGCTGAAGGATTTAATTAACTTCATTCAAATTAAGTTGATCTGAGGGAATTGATGAGCCTCATTATTTCAGTGTGGGTTTAAAAATCTTGGAGTGTGTGTGTGTCCTAAAGTGGGGGAGGTAGGTTCTTTTATATTGGTTATAGCTATGTGTCTTCAAGTAGACTCTGACTTCTGCTGGCCTTCTCCTAGGGTTTTCTTGGCAAGATTTATCTGAGGTTTGCTATTGTCTTCCCATCTGACTGAGGGATTCAAACCTACTCTCCAGGAGTCCTAGTCCAAGATGTAGACTTCCCCCTTCAAGTTGACTTTGTCATATGAGTTTTCTTGATAAGATTTATTCCGAGACGGTCTGCCATTGCCTTCTTCTGAGGCTTAGAGAGCATGACTTGCCCAGGGTTACCTAGTGGGTTTCCATGGCTGAGTTGGGGATTTCAACCCTGGTCTCCCAGATTTCCAGTTCAACACTCAAACCGCTGCTATTCTTTAGGGATCCCTTAAAGCAGGTACCTACGTCCCCTTCTGCTACCTGTCCTGACCAACATTTTGGAGCACCATGCACAAAATGGAGGGAGAGCCCGCTACTCATTAGAGAGTCCATGTAGTTCCTGGGACAGAAGATCTGCAAAGATCAAAAGAAGGATGAAGGCTTGAGAGCTTCCCAGATAAGGTTTGCCTATTCCTCCAGTTCTCTGCAAATACAGCAACAAACTCTAACCTGGTGAGTCCCTCCAGCTTCTTACCGAGGGGCTCAGTAATCATCTCTGGACTGATTGACTGACTGACTGACTGACTGATGTCCTGCCTTTCTTTCAAAATGGGACCCAAATGCCATCTGCATTGTTCTCCTTACTCAAACGCTATCTGCATTGTTCTTCCCTAGCGCTCTGGAAGCAGCTGTCTTACTGGGTGGGGAAGATTTAATCCCATACTACAACTTCCTGGAAAATGGCAGAGAAGGCATGTTTTTCAAGGTAATTTAAAGTCTGGATTGTTCGTGTATGTACAGGATTTATACTCCACTTTTCAGCATGAATACTCGCAAGGCAGCTTGCAACAAGCTGACAAAAGCAGTAAAAGGTCCATTGCCCCAAAGTTACCATAAAGCCACACAGATTTTTACAAACGGTGGAGAAAATGCCAGTTTACAAATTGTGCAAAGGATCATAAAGATGATCTTGAAAACAAGAGAACAGGACATATTTCACCAGATTCCACACACACACCCAGCTAACAGAGACGGCACAGAACCAGTGTATATCAAAGAAACTGTTTGGGCACCATGACAAGGAAGGCTCTTATTGTTATGTTTAGTTTTTGTGTATTTTATGTCCTTTCAGGAACTAGAAGACTATTTTTATTATGCTCAGTTGTGCCACCAAGGTATCAACACAATGGTGCCTAGAAAGGTGTCTACACACATCCCACTGGAACAAATTCCTTTTGTCATGCGAGCAATGGGCTTTTACCCAACCGAGGACCAGGTCAGTATTTCACAAACCATAACAGTTTAAGTATAGCTGTTTCCCCCACCTTATATTACCTATATACATCTGAAAATAGATCACAAGGAAGATGTTGAGTAGCAGGAGTATAGAATGTGTTCCTGATCCAGATTAAACCCTATGCTCCAAATCCCAACTATTTGTTACCAACAATATTGTTAACAATATACCAAAAGGATGGAGGAGAGATTTTCAAGTTGATTTTCAGAACCCCAACCCAAACTGGGAATATCTTTTACCCCAGGGCCCTGCAGTTCCTATTTCTTTAAATGAAATCTGAAGTTGTAGTTTCATAGGTATGTAGAAATCTGCCTCCTTACTCTTGTTGTTGGGTACCATCAAGTTGTTTCCAACGTATGGTGACCGTAAGGTGAACCTGACACAGGGTTTCTTGGCAAGATTTGTTCAGAGTGGGTTTGCCTTTAGAATCAAAGAATCATAGTTGGAAGAGATCCCCAAGGGCCACCCAATCCAACACTCTGCCATATAGGAAGACACCATCAAAGCACCCTTGACAGATGGCATTCCAGCCTCTGTTTAAAAAACCCCAAAGGAGGAGACTCCACCACTCTCTGAGGGAGCATCTTCCACTACTGAACAGCTCTTACTGTCAGGAAATGTTGCTTAATGTTGAGGTGGAATCTCTTTTCCTATAGTTTGAATCCATTGCTCTGGGTCCTATTCTCTGGAGCATCAGAAAACAAGTTTGCTCCATCCTCATTGTGACATCCTTTCACTTATTTAAACAGGGCTTTCATCTCATCTCTTAACTTTCTCTTCTCCAGGCTGGATATACCAGCTCCCTAAGTTGCTCCTAATATGGGCATAGGTTCCAGACTTTTCACTACTTTGGTCACCTTCCCTTGGCCTTCCTCTGAGGCTGAGTGAATGTGACAACCAAGGTTTCCATGGCTGAGCAAGGATTTGAACTGTGGTCTCCCAGAATCCTATGCCAATTCCCAAACTAGTACACCACAATGGATTTAACTCCTTATTCTACCGTCCTTATATATTATCACTAAGCTATGGCCTCTTATGGGTAAACTGACAGAGACCAAAGTCTACAAAAGCTCATGCTGCCCATTTCTTTCAGTTAGTCTCAAAGGTGCTACAAGATCTCTCCATGTACTGATTCTACAGACTAATACGGCTCTTATCTTTGAATTCTACAACAAAGATGGTATTAGGGAAGAGAGAGAGAGAAGCAGGGGCACATTCAAAAACAGGGTGCAAGATGTCTAGATGCCTTCAAACAGAATCAGCCTTGTTTTCAGTACTGCAGCAAGCTATAGAGACGGCCCAGCTCCTCTGGCTGTATGTGAGTGTGTTTTAGACAGAAGGTGCTTGTTTTTGTGCAGGGAAGAAAGCTCTTCAAGGGTGACCGAACATGTAGCCCAGTTCCCTGAGCACTGTAGTGCAGCAGGGTGGATTCATGGCCTAGTTCCCTCCATTGAGCAGAAAAGGGCAGACACAATGAGAACAGGGCTGAAGCTGTTCCACTTTTGATGAAACAGCTGGAAGACATGGAAAGACCACTGCCTTCCCCCCTTCTCTCACATACTGAAAAGTCCTCTTCCTATCTGTTGTAACTCTGGGGGGGGGGGAATCCAGTGGGGTGGGGAACACAAGTATTCCTGGTTTTGTGTCTGGCACAGTGAACAGCTATGCTCCTCAGAGAGGTCTTGCACACCTCTCTGATTGTGTTTCCCTCATTCGCTGGCATATAAATACTCCAGAACTCCCTATTTTATAGTGGCCAGTTCTGGTTTCTTTAGTATCTGGTCAACCGTTGTCCCTTTTTTTAAACTTTGGGAGAGGCTTGGGGTGCTCCTTTAGAACTGGGGCTAACCCAAGCTTTCTTGCTGCTTGAGGCAAGAAGTGAAGCATTGCCCACACATTATACAGCAGCAGTGACCTCTGCCCATGCCATCACTTCTCATTCCCATAAGTTGGTGATGGCAACGCACAGGCAACTAGCTGCTTCAAGGGGTCCTGTGATGGGTTGCTTCCCTGCCTCCCACCCTTGAGGAAGAACAGGATCTCAAGCTTCTGCAACCCTGCCCCTACTCTCCAAATCCAGCCACAGGGGCAGATGTTGTGGAGGGCTTGTTTTATCTGTGTCCCAGAGATCTTCTCTCCCTCAGAGGGTACAGAATCTCACTCGCACATGCACCAAGCTCAGGCGCACAAAGGGTGAAAACAGGAGTCTTGTAGAAACACTTTATTCTAAGTAAGCAAGGGCCACAGGAGCAAAATGGAACTACAACCGTTGAATGCTGAGTCAACACGTAGGTCAATTCAATTGATTCAATGATTCTACTTTAATAATAATAATAATAATAATATTTATTTATTTATTTATACCTCGCCTCTCCATTAAGATCAAGGCAGCTAACAACATTAAAACATCAAAATACAATATCCCCAAAACCCACCCACCCACCATAACCAATAAATCATAACTGTAAACAATAACAATAAAATGATACTGTTAAAATTATTAAAACAGGACCAATAGGATTTAAGCTGATATCTTATCCATGAAAGCATCTTCCTTCGGGCACAACATAGAAAATTTCAACTTACTAAGCAATCTTAAATCATACTCAGCCAAGGATAAAGAAAATTGCCTCTGCTGCTCTGCGCACTATTTTCCACTTCACTCTCTCACAGTGCCTTGGCTTTCCAAGGATCTCTTATTTCCAGCCCTTCTTGAAATAACACTTATGTAAAAGGCTGGAAGAAGCATGGCTACCTAGTCTTCTCCAGCTGTCTGTTTTTGGCTGCTCTGGCGGATGGTGGGGATGTCAACTCTAGCTTCTTTGTTATCATTAAAATAGTGAGTTCTGAAGCCACATGGACCCTCCTGGGCTAAAGTGGGGACTGATGCATTTGCCAGCCCTAGTGCTCTGCCACCTGAGATGGCCTCCTCATTGAGCTCTATGGTAAAGCCAGCCCTGTTTTTACTATGTTGGTAGTGTGTGAATTGCTAGAGTTACCATTCATCAACATTCAGTTCCCTCTGCTGAAGTTCTAAAGCTTAAACCTGAAGGGACTGGGTGCATCTTTTCTGTAGTGAATACTAAGGCTATGCCCACGCTAGAGTTGTTTAGTGCTGCTGAAGTGCTGTTTTTCCACAGTGAACTAGGAACAACATTAAAACGGGTATTTTGACCATGGCGTCTTCTCATGCATGTACTGCAAAGCCAGGCTTTAACATTATGCCCAAAACAGGACATACAGGCAAGCCGGTTTGCCTGAAGTATGTTTTCTCGAGCTCTCCCTGGTAAAGTGTGGTTTGTCAGATAGTTTTGGTTTACACAACATGCCCAACTGTGTTTTGGTTGGCAGTAAATCTGAGCCATTGCACTGGCCACATTGTGATGTCACATTCTTGATTTTCCCCAGGAATATGCTTTGTGCGCATGTGGTTTTAATCTGTTTTGCAGGGATTGCCCAAACGCCTGTATCTGTATCTGGGCATTATGGCACTAGTGTTTTTAGAAACCAGGACATTCGTAATTAAGCCAAAAGTGTAAGATTTACACTGTAAGGAAAGCATGGGAATTGGGTGGCCCATTAGATGTTGTTGGACTGCAATTCCCATCAGCTCTAGCCACTGCATCCAGTAGCAATGAATGCTGGGAGTTGCAAAATGTGTCCTTTCTGTGCCCATTACATTTCCATAGAATATAGACAGGACAGAACTGCCAAATAATTCCATTGGTGTCCATCAATTCTGCTTATGCTCATGCTTTTTAAATTTCTTTTAGATTGAAAACATGTTAAATGAAGTCAAATTCAGTGAATTCCTGGAGACTGGGAAGCAAATGACTCACATCGATTTGCGGGGCTTTATCAAACTCTACATAAATCATCGGCCTGCTTTTGGTCTGTCAGCAAAAGAAATACAACAGGCCTTCCAAGTGCTGGGCTATGAGAATGAGGACCGTGAGCTGGCCATTAACAGGAATGACCTACTGTTGCTGCTTCAACACCGAGGTGGGCAATGTTGGCCTAAAACCAGTCTGATGACCAGGGTGCGGCAGCAAAACTCTAACTGATAGTCTTTCCCCTTTACTTAATACAGGAGAGCATTTCACAGAAGAGGAGCTGGCAGAATGCCTCACCACTTTGCTGGGTGTCAATCCAGAGGGGGGTCGTGCAGAAGTAGGCACCTACGATCCCACAGGTACACAACTGCAACACTTTGGGCAAAAACAAGTCAACTGAAGTGGGCTGTCAGGTTTGTTCTTTGTAGTCCAGATGGTCCAATTCTACAAATTTGTAAAGCGGAGTTAGTTCTGACCAATAGGCCTTGGCACCTGGCTAGTGCATTGCCAACTTTCCCTCCTCTTTTATCCTTGCTTGATCCACCAAAGGGCATTTTATGGTCCGATCCAAACTGTGGGTACTCAAAAATTAGTTCTGCGGATATTCAATTAGCCTCATTTGTCATAACTTATCTTTAGCATTGCATTGCAGGATTAGAAAGCCACTTAGTTCTGTTTGTAACATGGCTATACTGCCGTTGGTGTGAACAAAATGCAATTTAGAGAATTCACAGACCATTCTGCATTGCTTGAGCAAGCGAGTCCAGCTGATGCACCAACGTCCCCAGAACGGTCGGTCAATCTTCCCTCATGGAAAGTCCTCCTTCCATTAGACGCAAAGGAAAAGGCAATACCGGTCTGCCAAACAATGTTACCAAGATTTTTTTTAAAACAAAAAATGCACTCTGCTCGGATTTTTTCTTCTTCCAGACAAGACAAAACCCTAATGTGTGTGTGTGGCTTTGCAGACATTCCTTTCCACACATCGTTGCTTCAATGCTATATGAAATCCGTACAACAGTAACTTTGATCTTTTCCCCTCCAACGTTCTCCAGGTGCAGATGTCTTTATTGAGGAAGGCATTCCGGAGGAAATTACAGCCGAGCATTTCATCATGGACATTCTTGGCTTACCGGTTCCAGAGCCCACATTGAGAGAGGCAGAAACTCCAAATGAACCCACGAGCTGCGATCTGGTGTTGAAATCTTGATGGCTTTGTGGGATTCCCCATCCTTTTTCTTAACGGTTATGTGTTATCGCTAAGTTCCTTTAGCAACAATATCTATTTTTTTAAAAATACAAAACATTTTATGTCATTTTTGAAATTTGCAATGATCCTGAAACCTTGCCCCGTTAAAAGAGCCTCATGCTGTTTTAAACCCTGAGAAATAAGTCTCAAGTTGGTTTAAAAAAAAAGGTCCTAGGACTGACCTCATTGGTCATTCCATATCGCTTCCCACCCATTTGGAAATTGGGTGGCCCTTTAGATGTTGTTGGACTGCAGTTCCCATCAGCTCTAGCCATTGCACCCAGTAGCAGTGAATACTGGGAGTTGCAAACTGTGTCCTTTCTGTGCCCATTACATTTCCATAAAATACAGACAGAACAGAACTGCCAAATAACTCCACTGGTGTCCATCAATTCTGCTTATGGTCAGGCTTTTTTATTTCTTGAGACTGAAGACATGCTAAATGAAGTCAAATTAATAATAATAATAAAAAAAAACAATACAATTTATTTTTATCCCGCCCCTCTGCGCAACGCAACCGGGGCGGCTTACGGCATTAAAATATACACCCCTTACCCCCAATCTCTCCCCCCCCCTTTAAAATACAATTAAACTATTTGCCATATAAAATTCAGTGAATTCCTGGAGACTGGGAAGCCAGGGACCCACATTGATTTGCGGGGCTTTATGAAATGCTGCATAAATCCTCAGCCTGCTTTGTTATCGCCCCATTGCTCATTCTGTATCATCCCAGACTCATACAAGAGATAGTCTGCAAATGGTCAGATCTCAGTGAGGGAGATAATCAGACCTTCTCAGAGCAGGGCCCTGGGTCCTTAAGCCTATTAGACAGTTCAAATCCAGAGGAAGGCCTAGGTTCTTCTTCAAGCCAGTTGCAGTGTTTCTGGCATGCATGGTTTCATGAAGCAACTGGACACTGTCTGTCCACAGGAAAGGGATAGGTTGCCCATTAAATCCACATTCTGGTCATGCGATTAATCAAATGTGCCAACTAGAAATGGAGCATCAGTCCACAACATACAATAGCACTGTATTGTCTTGCAACACAATAAACAAAAGTAGCCTTATTCCACATTTGTGTGGAACTCCCTCGATAGTTTCCGTTATCCGTAAACACCAACGGGGCTCTCCCACAATCCTCTTGGACTTAACTCTTGTGAGTTTTCTAGCGCATGTAAATCCATGGGGTGACCTTGGGCAAGTCGCACTCTCTCGTCCTCAGAGGATGGCCATGGCAAACCCCTGCTGAAGAAACTTGCCAAGAAAGCCCCACGATCGGTTCGATGTAGGGCGGCCATGAATGGGGAACAGCTTGAAGGCCCGCAGCAGCAACGTTTGAGTAAGAACCACTGAGTGGGCGGGATGGGCACTGACCCTCTTCTAGCAGGGCCATCCCAGTATGGCTCATGCCAACCCAAAAGCGTTCCCTTCCTCAACTTGAACCACTGAATGAAGGCCCGAGAGATAGATTCCTAGAGAGACCACTACGCTTGGCCTTTGTAGCTCCTCCAGCACCGTTCTATGCTCAATGTCTGGCAGAGGTTGCTCTTGCGCTGGAGGACCTAGAGATTCCAAGAGAGGTGTTCTCTCAGGTCAAAACTGGTTTTTATAGGTGTGGTTTTTCCACATATGGGCCCCTAAAGCCAGCGACTGTGGAGGGACGTGAGTTTGTTCTCGTGCAGTGAAACGGTGGAGTTCACAGCCACAAAGTGTCGCAAGGGCTGCCAGTGCGGACAGCTTTCCAAGTGGATTCACTCCATGAAGGTTAGACTCACCAGGGGCAACTGGGCAGGATGGCTCCGTGCCCACGAAAGCAACACTTGGGTCTCAGCCTGGCGTAGCGGTTGGAGCGTTGGGCTAGGATTCTGGAGACCAGGGTTCGAATCCCGCCTGGGCCGTGGAAACCCACTGGGGGGATCTTGGCCAAGTCACACAGTCTCAGCCTCAGAGGAAGGCAAGGGAAGAAAGAAACCTGCCAGGAAAACCACATGATAGGCTCGCCTTAGGGTTGCCCTAAGTCGGTGCTACCAGTTCTCTCTCCAGAACCTTGTTTTCTGCTGCTCCAGAGACTAAGACACGAAGTAATTGATTCCAACTAGAGGAAAAGAGATCCCCCTTAAACATGGGGAGGAACCTCCTGCCAGTAAGAGCTGTTCAGTGAAGGAAGATGATGCCTCAAAGAGTGATGGAGTCTCCTGCTTTGGAGCCAGGTCTTTCAACAGAGGCTGGGTGGCCATGTCAGGGGTGCTTTGATGGAGAGTTCCTGCATGACAGAAGAAAGGCCTTGGATTGGATGGCTCCTTGGGGTCCCTTCCAGCCTCTGCTTCTTAGGTGATGCTCCTCTTGTCTGGTGAGCCCGAGGCTGGCCATTGTGGGGAGGCGATGAGGCAAGCCTTTGGCCTCAGTCAGCGTTAGGGCTTCTTAGGAAAGGAGGTTTTTGGGGGCGGGGAAGGGGATCGAAGAAGAAGAGCTGGGCTATTGAACTGTAGTGGAGCCAAAACGCCAGGGCCGAGCTCCAGGAGGAGGAGGAGCATTCAATCATCCGTCTTCAAAGAGGCGGGAAGGGCAGCCCCGCCCACTAGCCCCGCCCCCTCGTCACCGGCCGCGGAGGGAGGGGGAAAGAGGGGCGGAGCTTCTGAGCCCTGTACGTGCGCCGCGCTGACGCCTGCGCAGTGCCCGCCTCTCCGGCCCCGCCCCTTCCCTCGAGGCGGGGAGGAGCCAGAGCGGGAGCCGTCTTCTTCATTGTGCGTGAGGGGGCGCCGCCGCCGCCGGACGGACGACGCAGGGACGCCTTGGCGGGTGGCTGGCTCGCCCTCTCCTCTCCTCTCCCTGAAGCGCGCGCGAGAGAGACAGAGAGAGTGGCCTCCTGCCTTCGGCTCCTGAGGCCGGCCGGCGCTCGGCATCCCTCCGCCCGGGGCTCCTCCTCGCCCGCCCGCCCTCAGCCATGTCGGGCCGGTCGGTGCGGGCCGAGACCCGCAGCCGCGCCAAGGATGATATCAAGCGGGTCATGGCGGCCATCGAGAAAGTGCGCAAATGGTGAGTTGAGGAGGGAAAGGAGGGGAAAAGGGGGTCTCCTTGCCCTCCCTCAGGCGCCCTTCAGGCCCTTTGGGAGCCGCCTGGGGAGAAAGAAAGGAAGCCTTGGCTTCGCTTGGCTTAGTCTTGCCTGCCCCCCTCCCTTCGTTGGCAGCCTTTTCCTTTGGAGGGGACTCCTTCTTGATTGCATTGCTATCCCTCCTTTCGCCCCCGAGGGACCCAAGGCGGCTCACAGAACCCAGCCTTGACAAGGATGAGGAGATTCCAACTAGGAACACACCTCTCGACAAAAGGACATTAAAATACATGCAGTAAAAGGTAACATAAAATGGCCTTGAAATATAGACGGTACGAGATCATATAAAACCACATCAAATATATGCAATAAAATATCAAATAAAGGCACGTCAAAGATATACAATAAAATATAATATCGAAACACATCAAATATATACAGCAAAATATAATATAAAATCACAGTGTATGTATATATAGAGTAAAATATAACATTGCATCAGATATATACAGTAAAATGTAATATAATATTGCATCCAATATATACAATAAAATATAATATAAAATTACGTCAAATATATACAGTAAAATATAAAATCACACCAAATATTTACAGTATAATATAATATAAAATTGCATTAAATATATACAATAAAATGTAATGCAATGTAACATTGCATCAAATACATACAATGAAATATAATATAAAATTGCATTGAACATATACAGTAAAATGTAATATAAAATCACACTATATATATATATATAGAGAGAGAGAGAGAGAGAGGGAGAGAGTAAAATATAATATAAAACCACATCAGATATATACAGTAAAATGTAATACAAAGTCTCACCAAATATGTACAGCATATTGTAATATAAAATCACACCAAGTATATACCATAGGATATAATATCAAATCACATCAGATATAAACAGTAAAATATAATATAAAGTCACATCAAATCTGGACAATGCAATGTCATATCAAACCACACTAAATGTATGCAGTGAAATATAATATCAAATCACACCAAACATAGTCCAGTTAAAAACAGACTGCATGCCCCTCTACTCTGCCTTCTGTACAGAAAGCTGGCCTAAAAAGGGTCATCCCTGGGGGGCAAAAGGCCAGCCTAGTCCCCTCCAGACCCTCCATCCCTTGGGCTTTCTTGGCCTCCTTTCCCCCCCTCTTCTTGCCTTTCCCCCTCCTTCCCAACCCCATTTGGAAAGGCTTTCCCTTCCAAGCAGTACAAGAGCTGCCTTCAGGCCCATTCCCCCCCATGGCAAGACCCCTCTTCCAGCTCCTCTTTTGGTTCGGGTTTGCTCAGCTCCTCATATTGGTCCTCTTTTTCTCTCCTCTTTGGTTTTGCCTCATTCATTCTCCTCCACAGCTGCCTCTCTTTTCCTCCTGAAAGGAATGCTGTAGCGGTCAGTCTCTCTCTTGGAGTCCATCCACACTGCTGGGATAATCCAGGTTGAGACTGCTTTCGCTGGCCACGGCTCTGGGCCATGGACATTTGGGAATGGTTGTTTGTTGGGTGCCCCAACAAAACAACCATTCCCAGAATTACCATGGCCCAGAGCCGTGGAGCGAAAGCAGTCTCAACCTGGATTATTTTTGCAGCCTCGGTCTCCCCCATTCTGCAAGTTGTACCCGCTCTGTATTGATCTTCCCTTTCCCACACCCCTGGATCAGCGGTTGCATTGTCACCATGTTTTATTTTATTCTATTCTATTTTATTCAGGTACTTGGTGTGGTTTCTCCATCCCCACACACCGCTTCAGACCAGCGAAGACCCCCTCCGACCCATTCTCTTGGCTGCCTGCCTGTTCTTCCCCATCCCCGCCCCCCCTCATCCTGACCTTTTCTCCTCTTGCAACCCTTCCTAAGCTAGAAATACAGGATTGGATCACTAGCCCAGCTGTAGCTGCTCACCACCATTCTTTGGTTCAGGTGATTTTTTTTTCCCCAGGCGCAGGAGATCCTTTGAGCAGTTGAAATGTGTCTTTTGGAAAGAAGGGCTTTTTCGGGTGCTTGCACCCATCTTAGGACCAGATGAGTCCCCCCCCACCATGCATTTCAAGGCTTCCTTCTTTACCGCCATGCTTTCCAAAGGGAAGGCTCCTCATTTCCATGAATATTAGGATAGATCTTAGAATGGATATGGCAGGCCCCATCACAATCTGCCTTGGAGTGGACTCTTGCCACTCAGTGGACTCATCCCTCTTCTTCACCTTCCGTTGAACTTTGGATGCTCTTCTCTTTTGTGCAACCTCTTTCTGATCATTCCTGCCGTGTAATTTGGCTTCCTTGCCTTTTGTCTGAAGCAGAAAAGAAATGGGAATGTGCTTTGTGGCCTGTATATCATTATTTTCTTTTTCTAAGTCAGACTGATTTTATATTAAATAGGTGCAACGCTGGCAAATAAGGTGGGCATCGATGTGACAGGCTTGCTTTGCTGTGAAGGAAGTGTTACGTCCTCAAAACCTCGGCGCACCTTTTTCACACACTTTTCAGAAGGGGGCCGTGAAAAGATCATTTTACCTTGACATCGTATGTAATGTTCACCATATATACATGCTCAAATATTATAACTGCAGTAGGTCAACCAGATGGATTTATTATCAATATCCCCCCGCCCTGTACAACAAGTCAAATATGTGCTGGCATGTGTCCTGGGTATAGTTAGGAAGAGGTTGTTGTTGCTTCTTGAATTTGTTTGAAATGATATAATTGAAGGTTGCAACCTGGTAAAATCATCCCCCTTTTGTGAAACCTTTACAGCATTTGAGTGTTTTATTCTTTTGTGGGGGGTTGTTGTGGAGTTGCTATTGTGGGAGACATTGTGGCAGAGTTAAAACAATGCAGTGAGAGGGTTATTGAGACACAATAGGCAATCATTGTGCGGTATGGTATTTTTGGATCAGACAACATGGTGCAATGGTAATGAGGGAGCCTTCTTTTGCCTAAATGATTGGATGGAGTTTTAAAATTTCTAACATGTTTTGTGTTATTCCAGGGTATTGCTCATACGGAGCAGGAGTCGTTCGATTCCACATAGGTCAAGGATTTTATGTCTGATGAAACAAAGCCTAGTTTTGTGCCTCCCAAACAAAGGGAATATAGAAAAATAGATTTTGCACTGCCCTTTTCTCTCCCCAATGGATGGTTGCGGTTTCAAAAGCTGGGAGGCCTAGCAGTAGTCCAAGTTGTATCAAACAAAGAGCCAAAATGTCTTTTCAGAGACAGGACTAAGCAGGGAGTTTCGAAAGAGCAATCCAGGGCGTTGAGCTGAGAAGCCAAGCCAGGGAGAGCCTCCTAGTCCTAATGCAACAATCTGAGGACCAACGTTGCTTCTATGTGATGAAGAAAATGCTCTTGCCTGACTGGCTCACATCTGGGACTAGAGCATGGTGCAAGAAGAGATGGCAAGGCTGTGTGGCCTGGAGCTTGGTGGTCTGTTTGTGTTGCCTTGAAGGCAGATGTGCGGCTGCCTTCCTTTTGTCATAGGCGGCAAAGGCATGGGGGAAGGAGCATGTCTTCTTGTGCGACACATAAACTAGGCAAAACTTTTGCTGGCATTTACGGTTGTCATAGCAACCATGCACAGGTGCTTGCACTGTCTTGCTTCTTCAAAAAAAGGGATGGAGCATGCTACGGATATTTTGTGAATTTCAGTCCTGATACAGCAAACTGTTTTTTAAAAAGGCCGTTTTCCCGTTTCTGGAAACACCTGGCCCATCCTTAACTATTCATCCCACGAATGTAGATCTGACTTGTTGTTGTTGTTATTTATTTACATAGCGCCACGAGTTTTGCATGGCGCTTTACAGTGTCTTCAAAACAACATAAAACCTGCCTATGGCATACATTCTAAAATCACAAAATATAAAATGTAGCAAATAGGCAATTTATCCTATTAAAAGAGCAATAAAATGACGAGAATATAGGTAAGCACTATAACCCTAGTTATAAGTACTATCACCTTAGCCTTCAGTTATCAGAAATATCACGTTGCAGCCTGAAATGCTTCCATAAAGAAAAAAGTCTTTAGTTCGGACTTAAAAGAAGCTAGAGAAGTAATAATCCGCAAGGGTTTGGGGAGATGGTTCCAGGAATAAGGAGGAGAAAGGGTGAATCCGAGCCAGGGATGAAGAAACTCTGTTGCCTCATAAAAATTTGGAAATATTGTTACATATGCTTTCATAAATAAGAAGAGAGAAAACCCTTTACTGACCTGCAGTGAAGGCTTCTATATACTTTATTCTGATTCATTTTTCTTGACAGATGGATGAAAGGAAGCTAACCTCTGTGTCTGGATTCTGTTAAAGGTTTTAAAATGACCATAGAAAACGTGAAGCTGTTGAAGACTTTGCATGCTATGGCACTGGATCCTAACGTAAGCTAGCATGGTCCAAAGAGAGTTAGACATATTTAAGTTAGAGCTAGGTAAAGAAATCCTGAAAGCCAACTATGGAGTTGCAGAGATATCTGAAAATCTGAAACAGCCTCCTTCAGTGTGGTGAGCTCCAGATATGTATCCTGTCAATCCCATCATCCCTGGTCATGTTATCTGAGTCCAATGGATATTGTAGTCCAAAACATTTGAAGGACACCTTGTTAGGGAAGGCTGTTGGAACAATATTGCTGCCTAAACATTTGATACAGTGTCTTCTAATTTTCTGCTGTTGGACCCTCTAGTTGATATTAGGGGATTTAACATTGTGGCCAGATTGTATACAGATACTTAGTAATTTGCAGAGCTTTATGTTAAAGAGTGGTGGCAACTTAAAAAAAATTGCTTTCCCCAGAAGTGAAGCCCCCTCAGCCAGCAAATTGAAGTTAAATACTTTTAAAAGTAGTACAATGGGCCCACCGTATCGGTGGGTTAGCTATCTGTAAATTTGAATGCCCACGGACTGCCCTACCCCATTTTATTCAATGGTGGCACGTGCATGCCCAACAGGTTGGCATGGCTGCGCACATGTTGCCACCATTGAACAAAATGGGCTGCAACCATCTGTGTTCTATCAGGTGTCTGATTTTACTGTTACTTCTTAGTACTGGGCCTGTCACGTAAAATAAGAATTATTTTTAATGCAATAGTTTTGGAAGATTAAACTCAAATGTGCATCTCTGTGTTTTAGGTAGTACATGAACATTTTGTAGACATCATTTTAGATGTCTCTTCATGAAGTTGTCCATTCTGTACATAAACATTTTTTATTCAAAATACAATATTTAAAAACTGAGTGGGAAGTTTGCGGTCATATCTTTCGTCGATCAGTGATTTTCATTGATTGATTGTTCAAGTAATTCTAATTTGGAAATATGTTGCCAGTTTTGTATCCACTCGCCAAGGCTGAATCTTCACTGCAGAAATAATGCAGTTTGATACGGCTTTAACGGTCATGTCCCCCTTCTGTGGAATCCTGGGATTTGCAGTTTGTTGTGGCAGCAGAGCTCTCTGACCAAGAAGGTTACTTCTCTCACAAAACTCCAAATCCCAGAAATCCATAAGACTGAGCCATGGCAGTTAAAGTGGTGTCAAACTGCATTACTCCTGCAGTGCAGTTTCAGCCCAAGTAGCACAAGGTTTTGATTATATCCATATTTACTTGGGAGTAAGTTCTGATGAACTTGTTGGGCCTTGGGTCATTGTAGCTGGGACTGGGCTGCATGCCACTTCTGCTTGCTCTTAGGCAATATGGTGGGATGAGTCTCATGATTGGAATGTGGAAATAGAGGGGTATAACCTTATTAAGAGAAATAGGCCAAACAGGAAAGGAGGAGGAATAGCACTATATGTCAGAGATATTTACACCAGTGAAGAGATCCTGGACATCAATCATGGAAGCCAGGTGGAGAGCATCTGGATAAGAATCAAAGGGGAGGGAAACAACAAGGATGTCTACTACAGACCCCCAAGTCAGACGGAGGAATTGGATGATATCTTTCTAGAACAGATGACCACACAGTCAGAAAAGAGAGATGTAGTAGTGATGGGCAACTTTAACTATCCTGATATTTGCTGGAAGTCAAACTCAGCAAAATCCTCAAGGCCTAACAAATTCCTCACTTGCCTGGAAGGTTATTTCATGGTCCAAAAGGTGGAAGAGGCAACAAGGGGGTCAGCTATTTTAGATCTGATCCTAACCAACAAGGATGACTTGGTTAATGGGGTGCAAGTGGTGGGATCCTTAGGTGGAAGTGACCATGTTCTCCTGGAGTTTGTTATACAGTGGAAAGGAGAAGCCAGGCAGAGTCAGACACGCATTCTAGACATTAGGAGAGCGGATTTCAGTAAACTTAGAGAAGTATTAAGGGTGATCCCATTGTCAGGAATACTAAAAGAGAAGGGAGTTCAGGCCAGATGGGAGTTTCTCAAAAGACAGATACTGAAGGCACAATTTCAAACAGTTCCAGGGAGAAAGAAAAATGGGAGGTGTCTCAAGAAACCAGGATGGATGACTAAGGAACTTTCAACTGAGCTGAGTTTGAAACGGAACATGTATAAGAAATGGAAAAAGGGGGAAATCACAAAAAAGGAATTCAAAGAAATAGCAGGCATGTCTAGGGGTAAAGTCAGAAAAGCTAAAACGCAGAATGAACTCAGGCTTGCTAGAGAGGTTAAGAACCATAAAAAGGGCTTTTTTGGATATGTCCGCAGCAAAAGGAAGAAGAAGGAAACGGTAGGGCCACTGCATGGAGAAGATGGCAAAATGCTAACAGAGGACAGAGAAAAGGCAGAATTACTCAACACCTTCTTTGCCACAGTCTTCTCAGAAAAGGCAAAGGGTGCTCAACCTGAGGATAATGGAGCAGAGGACAGAATAGGGGAATTTCAGCACAGAATAAGTAAAGAGATAGTAGAGGAACACCTTGTTAATCTAAATGAATTTAAGTCTCCGGGACCAGATGAACTCCATCCAAGGGTATTAAAAGAACTGGCAAATGTAATATCGGAGCCATTGGCAATAATCTTTGAAAACTCCTGCAAAACAGGAGAGATCCCAGCAGACTGGAGGAGGGCAAACGTTGTCCCCATCTTCAAAAAGGGGAAAAAAGAGGATCCCAACAATTATCGTCCAGTTAGTCTGACATCAGTACTAGGAAAGATTCTGGAGCAGATCATTAAACAGAGAGTCTGTGAACATCTAGAAGGCAATGCCATAATCACAAAAAGTCAACATGGGTTTCAGAGAAACAAGTCATGCCAGACAAACCTAATCTCTTTCTTTGGCGGGGTACAGACCGCCGCTTTGCGGCGGTCTGCTGCCGCCGCCAGTAGGTCCGCGAGGGAGCCGGAGCCTTCAGACGGCCCGACTCCCGCGCGGACCGAAAAAAGAAGCTCCAAAATGGAGCTTCTTTTTTCGTCGCGTTTGCGACGTAGCGAGGCGCCAGGGGCGCGCTCGCTAGGTCAGCAGCGGCGCGACGCGTACGGACGCTAAGCGTCCGATACGCAAAGATGGCGCCGGCCTTGTAGAAGGGCCGGTGCCATCTTGTACGGACGGAGTCCGTACTAGGCCATACTAGGCTCTTTTAGACGCCCCTTTTTTAAAATGGGACGTCCTCCGGACGTCCCAAAGGGCTGTTTAGAAAGCCCCTATGATAAAATTACCAGCTTGGTAGATGAAGGGAATGCTGTGGATATAGTATATCTTGATTTCAGTAAGGCCTTTGACAAGGTTCCCCATGACGTTCTTGCAAACAAGCTTGTAAAATGTGGGCTAGACAAAGGAACTGTTACAAAGGGTGCTCAACAATGGCTCCTTTTCCTCCTGGAGAGAAGTGACCAGTGGGGTCCCACAGGGCTCTGTCCTGGGCCCAGTGCTATTCAACATCTTTATCAATGACCTGGATGACAGAATTGGGAGCATACTTATCAAATTTGCAGATGATACCAAATTAGGGGGAATAGCTAATACCCCAGAGGACAGGATCAAGATTCAAAATGACCTGAATAGACTAGAAAGCTGGGCCAAAGCTAACAAAATGAAATTCAACACAGAGAAATGTAAGGTATTGCACTTAGGGCGGAAAAATAAAATGCACAGATATAGGATGGGTGACACCTGGCTGAATGAAACTACGTGTGAAAGGGATCTAGGAGTCCAAGTAGACCACAAGTTGAACATGAGTGAACAGTGTGATGCGGCAGCTAAAAAGGCCAATGCTATTTTAGGCTGCATCAATAGAAGTATAGTGTCTAGATCAAGAGAAGTAATAGTGCCACTGTATTCTGCTCTGGTCAGGCCCCACCTGGAATATTGTGTCCAGTTCTGGGCGCCACAATTCAGAAAGGACATTGAGAAACTGGAGCGTGTCCAAAGGAGGGTGACAAAAATGGTGAAGGGTCTGGAAGCCATGCCCTATGAGGAACGACTAAGGGAGCTGGGGATGTTTAGCCTGGAGAAAAGAAGGTTAAGAGGTGATATGATTGCCCTGTTTAAATATTTGAAGGGATGTCATATTGAAGAGGGAGCAAGCTTGTTTTCTTCTGCTCCAGAGAACAGGACACAATGGAGCAATGGATGCAAGCTCCAGGAAAAGAGATTCCACCTGAACATTAGGAGGAACTTCCTGACAGTAAGGGCTGTTCGACAGTGGAATGCACTTCCTCGGAGGGTGATAGAGTCTCCTTCCTTGGAGGTCTTTAAACAGAGGCTGGATGGCCATCTGTCAGGGATGCTTTGAATTGGATTTCCTGCATGGCAGGGGGTTGGACTGGATGGCCCTAGTGGTCTCTTCCAACTCTACGATTCTATGATTCTATGAGACACTCTAAACCTTCAGGGTCTGGACTTCAGGATCCAAAATATGATTGTTTCATAATTCTAGTCTTTCTCTGAGGAAACAGGTCAATGTAGGTTCATTGGGGGTTCAGAGGCAACAAATGCAAGAACCAGAGACACAATGGGCAGCATCCATTGGAAATGCTTATCATTGATCATAATTCACTGTGGTCTTAAGGCTTGGGAACCTCATTTACCCTTTCCTATGTCCTTGTGTACAGTGCCAGAGCGGGGTGTTGGGTGATTCATGTTTATGCACTGTGACCATTTAAATTCTTTCTGTCATACATCCCTTTTAAAAATCATTTGAAAGCAAGCTTTTTATTTAAGCCTATAAACACACACCTTCTGTAAAGTTCCCAAAAATGTATGGAAAATAGAAATCAGTTAAGTAACTGAAATTTCAGATGTGGGCTAAATGTAACATTTGGCTCAACTTTGGTGAAAGATCATGTACTGTCCCTTGCATAAATCCAGTATTGTCAAAAGAAATTAGCAGGGAATTAGTATTGATGTATAAGGAATATGTATGGTGTATGTCACATATTTGTGGAATATCTGCTGTTAGTTTCTTTGACTAAAATCCCTAATCACTTGTTTCAGTTAACCCCATGATATATGTGGTATGATTCATTTCTTGGTTGCATTATGGTAGGATAGTGGTTGGTAGAAGTCTCCTGTGAGTCTTAGTCCCATCTAGAATAGGCCCATTAAAATTCTATGATTCTAAGTGGGTCCTATTAAGCATCATTTATGTAAGTCCCATTGATTTCAAGGAGTCTTCTCTAATTAGAACTAAAATTGGGTTTAGGTAGGTGTGTGTGTGTGTCTATATATATATATATATATATATATGGAGGTGTGAGTACCTGTCAGTGTCTTCACTGGCTGTAATGATGTGAATTTGTGTCCTTTTAGAGGTTGACAGTGTGAGCATTTTGGCTAGTGCTTGTACCATTCCAACACAGAACATCACATGCTAGGAGTGCTCTAAGAAGCTTCTGGAAGCAAAATTACGTGATCATTGTTGTACAGAAATGTCCTGTTGTTACAACCCTGAACATTTTCATGACAGTCTACATACTTGGGAGACCCAAATACTTTATCCACTAATGGCAACCTCAGCCACTTGGTTTGACCCTAATTGCTGAGGATCAACCAGCCCTTCTCCATGTTGTCCGATGATGTGAGAACCAGGAGGTGCTCCTTTTAGCCTCCAGTGAAACGCCTGCAGGAAACATAGGCCAAAATCCAATGACCAATTCCAGCTAGAGTAGAGCTATTGAATCAATGGGAACTTTGTGGACGTTCCATTGGCTCCTTGGGTCTTCTTTATTTGGGACTAGCAATTAGATTTGTATCATAAAGTTTTACTGTACAGCCTTCATGTGGCTTGACTATTAATGCAGTATTTTTTTTCCTTTCTGAGGCATCTGGGTTTCTGATGTGTGGATCTGGAGCTGGGGGTGTGGGCACAGCCTTCTGTTTCCCAGATGGCACCCCCTCTGTAATTAGTGTTGAAAGAGCTGAAATTTTCTTTTAGACATCTACTGGAAAAGGGACTTGATGGGAGCCTGTAAGCAAATAGTTTATTTTAATAACATAGTAGAGGTCCACTGCTGGCTTTTTTGGTATGTGGGCTATCCTCATATGCCCAATGTATACCTGTTATTTAATCTGAATAAATAAATTATATGCCAGAGGAAGCCAAGTGCACCTAGATCTGTTAATGGATTGTGATTAACATTGTGCTCAAGCAATATTGATTTGAGTGGTACTTCACAGTAGCTTAATTTGAGAGATGAGCAGATCTTGGGTCTCCTACAGTGATTTGTATAAAGGATGTGTGCCGTGGTCAGTGGTGTACGTCTTAATTCAGAAAAAAGGTTTCTGGAGGTAGATCTATTTGCATTAATGCATACCTGCCTAGACCCTAAGATGAGCCAAAGAGGCCCAGATCACGTGCTTGCCAGTAAGATCCGCCAGGCACAAGAAACAGGCTCTTTTTATGGTAACCGCATTCTTATGAAATGCTTTCCCCTTGGACATAACATTGCATGCCCTCTCTGACTGGTTTTAAATGGACCAGAAAGACCTGGTTGTCCCACAGGTCATTGACTGTAGAAATCTACACCAGCAAAATAATCCAGCTCCAGTGCGCAATATCCTGCGTTGATTTCACCCCTGGTAATGCCGCACCTTCTTGTAATTAACTGGACTCAAATTGTGTGAAACGCCACATATTTCCACCTCCTGAAGTCACATCACTACGAAAGGGAATTTCTTCCCATGTCTCTGTTGGAGTGTTTTAGGTCACACGAGGGGGGGAGGGGCAGCGGCAGTCCTTTCCCCCATTCCCAGCATGTGTAAACTTATCACCCAGTAGCCTTTCTTGTTTTCCTGTCAATCTTGCTACCCGCCTTCCTCTTTCATTGGATGGCCCCCTCATCCAATACCCTTTGCACCCATTGAGTAAATGTGGGTACTTTAATGGTCTACTGACACACAAACCACACGCATACAGGACAGAGTGTGGGTGAACAGAGGCCCAAGCAGGTAGCTTGGGCTCGCCCCTCACTGGGTGATTGGATCTGGCCAAAAACCTTTGGCCATGAGCTGCTTGACTTTGGATCAGGTCTGTGAGTGGGACTCCTCTGGAGAGCGGGAAGCAGCCCCAAGGAAAGGAAAATATTTTGGTCCAGCCACCCTGCCAGTCTGGTTTCCTCCTAGCAACCAAATAATTGACCACTGAGTAGCTGGACTTTCTCCAATGTTATCACAGTTCCTGTGCCCCTAACTCTTGCAAATGTGGAGGGATGGCTGTATTTATTTAATAGATTTGAATACAATAATTAATATTTAATAAAATGGAATACGCACATCCCAGCAAGCAGAGAATATGAGACACACACTGAACATTTTTTCAAAAATGACAACACACTTGTCAAAAACAGGATGCCACCCACCAATCTGTCCCTTCCCTTGATGCCACACCAATCCAGAAAGAGACAGGTTGCAAAACTCATGAACCCCCCCCCCCCCCGGAAATTGCAGAGTAAAAAGAGGGGTTTAAAAATCAGTTGAACCCCTCCAGACATTGATGAAAAGCGCTTAAAATCCAGAGGAACATCCCTCCCTGGCATCAAGGTTTACATTAGTTATCTGAATGAAGGCAAATGTCATTGTGCCCTCTTCTAGGCCTTTCACAAAGTAATAGAGAAAGGTTGGAATAAGAAACACGAGCATGACTGCCAAACTGCAGACTTGTGTCGACAATTAACATGTTGGAAAGTACCAATTAGAAGGACTGACTGGTGCTAATGGGTAAAGATGATGATTTTAGTATTTTATTTTGGTAACGTAGGACAATAAGAAATGGATTGCATATCAGGCTGCAGAGCAAAATCCTAACAGTGCTTGAGGAGATTTCTCACTGATTTTATTAATACAGAGTTGACAGATTGGATGTTGAGGGAGGCTGTGTTCCTCAGTATAATCAGTACAGATTTTGGTTTATCAAACATTCGTAAAGAGGTAAACTGTCTAATTAAAACTGAGTGTTTCTGATTAGAAACATTTATCTGAGGTTCAGGCAAACGGGTTTAAGCCCTCTTTTTAAACTGAAGGATCAAAAATTTTATATGTTAATGTTTACAGTTTTGGGGAACATCCTTAATTTTTCCTTTTCCTTGGAGCATATAGGCTGCTAGGGTAGGTGAATAATACATAATGGGAAAACAGATTTGGTATTTTATATTCCTTCCAGTATCCCTGTGCACTGAAGTTCTCAAGTCCTTTGAACATTACATGCTTAGGACTATATCCCCAGCTATGCAGCTAATGCCGCTTGGTCAGCCTTCTATATTCTGAGTCAGAAGTGATCAATTGGTTCTGCTTGTGGTGGATTTTGGAAGTTCAAAAATGAAAACTTCTGTCTGTTGGGTCCATGTCAGGTAGCTCTTTGAATTCTACCTGGCTAGTAGTAGGTATGTCACCACATGTAGGTCTGAGTTCAGTGCCCATAATCCTGGGCATTGTTATGGTTGCCCCTCTCAAAATCTAACGGTAATCCTATGTGTGGAAAGTGAAATCGAATCAAACTTGTTAAATGAAAACTGTTACAATTCAAACCAGAGTTAAAATTGCAGAGGTAACTTACACTCTTGCTGATATTTCTCCTGTATTCTGCAGTTTGTGAAGATAACTGTCTTCTGAAATGCTAACTATGTCTAGAATTTTTCGTTTTCTATTGTAGCATCTGCAATTCTTTGATGTAGGAAGAGGTCTGGTAGAGCAAGGCAGTTTAGTCTTCATGGTCATAACCAGAAACATTTTCACAGTTCCTTGTGAGTTCTTCCACCCAACATTTCATTGTCTTAATTACGGTACTATGCAGTTAGTCTTACATTTAGTATTCAGAGGTGAGTTCCATTTCATGGGTTTCAGACTTTCAGTTTTAGGGCAGCATGGTGGATGGAACTAAACCTTTTACAGCAGTGTTTTCAAGATATCTGATATGAATGACTGGCATCCCACCTCCCAAATATTCCAGGGACCAGTACCATATTTGTTCCCATTGAATACAATTGTATCTTTCTTGCCTAGAATCTCTCTACAGAGTGGCAGCTGATGGCTCACAGATTGGCACCACTACACAGGCCACAACATACTGTAACACTGTTTTACAGCATTGAGCTTTAGGACCAGAGGCTGTTCTTATTATTATTATTATTAACCTTTATTTATAAAGCGCTGTAAATTTACACAGCGCTGTACATACAATCTTTTTAATTGGACGGTTCTTGCCGTTCAGAATTTGGACACTGTGTCTCAAAGCCAGATTTTTTACAGAAGTAGGTGTGATACACTCAGTATTTTTATAACACAGCGCCATAGGTAGTTTGGTTCCTATTTGCGAGTTGAGAAATGTCTGTAAACGAAGGACTAGTGATTAATAGCTACTGGAAAGAGGAGCAATACAGCTATAGAAAAATCACTGGAAATCTTCCATGTGCATCTTCATGAAAGAGAAGAAGAGGCTTTGCTGTATTGCAAAAATGCTAAAATTATAATTTGTACATCTTCCCATCATTTTGTCATTCTCATTCTTAAAATCCATCTAAATCTCACACATCCTATGCCACAGATTAAAGTCTGCAGGGCACTTGAGACCTGCCTTGTCCCTTTCCATTTCTGCTGCCTTTGTCCTTTTGTAACTCATGCTTGCCGTGGATAGTGCAGTCCCAGTTACCATCTGCCTTAGGATACTAATGCATATGCATGTGTGTGGTGTTATCAAGAAACACAATAGTTTGTTTTACTTGAATGAACACTGCTGAGGCGCTGCTTTTCCCTCCTTAACATGCATAGATTTCCAGGCTCCTGTTCTGGCCTGTGGAAAACCATGGCTTGCTGTTTTGGCCAAATGAGCAAGTTATGATTTGTCATTTAAGCTTGTTGTGCTATGTACCCATGACTATAAAAGTAGTTTTCTAAGCCTCATAATCTTCCATGATAGAAATGATTCCTGGGCACCCCATGTTGTTTGTCATCTGTCTGCTGTTTGGCTAATGGGGCTGTAATATTCCTTTCTTTGAGAATCCTGGACTTGGATGGATCAGCCCATTTGTGCAATAGAGAATACATAGTTATCAATAGTTGTGCTTCATTTTAAACATTTTTAGTGTTGGCTTTGAGAATTCCTTGTCAAGTTTCTTTCTGAGTTATAGATCAAGTGTTGCTGAATTACACAAAGAATGTTCACAAATTGTGTTGTTCCTGAATTGATAGAATTCTGTACATGTCTTGATATATTTTTCGTTTCAGTGGAGAGTGTACAGGCTGTTTGAATGGCTTGTTGTTTTCACATAATATACATTATTGTGTAATACTTCTTAGTGCATGCTGTTCAATATTTTTTGTCTTATTGTTTTCCGTCTAGGGAGAAGAAGTGGGTGACAGTCGGTGACACATCTCTCAGGATTTACAAATGGGTACCAGTAACAGAGCCCAAAGTAGATGATGTAAGTATTATAAAATATTGGAATTGCATGATAACCTTTAGAGAACTTCAAGCTGATTCACCTTGTGGCTGGAGAGAGATGCTACCAAATGGGCAGACCATGGATAAGGACAGAGATTGCATATATGCTGAACAGGAATAATTGGGGGGACTACAAATTTCGCCTCTGTTTCCTCAGATGCTAACAAATTTTCCCAAAGCAAGAAAGACCTTGGCATTGTAATGAAACATGCAAAGCATTGTATCGCATAGTCCCAGCGTTTAATTGGAACATTTGCCACAGAGACAATGACTGCTTTGCCATGGTTATAACCAGTTTGTAAAATGGATTTAAACAACTGGCTAGAGGGCTTTATACCTAATGGACACTTTTGCCATTTTCAACATACTGATGTCAGGAAAGGTTGATTTTAAAGTCACGAAAGGTCCTTACTCCATTTTTCGGAAGTGGTTGCTAAGAGGATTCTTGCCCATGGAGAGCCTCTTGAGGATTGCAGTGGTGCGGGTTACATCCTTTAAATCATCTTTATAGCCACCTGGTTTTGCTGTTCCATTACTAAAATGTATCTTTATATGTGTGGCTGCAGCATTTTTCCCCCTGCCTGTTTGTCTAGATTTTGGATATACCCAAATGCTTCTAAAAGGAAAATCCCGAAAATGTACGTTAATGCCTTCTGTAGTCTGAGGCTGTCATCTGACCATCTGCTCCTAATTTGGAGAGTGTTGCCTGACCCTAATGCTCTCATTTCTGAACCGCCCCCTCCAATTTGCCCCCTTTCAAGCATCTGGCTTTTCATTCTCTCGGCAGGCGCTGGGTTTGTGAGAGCAGCGCAGCTGGCACTTTCTCCTAGGAGACCAATTACGTCACCTTCTAATTGAAAATGCCGCATCCTTTTTCGTTCATGGATTTTTCACACGATGGATGTGATCATCATTTGCTTTGCTGCTTTATCTTCTGCCACACCAGTAGCAGTTGGGGAGGAATGGTTTGGCTCAAAGTCTGTGTAACATTCAACTAGATTTGCAGTTTCAGTTTGATTAGATTGCTCTCTCCGCTCACATAAATAGGAATAAGCTTTTAAAATCAAATTTCTGATTATTATTTGGGGGAAATCAATAGCGGTGAGGTCTTTTAAAAACCAGATAAATTAAATCTGAGTTTTAATACAAACACACCCAAAAAAGCCTATTACTTTTTTAACCCTTTAAATTTCAGTCAGTAACCCTTTGTGACTCAGTACCAAACGCTGAGTGAAAAGTTGTTTTCCCATGTAAAGAAGAAATCTTAGGATAAAAGTGTTTCTTTTAAATTTGAGCATTATGCCACATATAGCAGGTGATATTTGTTTATGGAAAATTGTGTACTTCTTTTCTGTGGTTAAAACACACACATACTCAGGATGGCATAGAACATTTTGGGGGGGACTGTGGATCAGGAGCTAGCACATTCCTGCCAATGTTGAGGTCCATCTTCTGACACAAGAAGCTGACTTTCAGTGAAGTCTGCGTGAACTGCTGATTTTCATTTCCCCCTCTTAGAAAACCAAGAACAAGAAAAAGGGCAAAGATGAAAAGTGTGGTTCTGAGGTTACTACTCCGGAAAACAGCTCTTCTCCTGGGATGATGGATATGCATGGTGAGTGGGGCAGAGAGACTAGACGAAAGTCTCTTGGTGTGGCAGAGTTTATCTGTTGTCTGCAAGGGAGAGCCTCCAGACATACATAGTTGATGTCCACATGGACTGAGAAGTGACTTGCTCTTCTATATGGGTCTAGTGTTCGGTTATATCAAAGTAAGGAATGAAACTGGCATTGCTGATATAAACGCAGTGCCTTCTGAAATTGTCACCACAGACAGTTTGGCTATAATGTTTATTCACTTTAACTTTATATTCCAGTGGCTGTTTACTAGCAAGCTCAGGTTCATTTGTTCTTTAAAGTAGATCAGATGTCTTCAGTGGAATTCTTCCAGTGAGCAATTTGCAGGATAGCTTTGTGTTACCTGGCTGCTGGTGGACTTGTTAATGGTGACTTGCATCTGACATGGAAACTAACAGAGCAGTAGGAGGGAAGGTGCAATGGAGTAAATCAGCTAGAAAAGAAGTGGAATTCTAGCATTGTTTCTGTAGATTGTAAAGAAGTTTAGATCAAGTTCTGCAAAGCTTTTGAGTGACAATTAATTTTGATCTCCTACATCCTTAAATTAATATGCAATTTATGCCACTTACTCCCCACCTTGCAATATGTAGCATTGGATAAGATTTGCAAACAGCAGGATGGCATACTACTTTCTGAGCAATTCCAAAGTCATAATGAGGTTTGAGAGATGTCTTGCTTAAAAGGAGATCATGGGACTCCACCAGAGTCTTATTTTCTGCATGCAAAGTAAGTGTTTTTGTTGCCGAGCTGTAGACCCACTCCATGCCAAAATATGAGCTCTTTTGCTGAACACATGTAGAGCTACTCCTAGAGAGAGTCTGCAGAATGTGGTGAAAGTAGAATTGGTCATCCTAATAAGCCAAATCAGGATTTCACAATTGTTCTTAATGTATTCTATGTGAATCTACAAAATAAAGCCTCTGGGTGCTATACCAGGCACTTATATTGGCATGAGCAAAGACTGGATTAGGTTGAAACTCACAGCCTGCTTTTAGTGTTTCTTGCTGATGGTTTGATTGAGGGTTGCGCTATTGCCTGGTGTTGTGTGGAAGCTGTACACTGATTTTTGCTGCATAAATCAAATTTCATTCAAGTTAGCTTTCAGGTGTCATAGTTATCTCATGGGGGAGTAGTAAGTGGGCCCTAGTAACTCTCACCACAGCACTTGCAGCCCTGTTTCGCCTGCGTCCCTTCTGCTAAGCATGCTTATGAGGTGTAAACTTAAGCCATTGAGTGCTACCTCACCAATGAAACAGCATTAGGAGGTGGACATGTCTGTTACCATTCTGGCCAGGAGTGAAGGAATACTGTATAATATTTGTGCAGATCTTAAGCTAATAGAGTAGACAGCACATGCTTTTGAGGATCAATTTGAGGGTACCTGATTTTCTTTCTGTATGATTGCAAGCCAGCCACCTCTGGTTTTTGTTGTTGTTGTTGTTAGTTTTTTCTTTCCTAGGAGAACTAAATCATGCTGTCTCCCCCTTTTTTTTTAACCATATACCAAGTATCATGACAGCAGCACATTACATGAGCAAGACGTTACAGTGATGTTGTTTCTTTGTGGTATAAATAAGTATCAGTTCATTGTGTTCTGCACTCTAGACGTACCATCACTATCATAGATTTGGAATGCCCCTTCCACTTCCCAAGTGGCCATTAAAAATGGATCATGGTCAGGCAGCATCTCTCAAAGACATTTACACAGCTTGGAAGAGCCTGTGAATGGGTTCTAAATATTTCATGTGTAGATGGGAGGAAGCATGACAGAGGCAAGTATAGTTGTTGGTTCATATGTCAACTGTGCTCTGTTCTTCATTTTGACATCAACATGGAGGCAGAGGAGATTATTCTGTTGCCCCAAGTACTTCTTTTTGGAACCATCCTTACTGTGGTTTTGTGGAAGAGAAGGTGTTTGGGTAATGGACTGTGAGAGTGAGTTTGTATATTGCCTTTATGCCATCCACACTCCTTTGAATAAAATGGGGGGAGGCACCCATAAGGAATGCTTCCATTGTCCCATTGGCTCTGAGGTAAGTATTTGTAGCAAAAAGCCTTCTTGCTGTTGTTTGCCTTCAACCCTAAGACGAACTTGTCATGGGGTTTTCTTAGCAAGATTTGCCTTCCTCTGAAGCTAAGAAAGTGTGACTTGCCCAAAGTCACCCAGTAGGTTTCTGTGACCGAGCAAGAGCACTAGATATTAAAACTGTTAGTGGTACATGGTAGAAATTCAACACACAACTCCTGTCTAGTATGGAGTGGTGAGATATGTTAGGAATGCAAGGTAATTTTATATAGTAGTGCAATATATATGTAAATGAAAGCTCTGGCTCAGTGAAAAAAATGAGGATTCCAATCTCTTATTTACAGATGACAATAGCAACCAGAGTTCAATAGCTGATGCTTCGCCCATAAAGCAGGAGAACAGCAGCAACTCAAGTCCTGCTCCAGAACAGAATTCAACAGGGCAGGCAGATGGCACTGGAGCAAAGTCTGATGATACTCAAGGCGACTCAAAAGAGGAACCTGGCTCAGAAGGTAATTCGTATATGTGGGCTTGTGAAGTCAGATCAGGGCTTAGCAGACCTGACCCTCTTCTTGGCCACTGGCAGAGAAATGGAGCCAATGGTTGGCACCCAGTCTACTCCTCCATGTCATTTTCATGTTTAAGGCCTGCCTCTCTTCCTACTGCGTATGCTAATTTTCCTTTGTTCTAATTGCATTTTTGCAGTATTGTCAACAACAGTTTATCATGGAACTGAACTTGTTAGATCAAAGTAAAAACCAGCTCAATTCTCTTGAAAGCTGTGCAGGTCTTCACTTTGCTTTTCAAATTCAGGCAACTCTGCTTGGTTACTGATGACCTCTTCAGTGCCAGATCCAAACCCTCATTTAGGGCTGCATATGGCCACAGGTTACACATTGTCCACCCTTGCTTTATGCCTCGTGTCTCTATAATTCTGATGGCTTATTCTCTTCTTGCCTGCCTTTTTGCTCTTCTGGTATAGAAACAGTTTATGCTTTTCAGACACCATGAATATCATTCCAAAAGCTTTCCTATACGTACAAAGTAAACTAGCCTTTAGTGTCAGGCACATTGAGAGTGAGAGCAATTCAGGATCGTATCTTGCAGCCTTCTCTGTATGGAAGGGGGCTCACACCATTACCTTGCATGACTTTGCCCATAAGTATTGTCCCAGTGTTTGGAAAGGCTTTTGGCTTCTGCCTGTCTCTGTGGCTGTGCCTCCCTCTAGTGGTCAATTTGAGAACCTCCACACTTGTTTTGGTACTGGATGGCTCCTTCCCTTCTGCTGCTTTTGATAGGTTCCTTGTCTACCTAGGGGTAGAGATCTGCATTTCCAGCTGAACATAAAGTAGGGCTAGTGGTGTACTAGGGGTTGGTGTCACTCAGTGCGGTGGGGGGACAGACTGCCTCGGCCCCTGGAAGTCCGTTTGGGCTCTGGCATGGCTGCAGTCACACCAAAGCCCAAACAGGACTGCCCCCCTCCTCAGCATCCACTGCCACTGGAGGAGAGCAGTGCCAGGCCCCCAGAGGTCCATTTGGGCTCCCAAATGGCTGCAGCCATGCCCAAGCCCAGACAGAAGGGATTGCCATGGCTGCTGAGCAAGCGCAAAAAGGTCACAGTGCCCTTTCTTGCTTGCTCAGTATCCGCGCTGGGTGTATCACCCTACTGAGTGACAAACCCCTCTGTGGTGTCACCTGGCGCAATCCGCATCCCCCTAGGGATGCCAACTTTTGTTAGAGCAATCAATTAATCTTCTTTAATCAACTAAGAAGTAATTCCTAATCAAATAATCTTTAGGGTGTTTTTTTTTTTTAAGTAGAGACATTTCTCCTCTTTGGTAGTCAACTTAGCCATACAATTTTCTAAGAACAGAGGTGTTGCACTTGCTTCAAAATGCTTGCTTTATGTACAAATTTATGCAAGTTAAATTAATTACTCTTCAATTGATGATGATATGGTAGCGATACGATAAGCTTGTTGAAATATTTGAAGGAATGTCATATTGAGGATGGAGCAAGCTTGTTTTCTGCTGTTCTAGAGACTAGGATATGAAGCAATGGATTCAAAGTACAGAAAAGGAGATTCCACCTAAACTTTAGGAGGACCTTCCTGACAGTAAGAGCTGTTCGACAGTGGAAGACGCTCCCTCAGAATGTGGTGGAGTCTCCTTCTTTTTGAAGGTTTTTAAACAGAGACTGGATCTGTCGGGGTGCTTTCATTGTGTATTCCTGCATGGCAGGGGGTTGCACTGGATGGCCCTTTGGGGTCTCCTCCAACTCTATGATCAACTAAAACTGTTTGAATCTGGTGATAGTTCTAACAAAAGCACTATGTACATTGACTGAGAAAAATCTTGCTGTTTTTGAAAGATGCTTCTGACGAACAGACTTCTCAATCTTCGATGGAGAACTCCATGAATAGTTCAGAGAAAGTGGAAACTGAGCCTTCAGCAGAAAATGACATAACCACAGAGGCATCTAAAAACTCTCAGGTAATAAATAGTGATAGATATGTGGCTTTTCATTCCCCCCCCCCCACCCCACCCCTTTGGGTGTGGGAATTGCATGATAGCCTTGACTGCATGCTTTGAAGGATGATCTTTATGGTGCTTTCTGATGCTATAGGGGATGGTGGGAGAGAAGAACATCAGCATCATCCTTTGCATGCTGGTCCAATCCGCTGCCATGCAGTTAATGCAATCCCACGAAAGGGGTATCCAAGCTCTGTGAAGGAGGTCAACTATTTTCTTTGTTGGTCTCTTCCACGGTCAGAGTAGCTTTTACTGTGGTTTGGGGCCATATAGTAAATATGTGCTGCCATTTCAGAAAGCAACATATGGTAACTATATAAATAAATTGTGGTTGATTAGAAAAACAATGTCCGGCAGCATTTGTGCTTGTGATATGTGCCATTTGGGGATATCTTGTGTCCTTGACATATAAGAATAAGCATGGTTTTATTCAATAAACATTCATACTAATCCTCTTTTCTTTCTTCTCCTATACCAAGGACTCTGAAGGAGTGCCGCCTTCTAAAAAGATGAAAGTAGAGGCTTCCTCTCAACAAAATGTTGACGAAATATAAACTCTAGATTTTTTTCCTGGCCAGTTTTTATGTAAGGTACACCAGTGGGCTAAATTATAGAACAACTATAATTAAGTATCTTCTCTTGGATGAGGACAGAACTCCTATAAACTTTTTCAAGTTACCAAGCAGAAATCCAAGAAAACCAAGCAAAGGCTTACTCTTTTCAGACACTGAAAACTTCTTTTCCTGTGAAGCAAAAACCGTTGAGAATTTAAGTTACTGTCTCTGAAATGGTTGGAGTAAACAACTCAGGAGGGGTCTACGCACTGTTTCTAATGTCAAAATTACAATTATGTTGCTGCTGTATTTTTTTTTCCATTCTCTATTTAACATAAGATATTTAAGGATGGTACAGGTCAGGTATTCTCTTCTCATGTGAAGTTCATTGTTCTGATGTGATGTCTGTTTTTTGTTTTTGTTTTTTTGTGCCTTGTGTTCCAAAACAAAAACAAACCAGTGCTAATTTTTTAAAACTTGTTTTTGCAACTGTCTCCTTTGCAACGTGGCCTACGTACGATGCCATATAGGAAGCTATTAGCTGGGCTGCCCACTCCCATTTTATACCCTGGTGCTCACTGTTCTGACATAAGAGATAACTTGAGAAAAATCAGGAGGCCATTTTCACTGTTGGAGTCCAGAGAAATTGATTGTGGATGGATTTTCCTGGAGCTACAGGGATACTTTCTATTTAAACGCATTGCATTTGAGCCACTAAGACTTTCTCCTCTGCTATGCACATGGAAACAAATGCACAAAAACATAGCTTGCTTTTGGAGAATTTCTTGGTGAAATCCATCCGTCTGGCTATAGAAGGTAGTCCTTTAAAACTGTTTCTTTTTTTGAAGTGAATGTGCTCTGCTCTTCATTTCATTAGTGTTGGATCTGGGTTATAATTGGGACAAATTATGCTTTTTTAAGTACTAAGATTGAGATATCTATATCTGAGCATTACTGAGAGGAGCTTGTTATAAATGCAAGTCTAAATGGACATATACATGATGGCAGATGATAGTTTTGAATAGGTGCATTCTTGAAACAATCGGTTTTAACTAAACTGGATTTCCTTGTGCTGTTCTTAAACAAGATGTTTATTGATGCATATTCCAGCCTGTACTGTACTGTACTTGAGGCATATTTTTGTTTCAAGGAGTTTGTATATACAGTTTTGTTACTTCATATTCTGTCCTTCAGACATCTATGTTTAGGAGAAGTTCAGTTTTTAATTTCTGTGAGCTTAGTGTGGTGACACAGGCTGCACAAAAATCTCACCCGTGGTGGTGGTAGTTGACATCTGTAAATACTAGGTGCTGTGATGCCAGCTGTAATAAGAATAATCCCCCCAAACGGTACTCATTCCCCTTGAAATCAATGCCCCCTTAGTTATAGCTGTTTCCCACTCTTATCATTTTCAGTGGGTCTGTACTATGCTTAGCCCTTTGCTCATCTAAGGAGGTGTTGAGTTGGTACAGTTTTTCTTGATGGCTGCGGAAAATGAGAAAGACCCATAAAAAATGAAGAGGAGAAACATAAGTCTTATAACTGTAGAGCAACTTTTTACCTGCAAAAGGATCAAGTATACTTTGCACTGGAAGTGCTAGCTGGCTTTTAAAAATAGCGGATCAGTTTCTTGCCCAAGTTGTTCCCTTACTAATCTTGATTTCTGATTCCTCCAATGGTGAAAATGGCTTGATTTTTTATATATATATATATGTTATTACTACTTCGGTGCATTTGCAAGGAATTACGGAAAAGACAAGATAGAGGAGATGGAGGCGCCACTTGAGGCCTTCCACCAAATGCTTGTGAAAAATTAAAAGCAAGGAACCATATGCTTGAGAATATCTTCTCTTCGTACATTGAAATAAACATTGTGAATCTCATCAAAATTAAATTTGGGTGCAAATTATTCATGAAAGCAGTATGCTCCTTAGAAAGTCTTTTTGTGCTCAAATTACAAAAATTAGCTGACAGTTTCTTAAAAAATTAGAAAGATTTTATATTTGCACAGTATACATAATTAAGTGGTAACTTTTTCTTTCTTTCTTGCATTTCATATCTGCTTCAGAAATAATGGGCGATGACTGGTTAAATAGCAGTTGTTGTGGACACTACATCCATGTTTAACCAGGGGTTGTGTTTTTGTAAAAAAAACATGGCTGATCTATGAAATAGACGAAATATATTTTTTGAATTTTTTAAAAAATTAATTATGTAGCTTTTAATTGATCAGTGCTAAAACGGTCTGTGGCTCTGAAACCCTCATTGACAATGTTGTCATGTCCCGTAGTTTGCTGCCTGTAGAAGCTTCAGTTTTGTGGTTGTGTCTTTTCCTTTTTTATATATATACCAATTCCAAGGAAGTAGATAATAGGTGTTTAATTTCAAAGCTGAATCCTGTACTTAATGAATAATAAAAAAGATATATATATATATATATATATATATATATATATATATATATCACTAAAATACCTCAAATTTTTTCATTAGGTAGGAAAACATGTATTGGCATTACTGACACTGATAAGTTTAGTGAATGAAACTGGCTTCTTGATTCCTCCTGTGGCTTTTCCCCTCAAAGGTGGCAACACTACACCAAGGCCTGCTACTCTTGCATGATGAACTTTGCCTCCTGATAGGACCTGCTTGTCTGTGACTTGCAAAGTGAGCCCCGTACTTGAAAGATGCGAAGCAGTAGGCTTTGATGAGTTAATGCCATCGTTGTGCTGTCCCATCATTCTTGAAAAACCCCAGCATAACCACAGTGCTTCGTGGCTTTTCTTTGTTAGTAAGCAACACTTGATTTGCAGCTCATACAACGTTGCTGATATTGGGATCCTCTTTTGGTGAATAAGGGGTAATGGGGGGTGAGTGGGGAGCAGACCCAGTTAGGGTCTGCTAGGGTCCGTCTGTCCCCTTTTAAAAGGATGGAGTAGGAGTCTGGCCCTCCTTGGTATGCCGAAATTCACAATCATGTAAGGACTGTTACTGGTCTTTCCTTGAAGTGCCTGATAACATTGCTAGGCCATTTGGGTGTGCAGTTGCAAAACAAAACAAAGCTTGAAAGGGATAGTATTGGTCCAGATCTGCATTCACTTGAGACTCAGTACCAGGTCCAGCTTCTTGGTTTGGCACCATTTTGCCCCTTTGGTTTGATGTATATTAAAAGCACTGAGGATGGGATGAGAGGGAAAGTGTGCTGAAATCTTGTATCACAGTGACACATTTGGTGGGATGCTGTTTGCTCCAAAGGCTGCACTTTGTACAGTCTCTGCTTGCGTCTGCGCAAGCGGAGCGTACGGAGTGTCTTTCAAGAAATGTAGTTTAAAGCTCCAGAAGTGCTTCCTTATCTACCCACTCGGCATTTGGACCTTCAGTTCCTCTCAGCCCTCCAACCTAGACATGAAGCTAGCAAGGTAAAACTGCTCTTTTGGGAATCCTGAGGGGCAGAGTGAGAAATGAAGGCCTTCCAGATGGACAGTTGACTCAGCCAGATGTTTTTGAGCAGAACTCTTCATTGTGAAGTTCTTAGGTGCTTGGGGGAGTGTAGTTGTAAATCATTCCAGAAAGTGCTGGCGGTTAGCAAAAGGCCAGCGACAAAATCCGCAAGGCAGCATAAAAATGACTGGCTTTTTTGGGGGGGCGGGGGGGGGGGCGGTTAACCTTGTTCATACGAGAAACATTGTTATGCTTTGGAATGTTCTTTATATTGAAAAGGCCTGCTCGAAGGTGTAAAGAATGTTGTGGGTTTTTTAAAGATACCTAACCGTTTCCCCCCCCATCTTAATAATGATTTGTGTGTGTGTGTTGTACAGCAGTATCATTTTTTTTCCACTTATTTATTCCATCGGTAGTTATTGTTTGTACAATGTACAATGGTTTCATTAAAAAAAGAATAAACTGTAAAACCACAACACGAAACCCTGCGTGGCTCTTTTGGTTCAGAACAGAACGAAGGTGTTTGCACAAAAGGACGTCAATGTTTCCAAGCCTTAGGGGGAAGGCCTGTAAAGTTTTTTTGGGGGGGGGGGGGTCATAGTCTATAAAGGTTTGCCCCATGCCTCTGAGGAAGTAGACCAAGGGCCCAAAGAGACAGGCCAAAATAAAGCTGCTTTGGGTCACTTTGGAGATATACTGTTTAAATGATGCATGCGTCCTAAGAGGCCGGAAGCTGCGTCAAAGCTGCGCTCCACTCCTTAGGACTGGAGCATGGCTTTAGCGCAGCTTCTGACCTCTTAAGATGCATGCATCATTTAAACAGCGTAGCTCCAAAGTGATCCAAAGCAGCTTTATTTTGGCCTGTCTGTTTTGGCCCCAAGTCTACAAAAGCTCACCTCACATCATATTATTTTGTTAACTGCCTTGGAGTTGACTTTGACCCTAGGAATGAGAGACCTCCAAGGCCCGCTGTCCTCAACTGCCCTGCTCAGCTCTTGTTGCAAACTTATGGCTGAGGCTTCTCAGGGGGCATCTATCCATCTGGTGCATGACCTTCCTCTTTTCCTATTGCCCTCCGCTTGCCCAAGCATTATGGTCTTCTCTCGTGAAAGGCCTTCCTTCTCATGGTATGGCCAAAGTATGACAACCTCACTTGAGTCCTCTTGGTTTCTAGGGAGAACTTGCCCCAGGATGCATGTATTGGTCTTTTTAGCAGCCCATGGTACTTGGTTGTTGTTGTGGTGCCTTCAAATCATTTTGGACTTACGGTGACTCTAAGGCAGACCTGAGAGCCAGGATGGTGTAGTGTTTTGAGCTTTGGACGATGGCTCTGGAAACTGCCTGGGTGCCCTTGGCCAAGTCCCACTCTCAGCCCCAGAGGATGGCCATAGAAACCCCCTCTGAAGACACGTGCCAGCCAAACCCCATGATCCGAGGTCTTAGGATTGCCATAAGTTGGAAACAGGCATGCAACAACAACAAAGGTGGACCTGTTGCGGGGTTTTCTTGGCAGGTTTCTTCATAGAGGGTTGGCCATGGCCGTCCTGTGAGGCTGAGAGAGTGGGGCCTGGCCAAGGTCACCCACTGGGTTTCCATGGCTGAGTTTCCATGGAAAGGGTGGCCGGAAGTCAGAAACAACTTGAAGGCTCTTGGCAACAAATGACTAGAACTGAATCTGCACTGGAGAAATCATCTGCTTTTGATCCAGAACACCCTGCAGAAATCATCCCCTTTGAGACTGCTTGAACTGCCCTGTTAGGGAATTCTGGGAACTAGTTTTGTTACACATTGAGTTACCTCTGTCAAGAGAGCTGTGAGGCCACCATCAACTCCAGTTCCCAGGATTCCCTAGCACTGAGCCAGGGTAGTTCAAGCGGTCTCAAAATGGATGATTTCTTCAGGGTGTTTTGGACCTGAGACCCTTTGAACCGCCCTGGCTCAGGGCTAGGGGATTCTGGGAAGTGTGGCGTTTGTGAGCCATGGAGCCTGGGGCTGCAAGGAGCTACAGTTCCCAGGATCCCCTAGCCCAGGGCCAGGGCAGTTCAAGGGATCTCGGCTGCAAAACACCCTGTTTTAGAGTTTTAAAACTTTAAATTTTAATGATGTAATGCAATTAATTGTTTGAACTGTTTAATGGTTTATTAATCTTGTATTTTGCCTGTTTTATACCATTTTAACTAGGACTGTTTTAGATTTGTAAGCCGCCTTGAGTCCCTTGTACTGGGAGGACGGTGGGATGTAAATAAACATAGTAATAATAATAATAATAATAATAATAATAATAATAATAATAATATCCAGTTTGAGACCGCTTCCATTGCTAGGGAATCCTGGGAACTGTAGTTTCTTGTGGCCCCAGAGCACACACTCTGACACAGAAGGCTCAATGTCTCACAAAACTAGTTCCCAGGATCGCCTAGCCTTGAGCCAGGGCAGTTAAAGCGGTCTGAAAGTGGATTATTTCTGCAATCTGTTTGGGGCCTTTAGCTGCCAGGGCTCCAGGCGGTGGAATTCTGGGATTGGTAGTTTGTTGGGGGGGGCAACACACTCCCAATCCCAGAATTCCACCGCCTGGAGCATTGGCAATTAAAGCGGCATCAGCCCGGATTATTTCTCCGGTGTTTTTGAACCAGGCTCCTGGAGTCTCTACGTAAAAGTCTGGAGAGGCGACCCCAGTCCTCCTGGCGCCGCCTGAGGCGGGGGCGGGGCGAAGGGCGGGCGGGGCTAAGATTGGTGAGGCAGGGACGGAGTGGGGCCTAGGAGAGGGCGGGGTTTCGGAGAAGGAGAGGGCGGGGGTTTCGGGGTGGGCGGTGCTAAGGGAGGAGAGGGCGGGGTTTGGGGGCGGGGTCAGAGCTGGCGAGGCAGGCCGAGGCGGCGGCAGTCGCTCTGTGGGCCGCTGGGATGGCCGCCGAGGTGTCGCGGCGGGCGGGCCGGCTGGGTCTGCTGGCGCCTTCGGGGGCTTCCCTCTCGCGGCGGGCGGTGGTGGAGGAGGACTCTTCCTCGGAGGAGAGCGAGGAGGAGGACGGGCGGTGCCCTCCGGGAGCCGGGCGAGGGCGGCGGGGGCCGCGGGGTCCCTCGGCGGCCAAGCGCTCGGGAGGCGGCCCTGGCCATGGCGGCGTCGGCAGCGGCGGCGGGGGACCCCCTCAGATCATCCACTCGGGCCACTTCATGGTCTCGTCGCCGCACAGCGAGCACCCGCCCAAGAAGGGCTACGACTTCGACACGGTCAACGAGCAGACCTGCCAGACCTACCGCTTCGGGGCGGCGGGGGCCGAGGACGGCGGTGGCGGCGAGGGCGAGGGCGGCGGAGGGGGCGGCGGCGGCGGCGGGGGCCGCCTCAGCATCGACGCCTCCCTCACCAAACTCTTCGAGTGCATGACCCTGGCCTACAGGTAAAGCCAGGAGGAGGAGGAGGAGGAGGAGAAGCAGCCCAGGGCAGTGAAAAGTGGGACCAAACCGGGTTATCTTTCTAATGTGACTGGGCCAAGGGACCCCTTTTCTACGCCCCCCACCCTCCCTTGCCTTCCCCTCACAACAACCCCGCGAGGGAGGGCAGCATGGCGGCCTCACGGCCTGCTTTTCTTGCCTCAGAATAGGCTCTCCAAACAGTGCTTCCCAAGCCTCGGGCCTCCAGGTGTGGGTTAGTGGGGGGGAGGGAGGGAGAGAGGGGACTTCAACTCCCAGAAGCCCCCGCCAGCGTGGCCAAGGGCCAGGGCTTCTGGGAGCTGAAGTCCCAAGCCTCTGGCGAGGGAGCAAAGGCTTGGGAAGCGCTGCAGCTGCGGGGCTTTTGAGGGAGGGCTTGGCCTTCTAGGAGAAGAGTTGACGGTTCAGATGGGGAGTCCCTTTGAAGAAGGAGAAGTTGGCTCATATGGTTGGGTTTCCTCCCAACAGCCCTGCAGTGTAGGTTGAAAGGGCTGACTGGGAGAGAGGGAGCTGGGGCCAGCCTTGAGCCTGCCTTCCCTCCCAGGTCTGCATTTGAGACTTGGCTCCAAAACACACCTTACGTATCATCCAGGTTGAGACCGCTTGGACTGGCCTGGATCAGGGCTAGGGAATTCTGGGAATGATTGTGAGCCATTGAGCCCTTCTCCTCTCTCAGATGGAGCCCCACAACAAACCACACTTCCCAGGATTCCCTAGCGCTCAGCCAAGGCAGTCCAAGCCCTCTCAACCTGGATGGTTTCTGCAGTGGGTTTGGGACCTCAGCTGAAAGAGCTTTCCCAGACTTGAGCCTCTGTTTCCTCACAGGCCTGGAATTGAGACAAACTACATGCTGCTATGACTCTGGGAGAGCAGGGTTCGAATCCTGGCTTGGCCATGGAAACCCACTGGGCGACCTTGGGCAAGTCACACTCTCTCAGCCTCAGAGGAACAAATCTTCCCAAGAAAACCCCAGGATCAGGGTCGCCCTTAGGCAGAAAGGCCTTGAAGGCACACAGCCACAACAGAGGCTTCGGGGAAGGGCTTTCCCTACTTTCACACTTAACCGTTTCCACACCTCCTATTTTTTGTGGGTTTGAGACCAGCCGAAAGAGGGGAGCAGGAGCTCCCCTAGACTGCCCTAGACCCATGAGGAAGGAGGCCCAAGTCTAGGAAAGCTCCTCTTTATTATTAGGATGATGCTTATATTATTAGGATGATGCTTTATTTATATAGTGGTGATTTACACAGCACTGTACATACAAACAGTAAAAAGGATCAAGTAAACCTGCCCATGGCACACAATCTAAGAAATAGTAGCATAATACATATAAATAATACAAAACAATACAGGAAAGCTCTGGCTCCCAGCTCCTCTCTTTCAGCTGAGGTCCAACAAAACCCCTTTTCCATACTGCTATCCCAGACTAACATGGCTAGGTCTGGCTGATAGGAGGAGGAGGTCCTTTAGAGATGATGGAAGCCCAATTGTAGGAAATCCATCTGCCCTTCCTCCCTTGTAGCTTCATGAAGGTTTATGGCAGTAGTCCCCAAACTGGTCCTCCAGATGTTTGGGGCTTTAATTCCCAGCCTGCACAATGGTTAGGGATTCTGGGAAGCAAAGTCCCAAGCATCTGTAGGGCCAAAGGTTTGGGAGTTGCTGGGGTATGGGGACACCAGAAAAGAGATGATGGGCAGTTTGAGGCAAAGGAATGGGGAAGAAAGAGGGATGGGTGCGGGACATGTCTGCCGTTGGAGAAGGAAACACACAACTATGGAAGGGGAAAGTTCAACTGTTCATCTCTTGGTGTTTGCTTTGGCTCTCCTGAGCCATCCGTTTTTCAGCGAGGAGGAAATGAACTGAACTAGGAAACGGAACTGGCGCGTTGTGGTGGTTTTCATTTCATTTCCTTTCTGAATCTGCCGTCTCTCGTCTTTGTTTTCATCTCGCCCCCTAAAGAAGGGGTGGTTGGAGGCCAACAGGGCAAAGACTGCTCCAAGGTTATTTGCAGTGATGTTTAAAACAGGAGTGGGCCTATGTGTCCCCCAAAGATTTTATATGGCCTTTGATGCCTCCAGAATCCCGAGGCTGACTTTTTTCCCCCCGGCCAAAAAAGGAGTGTGAAGCCTCCAGGTTGAATGGCATACAGTACCTATAAATAGGCTGCAAGGCTTCCCTGTACCGTTTAACGTCAAAAATGCCCATTTTGGAGAACCACAAGTGGACTTCCTGACATTTTGGGGTTTTGTTTAAGAAACACAACCTTCCATCTGAGCCACGGAGAGTCCCAGGCCGTAAAAGTGGCCCCTCGACCTGTCGCAGTTGCCCAGCCTTGCTCTAAAAGCTTGTGAGATGCAGACGATGTTAGTGTAAATGGATAATGAAATATAAAACACTGACAAAAGTATTGGGTCTGTCTTGCAAAGATTTATGAGAGCCTGTTTGTCCTGTACGGTAGCAGCTGTAAGTGTTCAGCCCTTGCTTCAATATGACTCCCAAGTTAGCGAAAGCAGTTAATTGCAGATCTTTGTAGAACAATCACAAAAGTTAATTGGGGAAAATCTTGAGCTGCTTCAAGCTAGCAATGTGCTTTAGGTCTTTCCACCCCTTTTGCCAGTTGCAAGAAAAGTGTACACTTCCCTTTTCCCCCAGCACCATGTCATTTCCTTTGTTTGTGTGACGGCGAGAAAGTAGATGAGAATTATTTTCATAAACGCAAGTGTGAAAAGTGTCTTTGGTAGACGGGCTCATTCTTGGACAGAGGGAGGGAAGCAATGCTGGGAATTCCAGTTCCAGGCTGCTTGAAAACTAGCATCTCCTTGAATAGTTCTGCTGAAGTCTGTTGGTCTCACCTCTGGAATGTGACCTGTGGAAATGTCACCTAAGATGTGCTGAGGAACATACCAACTGTCTGGCTGGATTGAACCAGAGACGTAGCTAGTCCAGCTCCTGTTTCCCACAGTGGCCAATTAGAACCTATTAAGAAATGCCACGTTTAGAAATTAGGACAGTAATGCTGCATCTGCACTGCAGAAATAATCCAGTTTGAAACCACTTTAAGCGCCTTGGCTTGATGCTAGGGAATTCTGGGAACTGTGCTTTTGTGAGCCTATGTAGCCTTCTCTGTCAGAGAGCTCTGGTGCTGCAACAAACTACAGTTCCCAGAATTCCATCACGTGGAGCCATGGCAGTTAATGCAGTGTCAAACTGGGTTGTTGCTACAGTGCAGACACAGCCTAAGCTGAGGTACATGATGTGACCAAGGTGTATAAAATGATGCATGGTGTGGAGAAAGTCTGTAGGTAGGAATGTTTCCCCCTGTTTCATAATACTAGAAGGTGGGTTGCTGAATGGTGAGACATTTCGGAGGAGAAAAAGAAGCCTTTCTTCACACAACACATGGTTACACTGTGACATCTACTGCCACAAGATGTGTGGATGGCCACTCATTTGGAAGGATTCAAAGGGAATTAAACCAGTTCATGGAAGACACATCGTGTAATAGCTGTTAGTCAGGATACCTGTACATAAGTTCATGTATTCAACAGAGTGTGTAAGAACATGGTGTTGCCCTTGGGTCATACTTGTGGCCTTGTTCTTTGCTTGGTCGCTGTGGTTTGCTCTGGTCTTTAAACCAAAGAGTCTGCTTAAGACAAGTTTATTTAAAAGATGGGTAGGTAGTGCATTTGAGTGGATTGTGAAGCTGTGGTGTTTTTTGTATGTGAAGGTGGCTTTTTTTGGTCTTTCAAGGGAGAGCTAATATTATTCTGGGAGTGAGTAGTTGTTTAATAAAAGCCAGTCCACAGATGATGATGATGATGAATTTATATCCCACCTTTCCCTATGGGTTGAGGTGGGTTACAATACATTTCTTTTTCTTTACAATACATTTCAGCTATGCCCCTACTAAATGTCACCTGCTGAAACAATAAGATCCACCAGAGTTATAGTCCGTCTATTTTTATATTGCCAAAGATTGCAGGAGCGTTTTTGTCTCTGCTTTCTAAAGACTGAAGTAGGGCAACAGTGAAGTCAAGGGTCGGTTTTAGCTGCCACTGGTCCAGATTAGATAGCACTGACAGGTTTGCATTATCTTTGTCTCAAAATGCTTCACAACAGCGGTCTCCCTGCTGGGGATGATAAACTTGCAGGCTGTTTCATGAAGGGGTTTGTCGACATAATAGTCAGCCAGATTTGAAGAAGGAGACGTTGAATAAGAAATTCGAATTTTCTCCTGCATGGGCAAATATGGGGAAAAGGCTGCTAGATGCAACTTAGTGTCCAAGTGACGCAAAATAATAATTTCACACCTCATTTTGGATTTGACGGCAGAGGTAGCTTTTGTTACCTTTTCTGGACAACCTTGGCAAACAAAGTTCAAAGGCTTAGGCTAACTAATGCCAGTGTTAACACCCTCACCTAAAATGTACCAACCTGCCATGCGTCTATCTTAAGCAAAGTCTCTGTTGCAGATAAGATGGTCTCTGACACTGCTTAAGGAGGCAAAGCACGCAACTGGCTCAGCAAAGGCATCTCTAGATACTAGTGCATTAATCTGTCCCAGAATAGGCTTCAGTGTGCTCCAGATTCAAAGAGCTCACTTCAGAATCACAAGCAATATTAACACACCCTTCTAAAGGCAAGGGGAAAATATCAATAGCAAAGAAAATAAAAACCATATTTATCATTGACTTCACCGTTATCATTGACTTGGTATCGCCATCCCTTTTACGTGGTGCTTTACCGAGTAACCAGCTCAGATCGCAGCCTGAATTTCAGTAACCTTTGAATTCCATCCATTTCTTCCAGGGTGGTCCAAGAAAACACGAAATAGGTCAAGTAGAACATTTTGGTGTTCTGCACTTAACCTTTGCCAGCAGCTTGTTAGTAAAAGGAATACACAGAGTTAAAAGGAATACACAGAGTTTTCGAGTTACTCAGTTTTCTGTATTGCTTTTGTTCTGAGACATGGGTCTGATCATTAGACTCGATTCATAGAATCATAGAATCGTACAGTTGGAAGAGACCCCAAGGGCCATCCAGTCCAATCCCCTTCTGCCATGCAGGAACTCTCAATCAAAGCATCCCCAACAAATGGCCATCCAGCCTCTGCTTAAAGGCCTCCAAGGAAGGAGACTCCACTACACTCCGAGGGAGTGTGTTCCACTGTTGAACAGCTATCAGGAAGTTCCTCCTAATGTTGAGCTGGAATCTCTTTTCCTGGAGCTTGCGTCCATTGCTCCAGGTCCTGTTCTCTGGAGCAGCAGAAAACAAGGTTGATCCTTCCTCAATATGACATCCCTTCAAATATTTAAACAGGGCTATCATATATTGTAATATATCTCCATTGTTTTATAACTGGGACACAAAATGCCTTGAGAGATCCTTATCCTTCTCCCTTCCAAGAATTAAACTTCTATTGCTCCTGGAAACCCTGATCCCAGGTCTTAAATCTGAGCTCTGAACGTAAGTCTTATATCCATAGGCTTGTAAGTAGCCATCCGTTTGTATTACGTTTAAGATGGCTTGCAGATGATCAGTTAGAGAAGCATTCCAAGGGCTGATGCTGTTTCTTTCTCCTACCTTCCTCTTAAATAATAGACAAGCGAGACAAGTGTTTGTGGAATGGTGGTGTTACTGACATTTTTTTTATAGGGTCATGATTTTTGTGTACATTTGTTGGCATTAAAAAAACCCAATTCAGGGCCTGTTACAGACTGCCAAAATAAAGCTGCTTCGAGTCTCTTTGGAGGTATGCTATTTAAATGACGCATGGGTCCTAAGAATCCGGAAGCTGCACCAAAGCTGCACTCCAGTGCTTAGGAATGGAGTGTGGCTTTGGCGCGACCTCCAGACTCTTAGGACCCATGCATCATTTAAACAGCATACCTCCAAAGTGACCCGAAGCAGCTTTATTTTGGCCTGTTTGTATGGGGCCCAGGTTAATTAGCAAGAAGGAAGAATTTTCTCATGTTCTTTTCCCTGTCTGCAACTTAGGACAAGGCTGGTCCTGGAAAGTGTGTTAACAGTTTTGTGGTGGGGAATGGTTCTGCCTTTCCAGGTGCGGACGATGTTGGTTTGTGTGGTTCCTTATCTCCTTGGCTAGGGTGAACCTGTCAAAGGCTTGGTATTAAGGCAGCTGACTGATGGTTTTCTGAACCGATTAGCTTTCTGGCCTCTTAACAGATAAATCTGTCACCGATGCACAAAACAATAAAAGCAGGAGCAAGCGCGGCTCTTCAGAAGACAGTGAAGCATTGGAGAACGTTTTATTTGTACTGTGAATATTGAAAAAGGAAATATTAACAACACAAGAATGTAGCACATCTGGATGAACTGAAATGCATTTGAGCGTACTAACTGTAGGGCTTTTTTTGGAGTGTGTGTGTGTTTAAATACATTTATCATTTAGCCTTACAGTGGGTTGAGTGCCTTATTTCAAGTGTTAGTCTGTTCCATGCCCATGCTAGGCACACTGTTGCATTTTTCCTTCTTTGTGTTCAAAGCTAGAGATGTGAGGTTCTAGAGTAGCTCAGCTCAGAGATGCACATTACAACTAGCGACATTCTTTGTAATGCATTGGAGGAGCAGGGTTCTAAGATGGCGACGGGACTCCTGAAGTAACATATAGTAGTGACTAGTAACATTATTACCCCCAGTGTAGTTGAGGACATTTATTTGCTACTTGAACTTGTTACTTGGGATGAGGCAGAACACTTTTGCAGAGATTCGTTTTTTTAAATTTAGGCCTTTCCTTTTAGAATCCTCCCTGATGAAAAGCAATGGAGAATAACATCATGAGGAAGGGAACAAGGCAGTTGAGTTTTCATTGCCAAGGGTAGCATCAAGGAGTGTACTTTTTAAAAATGCAGTGAGTATTGCTGGTGATTCCTTTCGGAAATAAATGTCCACGCTCCAGATCTATGTTCCTGTAGAGTTGGAACAGCAGACACTGCTTTATAGAGTTGAGTAAGAAGAAAGGGTTGCATGCTTCTGAAAGAGCATCTGTTAGAAAAGACTAAGAACGCTTCCCTGGCTGCAGCTGCTCTTCATTTGGAGGCTATGCTGCCTAGAGACAGGGAAGGATCTCATTGGGAAATCTTCATGGGACAGCCATTGATAAAACATTTATCTGTTTGGCATGGGAGATGTTGCTTTGGAAGGGGAGCTACACTGGGTTGATCTCTGTGAGTCCTCTTGGGTTGGTTGACTGTAAAGTGAAGCGATATGGCTGACATTGGGTCTGCCTTGCATAGTTTTCCATCCCACTGTCTTAAATCAGTGTTTTAGGTGGGCTGTTTATTTCTTTTTAACTTTTGCACTATTCTTTGTTTTAACTGTATTTTGCTCTAACCTATACTGCAAGCCATCTTAGGTCCCATATTGGAAGAAAGACAGGGTGTTCATTCAATAAATAATAATGGGATTTAAAATCTGTTTACGCTCTCAGGTATCTGGTACTCAGTTAATAATAATAATAAAATAAAAAATTTATTTATATACCGCTTTTCTTCAAATCAAAGCGGTTAACAACATTTACATGTACAATGTAAAATCATCAAATACAAAACATCATAAACACCAAAATTACACAATAAAACCACAATTAAAACCACATCTCATGCCTGCTCAACAATGCTGACGAGGGGGGGGACACATCGGGTGTCAGGAGTCAGAAGTCAGGGGTATGCCTGCTTGAAAAGGTGTGTTTTTAACCCCTTCTTAAATTGGTTCAGTGAGGTGGCCGAGCGGAGCTCGTCGGGAAGCGAGTTCCAGAGGATGGGGGCCGAAGTAGAAAAGGCCCTCCTGGTGGTAGTGGCTAATCTGACCTCCGAAACCCTTAACAGTTGCTTCCCGGTTGATCTGAGTGTGCGGGGCGGATTTAGGGTTGCCATAAGTGAGGACCTCCAAACCGGGACAAATGTAGGACAAATGCAGGACAACATTTTCAAATGTAGGACACATTTAAAAAAAAGGAGGACATGCAAAAAAATTGAGGCTTTTTTTGAAATGTTAATATAAATGCATGTTTCTTAGGCATGATCAAAATGGAGGACATTTTGACATTATTCCTAGACAGATCACGGAAATGTACTTCCCTTTCTGGCCACCCCCCCTCCCCATTCCAAACAGCACATTTGAGCATTGAACATGGCTTTATTTTAACATTGCCTCTTGCCTATTTCAGAGGCTTATTCCGCAACCAAACCCTTTGGTCAAGGGACTTTGGTTTTTCTTCATTTTGACTTGTTTTGTCTGTATTCCTCCCCACTAAATAAAGGAGACATGAAATGGAGTTAATGGGTACAAGTCATTAAACAAAAAAGTCTTGTGAGACTCTGTAGGCAAGAGGTGCACCATCTTAAGAACTGCATTAAGCACACTTAGGCTGCTGCCACACTGCTTTCACTCTCATCACTCCATCCTATGGAATCCTGGGATTTGTAGTTTGTTGTGGTGCCAAGGCTGGGCTTTGAAATCTCAGGCATAAGAGAAGCAAAAGGCTTGGGCTGCATCTACACTGGAGAAATCATCTGGTTTGAGACCACTTTAACTGCCTCGGCTGAATGCTATGGAATTCTGGGAATGGTGGTTTGTTCCAGCACCACAGCAGAATGGCAGTTAACCCCTGGAAAGCTCTCTGACCAAGGTGACCAATGCCCTCACCCCAAAATGTAGGGCACCCAAGCAAAAATATGTAGGACATGGCCAAAAATAAAAGCTAAAAACACCCATGTAATTATAAATCCATGCTTCTTAGCCATGATCCAAATGGAGGACATGTCCTGGAAAAGGAGGAGGATGCCTGGTCACCTTGTCTCTGGTCCAAAATACACTGCAGAAATAAAACAATGCTGGACTGAAATGCCCAGAGTTCCTCACCAAAGCTGCATCCACACTGAGGAAAGAATCCAGTTTGAGAGTGACTTAACTGTCCTGGGTTAGTGCTGGGGAATGCTGGGAATTGTAGTACATTGTGGCCCCAGAGCTATCTCTGACAGGGAGTCCCATAACCCTCCAAACGTAGTTGAACTGCAGTGCCCAGAATGCCTCACCAGTTGCATCCACACTGAGGAAATGGTCCAGTTTGAGACTGCTCAGTGCTGGGGAATCCTGGGAATTGTAGTCTATTGTGGCCTCAGAGCCATCACTGACAGAGAAGTCTCAATGTCTCCCAAACACTAGCATTCCCAGGATTCCCTAGCACTGAGTTAAAGCAGTCTCAAAGTGGGTTATTACTCCTGCAGTGTGTGAGAGAGATATAAAAGCTAGGGACTGGATTTATTTGGAGGATCTGTGTGTCCAAAACACACTGCTTGGACTACCAGGGCTCAGTGCTATGGAATCCTGGGAATTGTAGTTTATTGTGGCACCAGAGCTCTCTGACAGAGAAGGCCAAATGCCTCACACAGACCCCAGAATTCCAGAGCATTGAGCTTTGGCAGTTAAAGGGGTCTCAAAGTGCAGAGGGAGGGGGGGGAGAGAAAAGCCAGGGAGAGTGAATGAGAAGCTCACCTCGGCTGGAGGAGGAGGAGGAGGAGGGAGGGAGCCAAGGGAAGTGGCCAGGACCATCAGCCTCCTCTCTTCCACCCCCCAGGCAACGCCTCCTCTGTGGACCATTCAGTCTCCTTTTGTCAAGAAACTACAATTCCCAGAACCCCATAGCACTGAGCCATGGATGTTTAAGGGGGGGTCAAACTATTTCTGCAGCCTTTTGCCACCCCAAAGCCTTCTATTATTTACCAGCAACTTGCAAGGCAAAATCTCTTCCTTCCAAGCCATTGAAAACCAACCCAAGGGGAGGAGGGCTGACTGCTTCTTTCCCATTGGTCAGCTTCGGGAGAAATTTGCATATTACAAGGAAAGGCGTTTAGGGCCTCAAAAATGACCCTGTGATAAAGAATTACAAGAATACTGACCTGGTAGACATTTAAAAGAGGAGGCATTTAGGCTCCCAGTGAAACAGGAACCATTGATGGCCTTTTTTTCTTTGCTCACTGTAACCTGGAAGGTCAGGCCTTTTGCAAGACATATATACCAAGTGGGCTGGCAATAGCTCTGAGTGGCAGATGTTTTGAAGCCCTGCTCTCTAGGCTAAGCTAGGCAGGGAGGTGGGGAGGGAGGGTGGCACACAGCCATGGGGAGGGCTGGAGCTGCCTCCAGGGCCTTGCTGGGGGGAGGTCCTGGGGAGGGGCCAAACTGGGGCGGGACCGTGTGGCCCTGCCCCAAACTGGGAAAGTCCCGCCCCCAGGCGGGATATGGCAAGCCTAGGCGGATTGTACGGAGTTCTGTGCATTTCACTCTGAATTAAGTCCTATTCAGTTTAATAAGACTTAGTTCTTGTTATAGGAGTACAAATTTAAACTCTAGAGGAGTATCTTTCCTGTGTATGAAATGACTACTTGAAAAAGAGCAGGTTGCATAACACAAGAATCTCAACTGTGTTTATTTTAAAGCTGTTATATATCAACTGTAATGGGCAAGTTTGCTTCTAGCATAGCTTGTGATATAAATATCATTCCAGAAGTCGTCTCTTTTCAAACTGCCAAAGGATTCCATTTTATAACTTTACTGTAATATGTATTTCGTAATCCTGAATGTCTGGGAAGTTTCCCAAAACAGGGAAGGGTAGGGCCTCTGTCTTTCTGGCATGTGGACCAAGATTGATACTCAGTTCCTATAAAATGCCAAATTCGTTGAGTTTAAAGGCATTCTGGTTTTAATGTATAATATTGGTCTGTTGCACTCATGCATATGATTTTATCACCCCAATGTTTCAGCGGTTTCATCCTGGGCATTTTTTCCAGCAGCGCCCAGCATGTTTTTCTGCCACCAGGATTTGGTGTTGGAAGTTTCCTTAGTCTGGATGCATTTGCACCTCTCCCATTGTCAGCAAAATACTGATATGCTTTAAGTTACCAGAAGATTGTCTGTGTAGAGATGATGAGCTTTGGGTAATAATAATAATAATAATAATAATAATAATAATAATAATAATACCACCTCATCAGTAAAACCTCTTGGGAAAGATAGCAGTTTCAACAGGATTGCCCCAATGGTCTGTCCAGGCATCAGTCTTGGGTCACATGAATATGGCAGTTCTGATGGCTGCAGATTATTACATTTCATTGTATTCTTTCTTTGTGGAGCTTAGGACTACATATATGACTTCTCCATTCCATTTTGTCATCAGAACTGTCCTACGAAGTAAGTCAGTCTAAGATGCAGAGGCCAACCATGAAGGTCCATGTTATGAGTAGTGCTTGGAAGCTAGGCCTCCTTGTTCTAGTCTGACACAGTGCGCTACCTGTCTGCTGCTCACTCACCTTTCTCCTCTTCCTCCAGTCATCGCTATACAGCCCACTGTGGCACTGCTGATCTCAGCTCTTTAAATTTGGTGAAGGAGTCATAAAAACTGAAGTTCCCTGCTAGACCAGAGCCTAGCTTCTACAGCAGTCTGTTCATCCGGGTCCCAACCCCTTTGTCTGTAGGAAACCCATAAGCAAGGCATGTGCAATAACAGCCTGTGGTATAGTTCTGCATATCAGAATGATGTAATGAGGTTTGCCCCACTGCTCCCGAGTTCCATTTCTAAGAGGGTTTTGAGTGCTTTCCTGGTTGTGAAATGTTTTTCCCTGAGCTCTTAGCAGGCAAAGTTTTGCTCTTCCTTCTGGTTAGCAATCCTTTGCATATTACGAAATTTCAGGCATGTCTGTTCCTACAGATAATTGCTGTTAGAACTTGAAATAAGAATCAAGTGACTACTGTCAGTGCTTGTTTCTGTAATCTGACTTTCCCAGCCATGTGAACAACGCAAAGCCCAATTTTAGCCAAGGAAGAAGAAAACTGCAGCTGAGTGAGCCCTTGTATGGAATATACAAAACCGATGTTTAAACAGTTCAGCCAGTTAAAGAAAGCTTAGCCAAGTAATTTCATTTAGTGAAGAAATCAAGAAATCTTGCAACAAACGCAGAGGGCCCACTATGTCAGTGGGCTTCTGAGCCACAGATTTTCCTGACTGTGGATTACCTTGCCCCTTATATGGTGGCGGCAACATGAATGCACACATACTGACATTGTTTTTTCGCATCTGTGCAGGGAAGTCTTGAAAGTTCCTGCATGTGTGTAGGAAGGAATTTCTTTCTGTGTTGCAACAGCAGATGCTTTTTGATACACTATGTCTGGGTGGGACAGCCTCGCCAAAGCAAACATAAGAGAAAAAGTTCAGAAGTTGCATGCTGAAAGGTCTTCAGTGCATCTTCAGATTCAGCCGCATTGTGCCTTTGCTTATAAATAAGACAAAACAAACAGTTGTCTGGGATTAAATTTTAAGCTTTCCCCCCTAGCACCGGAATGTAGTTTGTTTAATTTGGATTCGGACCTACTGTTCCATCACTTGCAAAATCTGTCTTGCCCTCATGAAGGAGCTCTGCTGTAAAGTTTGGGTTTTATCTAGCCGTCTAGTTCTTACAACTCTGATCTTTAACTGCTCTTAAATGTCCTGCAAGAAAGCACAATTAAAAGGAACACTTTGTGGAGGAAATGGACCAGATCAAAAAAGCCAAATCAGGAGGCAGTAGATAAGATGCAAGAGAGGAGGGGATTATGGCTAATGTCATTGTAATACTTTCTTTATCTACAGAGATGGTAGAAGAAGATGCAGAATTGTGTAAAAGCCCCAGGCAGTCTCTGAAAGTTAGGCATGCTGGAGTTCCCTTGTAATTGATAGCATTAAAACTAGGGGATAGGGGTTTGTGGTCCTCCAAGATCCTGTTGGGTTGTATCTCCTCCTATCATTGCTGGCAATTGGCCTTGATGGCTGTGTCTGATGGGAATGTTTGTCCAACACGTAGAGGGCCACAGGTCTCCCAGCCCTGGTTTAAATAGGCCATTTGTTGTTGGTTGTTAACTGCCCTCAGGTTGTCCTCAGCTCATGGTGACCCTGTGGCTGAGACATTTCCAAGACCTCCACTGGTTTGCTCAGGTCCTGCAGGCTCTTGCCCATGGCCTTTCTGATTGAATCCAACCATCTGGTGTGAGGTCTCCTTTTCTTTCTATGGCCCTCCACGTTTCCTAGCATTATGGTCTTTTCTAATGAGTTGTGTCTTCTCATGATGTGGCCAAAGTACAACAGCCTTAATTGCCATATCCCACCTGCAGGCGGGACTATCCTGGTTTTGGTGTACCTGGACGGTCCTGTCCTGGTTGCTGCCAATTCCCAGGTTTGGACCCGGCCTCCAGGTCGGGCCCACTCATGCAGCCATCGCCGCAGCCGCTAATGCATCCGGCCAGCCACCCACCTCCTCCTCTTCCGTGCAGCCGCTCTGCACCTCCTCCTCTGCGCAGCCATGGCGCCCACCTCCTCCTCCTCTGTGCGGCGGCACCACCCGTGGCAGTTGCCCGGGCTGTGGCCTGCAGCGCGCAGAAGAGGAGCTCATCCTCTTGAGTCTGGCTGGCCAATGGCAGCACAGCAGGGGCAGGGCTGTTTCCAGCCCCAGTCTGCCATTGGTCAGCCTCAAGGAGGAGGAGGAGGAGGACCAAGGGTAGGCTTATGTGGGCCAGAGGGAGGGGAAAGAAAGGGCCCTTTTCTGGCACCAATGGCACCGAGGAGGAGGTGGTGGCAGTGGGTGGCCATTTCAAGTGTGTTTTTTGTGTATTTTTTGTGCTTTTAATGCTAACAAGTCTGCCTTGTTGTGACAATGATGGTGATGATGATATCAGCAAGCCTCTCAGGCATGGCCAATGTAAGTTGCCCCGAGTTTTACAAACTCATGAGCAGTGAAGAAAAACCAAAGTATCTTGACCAAGTACACACTTCTGAGAAGTTCAGTTGGTGTAAGACCTGAAACCAAGGGCAAATCCACTTCTTGTTAAACCACCTTGACATGTTCAATATGCATAGCCGTGTTAACCCATGTTGAGTGTTAAACCCAAAAGGTTTGGTTATGCAATAAGCCTCTGAAACATGCAAGAGATTGCTATGTTAAATAAAGCCATGTTAAATGCCCAAATGTGCTGTTGTGTGTGTTTTGGAATTGGGGAGGGAGGGTGATTGGCCAGAAAGGGAAGTACATTTCTGCCATCTGTTTAGGAATAATGCCAAAATGTCCTCCATTTGAGCATGCCTAAGAAAGATGCATTTATATTAATGCTTTTTAAAAAAAATTTTAGTTGTCCGCATGTCCTCCATTTAAAAATATGTCCTACATCTGGAGCTAAATTTTGTCTTACTTTTTTTTACATTTGTCCCGGTTTGGAGGTTCACAGTTGTGGCAACCCTACTTCCAGGGCAATTTCTGGCTGATTTAAATGGACTTTTAAGCAAACTTCCTGACCGACTGAATTGTGCCACATCTCTGTTAAAGTTGCCTGCCATGCTCAAGCTAACCTCCTGAGGCAGAAATGCCTTGTCATAAACACATGTTTTGCAAAAGACCTCTACAGCTGAAAAATACTTAGCATTTCTTTCTGTCTTCTAGATAAATAGTTCATTACATTTAAGGGCCCAATGTAGGCATGGCAAGTGACTAGCCTTTTCTCTGCCAGATCAGTCTAACCCAGGGTTACTCAGTCAGGGTTCTCTGGAACTATAGGATTCCAAGAGAGATTGTGACTGGGGGAGACAAAACTTTTTTGGGCGTTGTAGATATAATAATTTTTATGCAGGATATCTCTGAGACCTGAAAATCTCCAGGTTAAAAAGGTTGTGAAAAACCAGTCTAATCGAGAGAGAAGCAGTTGCACATTACCTTTTAAAAGCATTGTTGGAGATTTGTTACATGTACTTGCTTGTAATGTGTGTAGTTTGCCTGTCAACATTCATCTGGCTTCAGATTTGACTATGTCTTGGAGCAATTATATGATAACAAGAAAGCAAGTGTTGCATTATTATTTTTTGCTCCTGATACTTAGCTTTTATTTTGCTAAGTATCTGAAATGAAAATCTTTTCCATGGCGTACACTCTTGGCTTCCCTGTTGCCACACCAAAGATTAACATCCAAGCCACAGTGTTTCTCTGCAAAAGGACAAGTGGAAATGTGGGTTTATGACCTGTTTACCAGCCTTTTGCTCAGCAGACAAGTGGATGGTTTTGTTCATTCTGTCATGTTTGTCAGAGGTGTTGGGATTTGTTCCATGGCTGCTCTGCTGGCTGCCTGTGTGCCAGTAATCGCTCGCACAACAGGACTGCACTCCTGCCTTTCACTGGCACTCGCCACATTTATGGGATAATTAAGTGCCACTTGATAAGGTGAATGGCTCTGATGTGCTAAGTGGGGCACTGCTTGACTTCTCATCACTCCGTTCTGTCCCAGTATCTGAAGAGCTGCTCCAGGTTAGAGACTTTGGGTATTCTAAGGACAAGCTTGATGTTCCACTTGAAGCAGATGCTACACTGCCAAGGACAAAGGTGCATATTTTCTGAGCGTTCACACTTGATTTCTGTAGGTAAGCACTACCGAGAAACCAGGGTTTTACCACTGGATGTCTTTACTGCTGGATATATTTTTTTTTATATATAATCTTTATTAAAGTTTACCAAACATATATATAAAAAACATATATGACTACATAAAACATTCATAACAATACCAATATAATAGAATACATACATTCAACATTGACCACCCTCAAAACAAACCCACCGCTACAAATACCATAACAACATTACTACAAAAACATAATGACTTACTGCTGGATATAATTTAAAACCATACAAAAGATTAAAAAATAATGGTTTGAATCCCCTCTTAGCTGTGGAAAGTCCTACTCTCTCAGCCTCAGAGGTGGGCCATGGCAAACCTCCTCTGAAGAAATATGGCCAAGAAACGCTCACGTGGGGTCACCATAAGTGGGAGTTGACCTGAAGTCACATAATAAAAACAACAGATATATAAATAGAGAGAGAGAGAGAGAGACTGGTGTTTAAAAATTCACTACTTGTGTAGCCAAGAACTTCCCTGGAAAGGCAGTTCCATAGTGAGGTGCCATAATCAAAAATGCCCTCTTGGCTGCCACCTGCCTTACCCCAGTTGATAGATATGTCTAGAGAATAGTCTTTAGATTGTCTCAGTTTGTTATGGGATTTAGGTCAGAGATGGGGAAGATGTGGCTTTCCAGAACTTGGGTTGTATTGTAGTTCCCATCAACTAATCAGAAGAGCCAAAGGCAGGGGATGATGGCAGCTGCAGCTGAGCGATGTTGGGAGGGCCATATGTTCCCTATCCCTGCTTCAGGTACTTTGTATCTCCACATTTGTAGTGTACATACAGGAGGTAGAATGTCTACTAGACTCTTATTTCTGCTGCACTAGACTGGCATGGCCATACATCTATAAGAAGAAAGGCTCAATTTGAGGATCGCTACTCATACCTGCTCAAATCTCATTATGCAGAGAAGCTATAGCTTTTATACATGTGCAGAAGGTCCCATATTCAGTCCCTAGCATCTCCATTTAAAAAGGATCAGGTGGCAAGTCATGTAGAAAGCTTCTGCTTGAGAATCCTGGCCAGCTGGAGGAAACAATGTGGTCTACCTTTTGGCTCAAGCATTCCTGTCTTGTGCTATTCTGTTATTGTTTTCTGATGCAGAGTTCAAATATCAGCAAGAGAGGTAGTGTAACCCTCAGTGCCACAATGCTTCTATGTGGGTTATAGCTCATTTGTGTGCTTAAACAGAATATGCACCATAAAGCACCACCTCATCCAGCATGTTTGCCTCCTGCTTTTCCGTGTGTGTTTTAAAATTTAATTTCCTTTGGCGCCAGTCTGGGGAACAGGGTTGAATGTTTAGATTAGGTGCCCCTGACCTTGGCTATGTACAGCTGCTTTGAGTGGCAAATGGAGAGGGCCATGAGCTTTGTGTAATGCTTCAGATGCTGTGTGGGCTGTGGCTGCTCTACCACTGTAAGCATGCATTTTTGCTGTTGCGTTCTAAACGTGTTGCTTGGATGGAGTCATGAATTAACCAGAGCTAGGCGCATTGTTTATTCATTACACTAACTTGACTTTTAGAGAGCAGCATGTTAGCAATAGGTTACTTTTCCCTTGCTTTAAAATGTACTACACCTGAAAAATTTAAAAATACGCTTGAAGAAAGTGGGCCCAAATAATTCAAAACCTGTGTTTCAGGAATAATATTAAATATTAATAATATTAAAAAGTAATATTTCACAATTAGCATGGTTCCTTGTAACACTTTACTTCCACCGTCTTCCCAAAGGGTGTTGTATGCTAAGCATTCTTCTAAAGGTTTTTAGAGAAGGTGTGAAGCTTTCTCTTCTTTATAAACCAGCAGCTCTTACTTTTTGATGTGATTAATTCCCATTAGAGTCTCTTTTAATCTTCCAGTCTTTCTTCTGTTGTATTAAAAGGTCTGTGTGTCTTAGAAACTTGCACCATCAGCAGAATTTGGTTCAAAAAACAGCCCTGTTTCCTGTTGCCTGTGGGGCCTTTTTGTCCTGATGTGAGATGATAAGCATGATTCCTGCAAAAGGTTTCATGTGGAAAACTTTCTAGCGTGATGGAAAATCCGCAAGATGCCATATCTGGCTCTTGCCAATCTTCTGGGAAAAGCTCAGGTGGCTTTTTCAGTTCTGAAGGAAATGTTTCCTTTAGGTTTTCATGCAAGAGAGTCCTTACAGGAGTGGAGGCAGTGACTAGGCCAATAGCCCTAAGATGATATGGTTTTTCCTCTCCCCTTCCCAGTCCTTGTGGCAAAATGCTTTAGCAGGAATAGCTGTCAGTAGGACAACTCTGTTGGGAAATTGTTCTACGTGTGCCATTTTGGTGTGCGGAGCTTGCCTCTGCTCCCTGAGGAGGAATTGAATCAGCAGTCCTCAAACCCCTGGACCAGAGAGGCCAAAGAGAAGGAGAACTGACCCTTTCCCACATGCCTTTAGATGACCAGGGTCTTTCACAGCCTTTGCAGACCTTGTTGGCCAACGCAGGAGGGGCAGATGATAGGAAGACGGGCTCCAAGTATGCCAGGAATGTTGGCATTGCCTCCCCTCCTTTCCATTTCATAAAGGGGCTGCTGTATAGCCAGTGCCATCATTTTTTTTTCCTGGAGCAATTGGTCTAAGCTTCAGTCTAAGAGAAAAGTGTTGACTTTTACTTTGTGAGCACCATGTAAAGTTCCCATAACACTGTTCAAAGTTTCGTTGTGTCTCCTTGACTGATCAGTTCATTTTTACTAACACATGTTTAATTTGAATTTTTGGTCATGTCTTGCAATTCATGGAAGGTTTTGTTGGCTTTCCCTCTTGTTTTTTATTCTGGACTCTTAACCTTTTTTTCCTCCATGGCCTCATGTGTACTCTGGCTTCTGTTCAATGTAATGCTTTTAACATTTGTCGTGAAACTGATGCTTTGTCGAGGAGCTTTTGAACCTTTGGCTGCTTTGAGCAGGAATCCAAGTGCTAGTTTTTCTGTGCCTGAAAGCGTTTGCATTGTGGACCAATTTCAGTGTGAGGGAGGTGAGCCGGTTCTCCAATGTGTGCTTTTCTGGAACACTGAAGAAGAGGCTGTTAGAATAAGATCCTTGTAGTCTTTGGTGTATTTATAGGCTTGTCATGTTGTGTGGGGAATGTTACATTATCCTCAGTGACAGAAGGGTCAGCTTCAGGTTTCTCCACCTGTTGCATGGGGTAAACAGCTCACTATTCTATGAAGGCAGTAAATCTTCTTTGCGCTCCTTTCCAAGAAGGGTGTTTTGAGGAGGAACTCTGCATGAGCCGCCTCAGTCAGTGCCTGCTGGTGATCCGGAAACATTCTCTCAAGACCTGTTGCGTAGCCTTGAAGGCTGGCATGTAACAAGGCCCCTCCAAGATCTAAAGGGCTGGAAGACTTGCCAGCTGCCATGAAGATGGCCTTTTGAACATTGTGAAGCAACCAAGAGGTGGCACATCTGGTGTGGCAGGTTTGGGCCATTATCACAATGCATCACTTCATTATATAATTCCCGTGTTCCCAGAAGACCTTAGAATAGTTGAATGCTGACAGGTGACACTTCCCTGCATTGCTGCAGGGGTCAGGAGGCAAGCTGCCTTTTCTGAACACCTCCATTTCCATGCACTTGTGAAACTTGAGATGGCTTCTCTCAAACACTTGAAGCGTTGCAAACAAAATCCCTTGAACCAGAAAGTTAGTCTTGCAATCCTGTCCTCTCATGCCTCGCATTTCAGTCACTCTTGACAAACAGGGCATTGAGGCTGTCTAAACCAGGAATGCTCATCAGGGATCCATCCTGCACGCTCTCTGCTCTTTCCTATCAGTTTGTTGGCAGCAGACTGGCTTCATCCCGCCTTGCCTGGATGTGTTATTCAGGACAGCACAGCGGTATACTGAAATGTAGTTAAATAATCTGAACTGCAACACGTTGCATGGAGGCAGCTGTGTCCTCGCCCCATTCATTAGCTGCATCCCAGGCCACAGAAACAAATAGAGCAACCTTTGGAAGTTTTAATAAGGTCAGGATTTTGCTCCCAGTTACATCGGCGCCAAAGCTCCTATGCTGACAGCTCTTTCACCTCGGGTGTTAGCAAACAGCATGTGGCTCTGCTCTAGTTTTGGTACAGACATGGACTTCTGTTTTACCTCGCCTAATCCCTACTCCTCCTCACTCTTTACTCTGACAAGATTAGGAGAATTGAAGGCGGCTGGAGAGAGGAAGGAAAGGGTGCTGGGATTACAATGGCTATTTTTAGAGGCAGCAGCAGGAAGGGGAGATAAATATAACTTTTGTGGCGATTGTGGCGAAGGAAGAGGAAAGTTTTTCCTGGGTTACGCCTCTCTTGCTCTCCTCCAAGTCTTCCATATCAAGGGACCTGGAGAGGCAATCCCTACTGTGCCAAGTGCATGAAGCAGGTCTCTTCCCTGGCAACCAAAAGCTGCTGAGAGGGGGAATCTTGTGGAGTTAAAACGCACACACACAATTTTGTTCTCATTTCATGGGTGAGGATGAAACCTCCTCAAGTGCCTTTAAAATGCAGGCATTACCTTAAGCATCGTATAGTGGGTGTTTCGTCTGGCTGGAAAAAAGAGTTGTACAGCTGCAGTTTCCTCTATGCTGCAAGTTGGAAAGACATTGGAGAATGTCAAGCTGCCTTTTGCCTGACTATTTGTCCATAAAGTCTAGTGTTGTCTCCTCGGACTGGCAGTGTCTCTGAAGGGTGTCAGGCAGAGATAAAGGTTCTTACTATTACCTGCTATAATCCGATCCTTGGTTAAACTGGAGAAGCCAGTGACTGAAGTTCCAAGAACCTCTGTACATGAAGCATGTGCTTTGTCACTGAGCTGTGGCCTCCCTGGTTCAATTCTCACTTCAGTTATAGACATGTGACCGACCTACCTATCTTACATAGTTCCCAGGATTTCAAACTATACTCTACAGTGCTTTATAAATGCAAAGTGGTATGAATAGACAAGAAAACAGTATTTTCATGGCAGCACATATTTTTCAGTGTGTTGTGCAGACGGTTCTGCAGCTGGGTGGTTCAGCTAATTACTGTTTTGGAAGCAGGTTTCATTGGTGAAACTTCATGTTACTGAGACATCGAATGAAGTGAAAACCTCTTGCTTTTGAGATTTCATAACTGGATGATGACTTTTTAAAACAAAATAATTCTTATTAATATTTCATATCCTAACTAACCCCTGTTATCAGTCATACAAACGTATTTACAAAGCTGGACGGTGCCTTTTGATGGACAGAAATGAGAGCCTGGTATTGCATTCTTGTTGAGAGCATGGACTTTTTAAAATATCCTAGTTGGCATAATGCTAGCATGGTATTTGCTGAGCTGTCTTGTCATCTCTTACACAATGTTATCTAAGTGCAGGGAATGTGCTTCCAGTTTGCTCAGCTAGCTTAGCCGTATTAACATTTTTGGCCCTCCTGTACCTTAATATGATGCTTAAGTATTTGCTAGTTGAGGAGGCTAGTACCTCTGCTTTTTGATAACTGTTGATCTGAATCTGTATATGAGTCTGCGTGGCTGGAAGGAGTTGAAACATTTAATCTAGCCATGGGACAGTACTTAGTTGATCTTGTGACTGTCCTGTCTGGGTGATAGTTCCAGCAGGTATTGAAACTGAGGCTTCTTTTTGGCTTGATCCTATATTAAAAACTCTTCTCATTAGATCTTAAATGTTATCGATTTCATTTATAGCCAAGCATTGTTGTACTTCATTTCATTTTGCGGCGCCCATTCAGTCAAAAAGCTGAAGCACCTGAACAGCAGAGACAGTGAATGGTATTTAGTCCTCTACTTTAATGACAGAAGGGGCAATGCTTGCTATTTACCATGCACATTTACACTGTTATGCCCACTGTGTTCTGTCAGCCTGTCTCCCAGTGATTTGTCAACATCCATGTTTTTAGTTTATATACTCCTCTTGTTCTTGGCAGCGTTACAGTTGTTCAGGTGTGGCACTTTGTGTAAAGAGGACAGACATCCAGCTTGCTTTAAAAAATACCTCTTGGGTTTTTTATTTTTGCGAGGGGTGTGTGTGTGTGTGTGTGTGTGGCAATATTCTGAATCCAAATTAGAGAGGCATTTCCAAATAATTATCTAGTGTTGATGGAGTGAACAATCTTTATAGAACTACGCTCTCTGAGCCTCAAGGGATGACAACGGCAAACCCCCTCTGAAGAAACTTGCCAAGAAAACGCTGTGATAGGTTCACCTTACGGTCATCATAAGTCGGAAATGACTTGAAGGCACACAACAACAAGTGATAGCAATGCTTGGCGTCTATATACTGCAACTCTAGATACATTTGGGAGAACTGTTAATAATGGGTGCTTACTACTAGGTATAACTAGCCTTCCTCAGCACCCTCTCCTCAAAGTCTTACTTTTGCTGCAGTGCTCTTTCCATATACTTGGGGTACTGCCTCACCGTCACCAAATGCGAGGAGAGGCAAATATAGATGAACAACACTCTTCTTTCTGGCCTGAGAAAGGCCAGGGCATCATTGCTGTGTTGTTAAAACTAAGAGCACTAGTTCTGGTGGTGCAACACTGAGGAAAGCCCTTGAGACACTGAATTCATGTCCTCCTTGCGTCCTGGGGCCTGAGAGTCCTGGGGCAGCACCAGCCCCCTTTATCCCTGGGAATTTGGTGCCCAGTTACTATGGTACTAGGTCTCTCCATCTCCTGTCAGTTAGCTGCTAGGTTGTGTGTAGCTAGCAGGAATGGGTACCCCTATCAACTTGTAGTTCTTGGGAGTATTTGCCCCATGCAGCTTTTGAAGCATCTTTCAAGGCAGGCCTACACAGAGTGCATTGTGTTAGTAGCTACCAGAGAGTGAATGGCTTGAAGACAGATTGCCTCTGTCCAAGCAGGGTTGCAGCCAGTCTGCCAACCAAGTTGAGAAGAAACACTCTGTGCTGTGGAAGCAACTCTTGCTCTCTGTGACAAAGACGGATCAAGGAGTACATCGGACTGTGAAAGCTCATGATGGCTTTTGGGTGGTTCCAGCAAATCTGACATGATACAGCACACACATACACAGGCAACAAAATAAGTTTTTGAAAGTGTATGGAGGGTGGCTGCAAAAATTATTATTATTTATAAAGCACTGTAGGTTTACATCAGGGGTCAGCAACCTATGGCCCGCGGGCCGGATTTGGCCCGGCGAGGCCTTGGGACCGGCCCCAGCCCGGTCCTGCCGCTGATTGCCGCCCCCGCCGCAGCTTCCGCGCCACTCTGAGGGACAGCAACCCGGCCCCCGGCTCAAAAAGGTTGCCTACCCCAGTATCGTACATACGATCACTTAAAATAAAATAAAGACCTGCCAGCAGCGTATGCTCTACGAAGAAAAATGGCGATTAATAAGAATGGATTGTGCCTGACTCTTTTCAGCTGCAGTTGGCGATTTACTTTCTAGCCATTCTGGAAAGTGAATGCAAGTCAGTGGGAGAGTTTGGACTTCATCGAAGGCTCCCAGACAGGCGGGAAATAACCATTCTTATTGGCTCAATACAGGAATGTTTTTGTCCTACATGGCTGCCTTTTTGCTCTGGAGTACAATAAGCGAGCTTTCTTATCTGATGCTCTGAATGAACCTTTGTTTGAAGAAATATTGTTAGTTTTGGCTTGGCGACAGCTGAATTCATACATCCAATTCCCTAGAAAAAAGGTTAGGTGTTTTTTATTTTTAAATAAAGACACTCCTGGGGGAAGGGATGTCAGGAGAAAAGCCAAAGGTGGCTTTTAGCCTCAGTGTGGGAGAGCAGTTGCTTGAACCGGCTTTAGTTAGAAAATCAGAAGAAAAAGACAGCTCTGCTCTTCTGCTGGAATAGCTCTGTGCTAGAATGGAACTAGTTTTTGGCTGACTCTTTTACAGGCAAACTGTAGGTCCACAGAATGTAACTAGCTTTCTTAAAATCGTATTTCATTGTAATGATCTTTCCTCTACCTTCTGGTCTGTTTTGTTCTGCTTCAGTTGAACTATAATATGACATTCTTGTAAATGCATATAAATTCAGAGCAGAGTCTGCATACCAAGACAAAAGAGTTCAGAGACCAGGCAGACCGTGCGCAAACCACAGGGCTTCTAACATGTGAAAGAGCATGGAGAGAGTGTTAACAGTGTGTGTTTTAAAATATACAGTATAGACAAAGGGTTCTGTTTAGCTTAGATGCCATCACTGGTCTTTCCGCATTGAAATTTGTCCAGCAGAAAGTCTAATTTGTCTCTATGTCCTGTGAGCCCACTTAGTTCCCCAAATATACTCTTTGGTGTGCATCTTGTAGCACTTTTGAGACTAGCTGTGTGAAAGACATTGTAGCATAAGCTGTCGTAAACTTGATCTACTTCAGCGGTTCCCAACCTTTGTTGGGCCGCGACCCCCATTGGGGAGGAAAGTCCCCCCCCCGTGGCCCCCCTGATAGGTAGGGAGGCCAGGAAGGGGCGGGATTTTTGGCTGCATACAAGCTCCAGAGGTCTTTGTGGCCGGAAGTCCCGCCCCTTCCCAACCTCCCAACCAATTAGGGAGGCAACCAGGGGAGAAGGGGCAGGACTTCTGGCTGCAAAGGCCTCTGGGGTTTGCAGTCCCATCCCCTTCTCCCTGTTGTTGCCTGGCAGCCGCGGGGAGAGGAGGAGGAGGCAGCCCCGACCGTCCCTTCCTCCCCGCGGCTGTCTGGCAGCCGCGGGAAGGGAGGGAAGGAGCTGGAGGACCTCCCGCCCCCATTCCTTCCTCCCCGCAACTGTCTGGCAGCCGCGGGAAGGAAGGGAAGTAGGAGGAGGCGGCCCCGCCCCCATCCCCTTCTCCTTGCGAGTGCCTGTGCCAGGGCCAGCACTCGCAAGGAGAAGGGAAAGAGGAGGGAGCCCTGCCCCCTCCCCTTTTCCCCGCGTGGTGCCTGCGCTAGCGCCAGCGCCCGCAGAGAAAAGAGGAGGGGGAGGCGGGGGATTTCCAACCTGGCGACCCCCGCAAAAGGGTCGCGACCCCCAGGTTGGGAACCCCTGGTCTACTTCCTTATGATTCTGAGGAAGTAGACTAAGGGGGGATACAGACGAATGGCTCCATGCCACCCGCCTTTGCCTCTTGTCGGTGCCACATCAACCGCACAGTGCAGCACTGATGCGCTCCCTAAAAATAAGCTGTCTAGAGCAGCTTATTTTCAGGAGCGCCATGATGTCACTGCTTCCAGCGAGCGCGGTTTGGATGCATGGACGCCCGCCGTCATTGTCGAGCACCCCATGTGGGCGGGGCCATGGCAAGATGGCACACGGGTGCCACTAGTAGGGCTGGGCACATATGGACGCCCAGCCCTCCGGAGCCCTCTGGACTGGGCCTAACTCTACAAAAGTTACTTTTTTGCACAGTTAATCAGATAGTGCTTTCTGAAAAGGAATTCCAAAAGGGAGTCTCATGGAAAAAAGTGAACAACTTGGAATCTGCAGAAGCAAGACATTTATGGAATGGGATATCCTCAAGTCATTGCGCTTTTTTGCGGCAATGGCAGAGTCAAATCCTAGTGCATATAGATAGGTAGGAGACAATGAGGTGGCTATTTTGCTCAAGAATTTTTATAGCCGTCATCTGGAAGGAATGGTAGTAAGTTAGGAGCCAGCATAAAAATATAAATTCCAACCCAGAAACTTGAAAGTTGCCAGCCAAATCCTTATTACTTTCCAGTCTCCAACAAGATAGCTGCATCAGGCCTAATTTATGGCCTCTTTCCAGATGTCTTCAGGGAAGGTCTTTGTCATCTTAGTGTGTATGTGTGTCTTTTAAAATAGGTTTTTTTTAAACTGCTACTGTTTGTAAGAAATATAGAACTAAAGGAGAGGCTGCATGGCCTGTTGGGGTTTAGTAGATTTCAAAAGAAAATTATCTTAAGAGACACCAGTTAATTAAAGTACAGTACTACATGCAACCTCCCTCTTGGATTCTCGCTTAATTGTTATCTGACCGGCCATAAACTTGAACTGAGAACTTGTTTTTTTCTTCAGAAGATTATTGCTAGGGAGTGAGGTTCTCTGTGGTGCAGATCCAGACAGTGCAATAGCATCCTCCTTTTTGCCCTAATATTCTGGCTTTGCTGGTGGTGGTACTATATTGCTATTATAATGAAAAGCCAAGGAGAAAGGATAGCTTGGTGTCTCAAGGGATGAATGTTGCACTTGCAGACTTTTCTCGTTCCTCCCTTTCTTCAGCTAGTGTCCCAGGGCGATGATGTATAGAAAATAATATTGTATCTTTATGTTCTTATTCCCATTCTCTCTCTCTCTTTCACTCTCTTTTCCTTGCCCCTAAGCCTAAGCCTTCCAACTCTGCTGAGAGTCAGAGCAAACCAAATGTGGAAGACGTCCATGTTTGAATTTGATGGTGTTTTTAAAGTAGCCATGAGTGGCAGATGGGGTAAGAGGCTTGCCTTCTGTCCCAGTGAGGAAAAGAGCAACTTCACAGAGTCCATTCAGATTGGAAAGGGGATGGTGACCTCTCCCTGGAAGCCAAGATGACTAAACTGGGGCTGTTCTGCTTTGGACATATCATGAGATGACACTGACTCATTGGAAAAGATGATAATGCTGGGGAAGGTGGTAGGAAGAGGGTCCATGACTGCCCTGAGTTTGCAAGACCTGAGCAAGGCATTTGATGATGGCGGCTTTTGGGACTCTCTCATTCATACGGCCCCTGTAAGTTGAGCATTGACTTGACAGCAAGGGACAAGAATGAAAAGGGTCAGCCCTATTCCAACTCGGGGAATGCTGTGTTCAGTTCAAACTTCAGGAGATCCAATTATGGATTTTCCTAATAAGTTTTGGTCGTAGAGTCGCGGCTGCTTTCTTGCATGTTGCTTCAGAAATGGACTGTAGCATCAGAAGGAGTCCAAAGAGACTGAAGCAGTGTTCAGTAGACTGGACTGAATCTCTCAACCTAAGTTGTTTCTGCTTTCCTCATAGGTGAGCTTGATGTTTTACACACGATTCTTTATTACAGTCAGGGAAAACCAGCAGATTCAGTTTCACAACTTACAATTAAGAGCACAAACAATGGATCAAAAACAGATATAGCTGGCTGTGCCGCTTAAGCGGTGGTGCAAAAAAGAAGCTGGTGGTCTTTTATCACCCTGTCTAGACTTAAGTCTGTCATGGACCAGATGGCTGCTGTGAGCTGTTACAGGATTATTTGAGAGAGAATTCCATGGAACAAAAGGATTGTTGTGGGTCTGAATAACAGTAGAGTCTTGGATGGAGGGGTGGACAGAGTAGCCCCAGTGGTCACTGAATGAGATCAATGCTGGTTGGTTAGTCAGCAGAGTTGAATTGGGAAAGAGACCACAGGGTCACTTGGTTAGAGGAGAAAGGGTTCACTACATTGTTGTTGAACTCCATGGCTGGTAGCCATGGTGGCTAAGGATATTTTTAATGGTCTAGAGCAGAGATCGGGCAACTACAGAGAGGATGAGGACATTTTTAGCCTTGGTGGGCCACATCAACATGGCTATAAGTAACATCGTGCCACTTCTGGGTTTGATGTCAGCTTTTTTAAACTTTGGGGGTGTGTAGAAGCCTTTGAGTGGTAAAACTGCTGCATTCTTCAGTGGTCTTAGGACATTTTGGGGTTTTATGTGTGAAGAAACCCCTGAAAAAAACTCACATGGGAGGGTTGTAAGGGATGCCCGTCAGGGACCCAAGAGCCACATTTTGCCCACTAAAGGTTGCATTACTAATTTTAAATTAATTGCTGTATAATTGCTTGAGCAGACCTGCTTCTCATCCTTTTTTTAAAATGGCATTTAACCACTCCTGTCCTCGGTAGTGTAGGACTATAATTCCCTTGTCAGTGGCTATGCTGGGTGGGGCGGATGGGTATTGGCGACCAAAGGTTTCCAACCACCGATCGACAGTAATGTTTGATGAAATGATTTCAGAGTTAATATTTAAGCCCATGTGAATCTGCCTTCGAGAAATATGTTTCTCACATGCAGAAATAAACCTAAAACCCTTTTTGCACCCAACTTATATAAATGTAAATTCATACTTCTTAATCCTGCTCAAACTAGAGGGCGTTTTGGAACTCCTCCTGGACAGGAGGTTGAAATGGAGGACATGTCCTGGAAAAGGAAGCTGTCTGGTGCCCCTGTGTCTGCTGCTTTTTAAAATAACTTGTTCGGTGTTAGAAGAACTGTGTGGAAAAAGATTTGGGGGTGGTTGGAGGTATTTTGACATGTTTTCACACATTTGAGGGAGTCCCTGCATAGAATTGGGGTCAAAAATTGCTAGAAAATGGGGCCAAAACCTCTTTTTAAAATAGAGAGTTGGGGGCTGGGGTGGCTGCAGGGGTCACAAAAGGAGTGCAGGGACTTATGCATTGGCAGACTATAATTTAAGCTTACTATCCAGAGAAAGAGGTTTTGAGTTCAGTCCCACGTTCACAACAGTCTGCTGTCTGAGTCGGCTCTCATTCCTGGAACTGAGGCCCAGGAATAAGGCACTGGGTTGCTTTCTACGTTGCCAGCCTGCGGCCATTCTGACTTTCAGAAAACATTTTATTTATTCTTTATCTTAAAAGGGGTGACTGTTCTGTGCTTTGTTGCAGTGGCAAGTTGGTTTCGCCAAAGTGGAAGAATTTCAAAGGCCTCAAGCTTCAGTGCAGGGACAAAATCCGACTCAATAACGCCATCTGGAGGGCCTGGTACATCCAGTGTAAGTAACAAACGCTGTTGGTCCGCTTGGGGTTTAGCAGAATCCATCCATCAGTTTGTACCTGCATGAGGCTTTATTTACTTTACATATTAATTACTTGTCTTATCATCCTTCAAGAGCTCAAGGTCATAACAGCAGTATCAACAGAAAGCAATTAAAAGCAATTAAAATGCTATGATTCTAAAAACCCTAATGAGACAGTGTTGTCAAAAAAAGAACAAGGGACGTCATATCACCAGGGAGGGCAGAAGTGCCAGTGTTATCTACTGATCCATATGCTGTCTGAAACTTATTGTCTGAATGCTATTAATGATAGAGGTGCCCGTGTCTCCCTTTAAGGCAGAGTTGTGTCCAGTAGTCCCCAAGTTGTTGTTGCATGCTGGGGTAGGAGCCTTGGGAAAGGAGGTACTGGATACCAACCAAATGGTGGTCATGCACTGTTAGTGCTCTTAATTCTGTTACAGATCTGGAGAAGCGAAAGAATCCCGTGTGTCATTTTGTGACTCCTTTGGATGGCTCTGTGGAGGTAGATGAGCATCGGCGTCCTGAGGTATGTCAGTCAGGACAGGATCCTTCTTCACACTGTAGGCTAGCCTGGTTTATTTTGTATTCAGCTTAATTTCCTTCAGTTTGCATTAATGCTTCCTGTGTCTCTTTACTTCTTGTTGTGTTAGTACCATAATATACAGTATAAGCCCTCAAAAGTTTCTAGCCTACGTGTTCCTTTTTACCCCATTGCGTTCCATGTGTGTCCAGTATGGAATGTGACATACTAGCCTCTTAGCTGGGTACCAAAAACCCTGGCATTCTACTTAGAATGCTGGCAGAGGAGGGATGGAGCTGAGAGTCAATTTTTCCTCCTTCCTCAACCAGCATAGAAACCAGGCATGTTGGCAGGGGGAAGGACAGATTTCTTTGTCTCGTCTCAGCCAGCCCGCTCACTTATCTGCATATAAATATTAGAAGTTCCTGTATACCAAGTGAAACCACTATGCATCTCACTCAGTATTGTCTGCCATGCCATGAACTGAAAAACTCCAGCCTGCAGGGGTTGGTGGATATGGATGTTGGCCATGCTAGTTGGAGCATTCTGGGAGTCCAAAACATACCTTTTCTAGGCTCTGCTGTGTGAGTGAATATATACTGTATATATGCAAGTATTATGAGTTTTCAGTAGAGTCCAGACATTAATTCTCTATCCTCTTTTGTTTCATTAGCCAACCTGAATAATGCCTCTCCCCATTTCTATTACTATTTTCTTAGGCTATTGCTACAGAAGGGAAGTATTGGAAACGACGGATAGAAATAGTAATCCGAGAGTATCACAAGTGGAGAACCTACTTCAAAAAAAGGGTATGCTTCTTTGCAGCTGGTATTTTAGGATGTAAGGAGTTGAGGAACTTACCAGTGAATTGATTTCTGCAAGCATGAAAATGTTGTGTGTGTCAAAGAACCGAGTTGTGAAAGCAGAGAAGAAAAGGGTCAGTAATTAAATTGCATTAGTTGAAGTCACATGCTGTAGAACAATGGTAATGTTTGTTCTTCTTCATGCATTTTCTTGTCACTCATATAGCCTTGCCTCAAGTGGGTAGCTCCACGTGGGATAATAAAATCATAGACTTTAGACACCTTTGATTCAAGCCAGTAAGAATTCCTCATAAAAATGGGTGTTTTAGGCCCTGATCACTCTAGAACATGCTTTCCCAACCTGCCTTCTGGATCTTTGTTGAATACTTCTGAGCACCAGGTTGATCTCCATCTCTTCTCTACCAGGGTCAGAAAGCCTTGTCTACAATTGTGTGGTTGTGAAAAAACATTTTTGAACTTTTGGAAAGTACCAGTTTGAGGAAGGTTGTTCTAGAACTGTAATGTAATTTTGAAAACCCTTTTTTCTTCTCTCTCACCAGTTGCAGAAACACAAAGATGAAGACCTTTCCAGCTTGGCCCGGGTAGGTGTCAAATTTGCCTTGGTTTTATTTGTTCTGGGAAAGGGTCCTCAAGACTTACTTTTTTAAAAAAAAAACACCAAAGCTTGGAGATATATCTTGATACTGATGAGGGGGAAATGTGTCTTGGTGCTTAAAGACGGAATATAATTGCAGATTTTCCACCTTTAAATGCCAAATGTGGTGTACTATAACTTGCAAAATAATCCACGGAGGTAGATGATTTCATTCAAGCACCATTTTTCCCCAGCAAAAAAAGTGGTCTTGATTCTTTTGGGCATCAGTCCCTATTAGCTAAGTTCTCGCTGGCATCAATTGCCAAGCCAATTGGCATGCCTGTGACTTAGCTGAAAGGTGTCAGAATTGTACCCTGGAAAAAAATGTATCCCAAAATCACTCAGGGTGGAACATGTTTTGTAACTCCTTTCTCATCTTAACTCTCCTCTCAGTTATAGAGGATCACTGTGTTTTATGCCTTGTGGACTCCTTGCTAGCAGCCCCTGACCCTCTTGTTTAACTTTTTCCTTTCCTCCTCCACAGGATGACGATATGCTCCTCTGGCATAATGAGAGCTATGGCAGAGAGACACCAGTCCCTATGGAACTGGACTCCCTCTTTAGCACCGACATGCTTATGTCAGAGTTGCCAGACACCCTCTTCTCTACGCTGTCATCTCACCAGCCGGTCTGGCCATGTCCCAGAGAGATAGGTAAAACCTTGGCCTTTGCTTTGTCCTGTGTAGAGAACTCATTCTCAGAGATCAGGCTTGCTGCTGCTTGCTCCTTCCATTTTTTAAAAAACGGAAAAAAACTTTGCTCTTTTGTTTCCAAGTGTGCTTCCTGTTGACCACTGACACTGAGTGAGCATGTTTTGCAAGGACTAGGGCATCCTGCCCTGGAACATTTGTGCAGAGTTCTTTTTCATTAACACTACCACGCACACCCAACAGGCACATCTGAAATTGAGGGAGGGATTTTCAGGAAGACAGTTCTTATTTTAATTCAGCAACGGCCTGAATTCACTCATAGAAGCATAGGTTTTAAAAAAATGGAAAATTTGGTGGACCTGATTTTAAATCCAAAGCACTGGGTCTTTTTTAAATCAGTTGTATCCAGCATAGTCGTCCATGGACCAGTGCTGGTCTGCAAGCTATTGGTTGCCCATCAGGAGTGTACTATTGAAGGAGAGGGTAAAATGAGTTCATTGCCCCCCCAAAGAATTCTCGCCAGTGAAATTTTCCTTCAGACCCCAAATTTCTAACTTTGCACTAACTTAAAAAATAGAACATTTAGAAAAAGAGTTTAGACCCCCAAAGAAAAGGACCAAGGAGAGTGATCCACAACAAATAAAAGGGTTTGAGGTGTGAAGGATTATCAGTGTCTCACTTTTTAGTATGCTAGGAATTGGGGGACTGTAGGAAAATTTATTTGCAAGAGGGAGAAAGAATGTGGTATGAGTCTAATAAATAGTTGGTTCTAAAGAGGATGCTTTATTCATCAGCGGTTCTAAAAAGCCTGACACTTTTGATTTTAGAAAACCCTTGATGGGAGGGTGCCCAGTGTATAACAATATTCCATTCACAGAAGACTTTTCCATGATAAACTTTCTACAGAGAGAAATCTAAAAGGAAAATTAAAATTGGTTGCCCTGTTGCCTTAGTCAAAAAAGTTAGGCTTTTCACCTTTGCTTGGGAATAACCGTTGAGAGTCTTGCATTGCTATAAAGGTTGTGCATTTTAAGAAGTGGGTGTTATTTGGGCCAGAATACATTTTAAGCCTTTCAGCTGTCATGGGACTCCATGTTTTTATATGCTACAAAAGACTAGAGCATCTGCTCTCTTAAATTGATCCCTTGGAGAGTAAACCATCTTCCCATTTGTTCCATCTTTAGACTTGTCTGTTATTCAGGCCACTTTCTCCTTACTGCCCAAGTTTACAAGAGCTTCTACTGATGTTTCTGTGCTGGGGGGTACTCTCTTGCTCTCAAGGGCTACAGAATTTTTCACTTGGCCTTCTCACTTTTGTCTCTGAAATTTGAAGCACACTTAGGCAATGCTGACATGATTCAGCCAGGACTGACCCCTCTCCAACCAAACTGCATGGATACTTTTGAACTTTTTCAAGGTAAGAATCTTACAGAAACAGTGTACTCCATTTTCTGCTGATAGCATTTGTGCACATGTGTACAAAAAAAATCCATTCCACTAATATTCAGGTGTATTGCTAGCTTTTCCAGTGTTGTTACTGGCAGTTAAAAGTACAGCGCCAAATCAGAAAGTCATGGTTTTATTTTGTTTTTTTTACACAGACCTCAGGGCTGTATCATTTCATGTTGCAGGCGGGAGTTTGCATGTGTGAATGCATTCCTTTCCAATTTAGCAAATCTCTTGGCAACAGAAAATTTATCACATGCCAGTTTTCTGTTCACAAAGGAACAGAAAATTGCAAACATCCCCTGATAAGAACACCCACCTGCAGCTTGACATGGTACAACCATCACCTTGCAGACAAATAGGCCTTCCTTGGGATGAGGATTACTATATCATCATCTTTATTTTGCCTAGAATGCTGTGATTGTACATTTATTTAATAAACTTGGGAAAGATTCAGTAGAAATGTTTAGAATGACTTCTGTTAAGCCACTCATCTGCCCTGAGTCCCACCTATGGCTCTGGTTTTTTTAACTGAAAGAACTCTCCTGTGACAGATTCCTTTTCTAGATTGGCCCTGCAGTTCCACCCCTTGGGTTCCTGTCACTTATCTTGCCTCTTTTCCACCTCTTAATGCCTTTCTGGATTGGATGCTTGGGACTCAAGGTGACCCCCTATGTGGACCAGTAGCTGTGTTTTGGGTGGATTCACGGTGGTAGACATGAGGAGACTCTCTACCAACTTGATAGGGACAGACAGAGACAGTTGAGAAAAAAACAAAAACCAAATTAGTGGAAGTTTATTAAGACACAGCGAGATGCTGCATTAAACTCTGAGTTACTTCATCATTCACAACTCCACTAAACCATAGTCAGTTTTTTCATCTGGCTGAATATCCTGTCTCTGTTGCCACCTTTTCTCTCTCTAAGCCATCTTCCCCCTGTCCCTCTGCAGTCCCTGTGAGAAACAAGCCTCAGTTTTGTATCCTTTCTCTCCGCCCCATAAGTCTCACACACACACCACATCGCAGCACCAGGCTTGCTCAGCAGCTCCCTTTATACCTCCCAAGTTAGAGGGACGTCTTTATTTGTAAATTAGCGCATTCCTTATTTTACGTCTTACATCATTTGTGTGCCAGATGCTCCTTTCTACTTTTAATTTCCTCATATGACAAAATAGCTTTCCACTTTTTAAAAAGAGAACTTCCCAAAAATGAAGCTATAAAATCAGTGGGGAGGATCCAGAAAATACTATAATGTGTGTCGTATGTCCTCTGTTTTTTCTCAGAGCTTTTCATGTCAAATCGTTCCAGTAACTACTTCAGTGCCATCCCCATCACTCCTACTGCCAGTTCTGCCATGGCAGATGCCTGCACTCATTCTTCCCAGGTAAGCATTGGGGAGTTAGGCCCTGCTTTGCCAAGAGAAAGTTCTGCGTTGTCCTTGCTGTCTTTCTTTTTCTTTTTAAAAGGAGGTCAGATGATTGGAAAGGATTGGAAAGTGACCACAGAGAGCCACAGCTAGTAAGGGTAAACAGTATTTCGGTAAATGGAACCAGTGGTCCAACTCCATAATACCGTTTTGTAGAATGATTTCCTAGATAAAAGCTGAAATCAGACAACTTTCCATTGTGAATTCTCCAAACTTTGGGCCTCCCATCAGCTGTTGGGAAAATGTGTGTAACTAGAACTAGATAAATATTCCCAGCAGACACATCCCACAGTTATCTAATGTAACTCTGAACAGCATGGTTTCTCTTCATCAGGAATTCACAATCCTTGGATGTACACATTAGAATCGGATAACTAGAAATATTACAGCCAGGTTGAAGATGATTCTGCGTGGCCCCTTCAGTGTGGCTGTTTCAGTGCTGCCAATTCAGCTTGCCTGGTTTAGCATGGCCACTTGATTGTGGCCATTTCAATGTGGCTGATTGAATGCGGGTGTTTCAGTGCTGAACAGAGTGGATAATTCAATGTTGCTCTTTCAGGATGGCAATTTGAACAAGCAGCTATTTTAGCGCTGCTTTATCACAAAGCTCATTTCAACATAGGCATTGGAGTGGCAAAATAAAATCCGATGAAAGGGGGTGAGTGGAGAAAGCAATCACATGAATGGATCAGATGCTGTCGCCCCAAAACATTTTTGAATGTTTGTTTTAATTGAAGAAGACATTTTTAAAGTGGCCAGATCTGGGGCAGGTGAGATGAATGAACCCAACTGCTTGTTTCAATTGCTGCACTGACAGAGCAGCTTTGAATTGTCCATTTCAACTTGTGCTGAAATGGCCAACACACTGAAAGAGCAGTGTTGCACTTTATTGGCCATGCTGAAATGGCCATGCTAAACCAGCCACACTGAAGAGGCCACAATGAATTACCCCATTCCATATGTATCTGAGGGTAATAGCTGTAGACTTTTCATTTTTGTTGTGGTTATTTGTAATGAGTTACAAAAGCATCCAGGAAAGAGATAGAAAATGAATGCATGTTTGTGTAATTTCAGACTTTCAGTATGCCACAAGTACTTTGTTAGTTGCAGTTTTGTCCTGCTCATCCTGCAAAGTACACTAGATAGCATTTGTGATGGATGAGCAACCTTAGACCCTGGGGCCCCAATCCCAGGAATTTTCCAGATGCCCACACTCACTTTCCCATGATACCATTAATTTCTGGTTGCCTACCTTTTGTATGTTTCCCCCCTCTTTTAAAAGGTTGAAATACCTCTGCTAGGGTTTAATTACTGTCTGTAAAAGTATTAAACTAAAGTATGCTGTTATTATTTTGTCCCACCCCTTTTAATCACTTCTGAAAGGCAGCACCCAAGAGGTGCTACCTTCTTTTCTGAAACTGAAGTTGTCTCTTCGGTGGAAAGCGGTTCTCTGTCCTTAACATAAATAGTCTGTCCTGATAGGGAGGTTAGACTGAGAGATTGTGTCCTTCAAGATCACTAAATGTGCTTGCTTACTTGTAAAACAGGGAGTTGAATGCCAATCTCCCCAGTACACTTTATCCACCACAGCATCTACAGCTCTCAGTTGCTTATAAAAATGGGTGAGATGATTGTGACTTCTGTAAGAATCATTTACGAGGCCAGCCAAAATCTGTATTGGAGCCTCAGCTAGGATATGTTGGTCTCTCCCAAATTTTTGCAGTTTTGGGAGTGCAAACATTAGGCCATGTTTAATAAACTCCCTCCTCACTCTCTTTCAGACTTCAGACCTCTCTCCAGGTTCTTTGTCCAGTCCACTTCCCCAAGTCAACCTCAGCGAAGGGCTCATCGCCACCCCAGTGCCTGCTCCCATCATTCCCAGTGTGGCGGACGTTGGTGCTGACCAGTGCCTCAACTTGAGGAGTGGAGGCTCTTTCCTGGAGCCACCCAGTTTCAGTTCCACACCTTCTCTGAGCAGCCAGCCTCAGTTTCTGCCTTCCTTCCCAGATCTTGTACCGCTCCTTCAGTCTGGTGTCCCTTCTCTACCATCCCATTTGCAGCCGACTTCACTGCCTCTGGATGCTGGCATGACCTCACAGACACCCGTATTTGCTCCTTCAGAGCCCCCAAAGTTTGGGCTCTGCAAATCTTCAGTGATCACCCACACGGCCTCCGCCACACTGACACGTAATGTTCCTGCCACCACCTTCAGCCACAGCCAGGCTGGCCTTCTGGCAACCCAGCAGGCAGGAGGAGGAGTGCCTTGCAACCTGGCCCTTCAGACTGCTGTCACACAACGGCAACCTCTGCTGCAGCCACGCACAAACTTTGCCCTTCCCGTAGCCAGCTCCGGGATGAGGGCCAAGAAGCCGCAAAAGATAGTGCCTGCCCCAAAGCCAGAAACTGTCTCCTTGGTGTTGAAAAATGCCTTCATTGCCCCAGGTGAGTGGTCCAGGCATCCCATTTTGTCATTTTGATAGGAGTCAAGATGTGGTCAGCGTTGCAAATCTGTCTCCTCACAAGGATGTCAGGATTCCTGTACAGAGGCAATGCTAGGGGGCAGGCCAGATTCTAGCATCTAGAAATATTGTTTCAGGTGAGCTCACAGAGTTTGGATGTACCCAGTGGGAAGTTTGAAATTTGAACAACAGGCCCCTATAGGAACATTAACTCGATTAGGTCACATCTCAAATCCCAGTTCTCACAATGGCCAACCAGGTTCCTCCCACACAAGTCATGAAGGCTGCCAGAGCCACCTTCTGCTGTTACTCTCTAGCAGCTGTTGTTCTCTCTAATAACAGGGATCTAACTAATAATTTCACAGCCTTATATGCAGGTAGGGATGAGAAGGAATGTATTCCTGTCGAAAGCCTCCTTGGATTGTTGGAATTAATTGTACAATTATTTGGACCTGATTAATGTTTAAAATTGCCTCTGCGGCACCAGTTGGGGGGGGGGGGGAGAACAGCAGGTGTGCATAGGCTGTTTGTGTAAGACATAAACCAAGGATGGGTGTCATAGTGCCATGGAGGGATGGGGATTTAGTACTGTATGTGGAAATTTGGCTTGCCTGGTGAACTGCAGACAGGAATGCCACAATGCAGGGAATATACTTTTTAGTAGCCCAGCCTGTTAGGAGCTAAGCAGCCTGAAGTGGATTGCCCCCTTCCCATCAAAATATGTGCAAAAATATTTTATCTAACTTTTGTCTGAGCTAGACCTTCCTTGCAGAATGCATTTCTTGATATAACCACATTCTTTTGAACATACAAAGCTGCCTTGTACAGAGATGTTATTTTGGTCCAGCAAGGTCAGATTTAGGCCAGTTAGTCCAGTGGCCTTGCTGGTTGGAACTTGCTGAAAGTGGTAGTCCAAAAGTAATATTTCCAAGTTCTGCTCCAGTTGGCATGGCAGAGGACTTTTGTCATCCCTCTTTTTCAAACTACACGTTGTGGATTGATTTTTGGATCTTCTGCCTATAGAACATCAGCTCTCTCATGCAACGGAGGGACACTCCATCCCTCTGGGAGCAAGGTTGTGTGTGGTCTTCAAAAGCACTCAAGAGCCATGGCCTGGTTATTATGCAGCTCTTCCAAGCTGTCATTATTTTCTCCCATCTGGAGTAAGAGGCAATGGATCTGCTTCTGATGTCTCCCCAAGTTCAATTATTTAAGGGGTTTGAAAGCCTGAGCTGAATAGATGGATATAAGGTTAAGATCTCAGCTGCCTCTTCCACAATATAGTTATCTTCTCAGACAGATTCCTATATATTTGTGATTTATTCCTATGTGATGTTGAGGTCACTGGAGAAGTGAAGATGAAAGAAGTGATGCTTGACTTTTAGTATTACCAAGTAGAAAATATACCTGGGTTGCCCTGCTTACGTGGTGGGGCAACAATACACTTTCAGAATATATGTAACCAAATTCTGAGAGTTGCCCCCTGAACCTAATGGTACAACCATTTTGGCCTCTGGCATTTTGGCAAATGTAATTAACCTCTGTAATGTGGGTAATGTTTGTAATGCTCTTCACGTGGTATCACAACTTTGTGTTTGTTTTCCCACCTGTAGTATGCCTCAAAGGTGTAGCAGTTCTAATTTCCCATGGGATGCATGGGGAATTAGCTCAGATTGGCTGTAACAGCACAAATTTGCTGACAGAATGCATTCTGCCATTGTGTTGAGAGCTTCAAAGGCCATTAGTGCAGCAGGAGTGACATGGAACTAGTCCCCATTCAGGTCTGTAGCTCCTCTGACTGAGATGTTTATCACACCCCTCCTTAAAACTGCCAATCCCAGAATGCAACAGGAGGCAGCTAGAGCAGTGAAAGTGGAATAGTAGCACTATAAGAGTATAGTGTGATAAACACCTGAGAGTGGACCAACCCTCTCCACATTCCTACTTAAACTAGCACTGAGGTTTTGTACAACCAACCTGTGTACAGACAGCAGCCACAGCTTTTATTCTTTTTTACCTGCCCTGTCAAGCTTCAGATAGGCATTTGGTATATTCACCAGGTTAAATATTTTGTGCTTTTTAAAAAAAATGCTGACATGTTCTTTGGTTGTTGTTGATGCTTTTAATGTCAGTGCAGTGGACGGGGTAGTGGTTTTGTAACTGTCACATGGACCAGCCAGTCACCACCATGAATGGCTGACATCTGCTGAAACCCAGAAGCAGCAATTGCTCCTGAGGTCAGTTCTTCAAGGAAGATGGTACGTCTGGTCAACAAAGGATAATCGGAGGAGCATAGCAAGCTCACCACTCACTCAATGGCCAGCGTCCTGTTAGTAGCATCCGCAAGCGTAAGCTTCATTATATGTGCAGAGTTTTTTTTTATTGAGTGCTATGTAACAGCCATACCCAGCTAACCGAGACAGAAGTGGAGGCCTGCAAGTGGAGCACAGGCTCATGCGCCTTCACCCTGGTGGATGTGATCTATACTGGGCCTCTCTGTTCATTCCATAGTGGGGCCTGAGGTCCCAGTGTGGAGCATGCAGATGCCCAAGGCAGAACATGTATTGGGATGCATCATGTTGCACATTGCAGTTGCAAATAGGGCATCAGTCATGCACATTGAGCAGTGGTCCACATACGTTCCGCTGCAGTGGTACCCAGTATATAGACTGTGTAGTTCAAGTAGAATGCAACTCCACTGATTATTATTTATGTTACCCTGCAGCAATGTATGATATCATCTAGTATATGCCTAGCTTCAAACCCAGTCAGTCTGACTGACTCCTATTTGCGGTGCATTGCGGCATCTTTCCATGTTCTGAATGACAGCACAAGTCTTTTACAGACTAGATCTAAAGTTCTGTTTTACAGCATTTATAACAGTATGTTTAAATGCATTCACTGGGTATACTCTCCTTAGGCCACTGTTCTCTGGTTTTGTTTTGGTTTTTTCCCCTCTCCTGGTTCCACTGGTTCTGCTATGTTTTTCAGCGGCCTTTCAGGGACCGTCCAGAGCTGTGATTGTAACTCCCGCACCTATGAAAAGAGAAGGTGTTTTGGCCCCCAGGATGTCTCAGCCCAATGTTGTAATTGCACCATCTGGAATGCCCAGAGTAAGAAGGCAAACTTTTTTTCATGGGGAGGGCATGGAGGGCCACTGGTGCTGGGAACTGTCACTGTACAAGGCATGCCGTGCATTTTTCTTTCTGCATTTTGTTCCCAGGCACCTCGAGCAACAGAATTCCACAGCGGTATTCTGCTCAGCCCAGGCCAACAGTCTCCAAGTCCACAGACGGTCCCAGCTGCAGTTCCACATCTTTTTTCTCCTAGTACAATCCAGGATGTACTGGTGAAAGGCGAGCAGCCCCCTCCCCACAAAACCTGCTCCCAGGTGTCCTCGCCCAGTAAGTGGAAGAAGTGCCGATCCTGGCATGAGAGCAGCCCTTGGGGTTTTTAAACGTCCATTGAGAGGATTGGTTAAACAACAGTACGTGTGAGAAGGATCAAGGGGTCCTAGGAAACCACACACTAAACATGACTCAACAGTGTGGTGCAGCAGTCAAAAAAGACCAAGGCAATTTTAGGCTGCGTAAAACTAATAAAAAATTTGGTCTGTTAATTCAGTAAAATATGTTAAAAACCCTGAGCGATTTTTAAAAAAGTTTACCTGCCTCCTAAACTAGTATTGGAGCCAGGTAGATTTCCTTAGGGTGGGCATGGTCTGGGGCGTAATAATCTAATGAAAAACACCATAAATTCTGTACGAATATATGGGGGGGGGGGAGAAACACATCACTTGTAGAGACGAATCAAATCACAGTTGGCTCATGGTGAGCCAGCAAAAATGAAGTAAACTTACTTTTGTTCATTCCTTTGTCGAGATAAATATAGCTCAACTGAATCATGAGATGGGTTAGATCTCTTTCTCTCTGACTGCTAGGGGCATAATAAGTAAATCCCAAACCCGGTAATTGTGAACATACAAAGCATTCTTATAGTAAGTCAGACTGGTTTTCTATCCAACCCAGTACTGTCAACTCTGCTTGATGTCAGCTCTCTAGGGTCATGATCAGAGTATGGTACTTGGGTACCTTTGATCGTTTTGGTTGGAGGAACCAAACTGGGGCCTTCTTGAAAGATCCTACTCACTTTACCAACTGTAGCTTCTTCCTGTGTTTATTATGTGTGCATCCATTATCCTAAAGAAGCATCACATTAAGGATTGGGGTCTCCAGGCATTAAAAGAGTGGGGAGGAGAAGAAAAGGCAACTGTGGCTCATAGGCATCTGATTGAGGATGGAAATCTAAGACACATGGATACTCTGGCACAAGTGGTTTGCAAATTTTCTGTTAGGGGAGATATTCTTTATAGGGAGTCAGGAGGGTATGCTAATCGGAAGAGGTAGGTTTTCAATGCCTTCTTAAAGGCATCCAAAGAAGAAATGTGTCGAATCTCTTCCAGAAGATTGTTCCAGTGCGTGGGGGCCATAGCTGTAAATGTTCTTTGGTGAGTAGTTATTAGTCTCACTTTAGGATGCTCAAGTAGCCCAATACAATTTATTGAGTAGCCCAAGGGCCGTTTCAAAATACTAGTAACATAATAAAAAGCAGTATCACACAGCTATATATAAAATGTAAATACAGTGCACTAGGTGCAATAAACCTCCATACAATATAAATACATATGCATAACCTAAGCGTGCACCAGAACCAGAACATGCACTACTTGTCTACAGCTTATATATATCTAAAAGATATACAATATGTGCTAAAGGATATACTAGTAAACAGATAAAATAAAATAGTTAACAATTAAACAGTAGTATGTAAGATAATTACCATAGGGAATAAAACAGAATTAAAATTGGAATTGAAATGGGAGGCAGAAGTAACATAAAATATCCGTCGACATACATCAAATCTGTTCATCCCCCTTACAATTAACACCAATCATTCCAACATATCTAGATCTCAACAGCGATGCTTTATGAAGGAACCGAGCTGTAGCAATAGAGATTTTTGAATCTTGTCCACTCATAAAGTATGATGTTCTGATGTGGGTATCCCAGTATATTGTTCGTTTAATATAGGGATGAAGATATTGATCCCTTTCTGCTTGGTACAAATTACATCTAAACAAAATGTGTGCTAGATCCTCAATTTCATGATCCCCACAAATACAAATTCGTTCATTATAAGGGATACCCTGGAATCTTCCATGTCTTACCATGGTATCAAGTTGGTCGAATCTTGCTCGGGTAAATGCCTCTCTGAGATGTTTAGGGATCTGTATTTTTAGATAAGATGGCATTTGAAAGGACCGTTTGTATTGGCTCAACCATTTTAAATTGCCTACCCTACTGAGTGTGGCTATATCTTCTTGAGCCACAATGTCCAAAATTCTCTGTCTTGGGATGCTCAAGTAGATATTTCCCAGTTTTTCTGAGAGTGCGGGGTGGATTGTGTTGGGAGAGGCGTTCCCTCAAGTAACTCGGGCCCAAGCCATGTAGGGCTTTAAAGGTGATAACCAACACTTTGTATTGGGCCCGGAAGCTAATTGGCAGCCAGTGAAGAGATTTTAATACAGGTGTTATGTGGTCTGGTCTTGAAGTTCCAGCGACCAATCTGGCTGCAGCATTTTGAACTAGTTGAAGCTTCCAAACTTGGTACCAAGGTAGCCCCATGTAGAGCGCATTACAGAAATCTAGACGAGAAGTTACCAGTGTGTGTACTACTCTTTCAAGGTCCTTTCAGTCCAGACAGGGACGCAGTTGATGTATCAGTCGAAGCTGGTACCAAGCACTCCTGGCCATCGTATCCACTTGAGATGATAACTGTAGAGATGAGTCCAGGAGTACTCCCAAACTGCAGACTTTGTCCTTTAGGGGAAGTGTGACCCCGTCCAGGACTGGATGACAAATCTCCCTGCCTCATCCTCTCCACGTCGTCCTCTTTACACAGCCAAGGAGCTTGTCCACGTCATCGGTACTTACAAACTCAAAGTGATCCAGGTTAAACCTGTTTCCAGAGTCACTGGACACCTCTTCTATTGATTCTGACGAAAAGCCAGTATCAAGATCAGCCCTTATCTGAGAGATTTTATCGGCAAAAAAGTCATTAAAAGCATCACAGCAGGTTCTAGTAAGGGGTTCAGGGTGGCCGGCAGTTAATTCCTTAACCACCCTGAACAGCTCTGCTGGACGAGACTCTGCCGATGCAATCCGTGCAGCACAGAATGAATTCTTTGCTGCATCGATTGCCACTCCGTAGGAACGTAACATGTTCTCATGGAGTCTGATGGAGCTGGGCCAGCTCCCTCCCAGTCTGAAGGATGACAGTTATGGCGGGAGGAGCCTCTTTCTTCAGGCTAGTCCTTGATGGAGCTAGGCCAGCCTATTCACTCCCTCCCAGGCCGTAGGATGACAGTTATGGAGGGAGGAGCCTCTTTCTTCAGGCTAGTCCTTGGTGGAGCTGGGCCAGCCTATTCACTCCCTCCCAGTCCGAAATACTTGTTTGTTGTTCATCTGCATTGGCGTCCCTAAACATTAAAGAGAATTCTGAAACACATTCTAATTCCATGTGAGACTGAGGGGTCATCCCTTCTCCCTCTGCAAACTCAGAATGGACCCTAGAGGGCAAGCAGTGTTCACACACTGCTGCATGTATCAGCGGTTGGTCAGAAGTGGTGAACAATCAGTTGTGTGTATGTTTTTTTTAGGGAAATCATAGCAGATGTTATTGACTATGTCACTGAGACAGACGGACAGATGTGCACACAAGCAGATAAACCCGTCAGGAACCTCAGATTAGAAAACCTAACCAAGCATATTTAGAATATTTATAGGGAGGCTGCTGCTTGCTCTTTTATTTGTCACCCAATTTTTTTTCTTGTACTAGTTGTGTATTTTTTTTTCTTTTCCAAAGGCCGAGACTGTCAGCCCTCAGGGCAAGCCTCACCATGTACTTCAGAACAAAGTCCCAGCCCTCAATCCCCACAGAACAGTTGCTCAGGGAAAACCGCAACCAATCCTCAGATGACTGCCTTTAAGGTTTGTGTTTTACCCTTTCTCAAGTGTTTCGAAATATGTGTCGTGCTGAGCTACAACTGCCATCATCCCCGGCCAAGCAGCCCATAAAAAGGGTGATGAAGATTGGTTTGGGACTGGTGATGTACAATGCATGTATAGTTCTTTCTCAGAGATTGAGAAGGCAAGTCATTTCCTCCGAGGAGTTTACAGTTTAGACATAAACACAAGGAATGTAGGACAAAGGATGAGGAGGGAAATGGAGGCTGAATTTTGTTCATTTTAGTTGCAATAAGGCATTAGGATTAGGAGGCTGTTCCAAAGGTTTTACTCTTGATTGGCTGGTTGATCCCAGGCTCAAAAACCCCAAGGCTTGCTGTTGCTTCTGTTTGGGGACTGGCCCTCTGTTGCCTCGGTTCTTTGGTCTGTCCTCTCATGTCATGTGCCAAGTTGTTTGTGGAACCACTGGCCGAGAAAAAGGGTCTTCCTGACACAGCTGCAATTTTCGGCTATTCAGGGAAGAGATGCCTCAATAGTTCAGCCCCATTTTCCTAATGATGAAAGCGAGACGGAAATGATGCAACTGCTAAATGAGTCTATTTATTTTCATTGGGACAGAATCGCAGGATGAAGCATATTTCAGCGGAACAGAAACGAAGGTTCAACATCAAGATCGGCTTTAGCACTCTCAACAGCTTGGTGTCAGCAAACTCTAAATCAGTAAGTTGCTTTTTGGGGACCCAGGGATGGAATTTCTCCTCTCCTTTCTCCAACCCCACTGTGCACACTGAATGCTGTATTTGCCCAGATGAAATTGGAAGCTGTGTGCCAAGCACAGTTTGATTTGGCAACACATATTTTAGGGATGCAGTGAGTAGTTTTAGCAATTTTCTTCTAGCACAGTTTTCAAGCACTATTCACAATTCAAGACTTATTCTATGCAAAATTCACATGTGGGACTCTTCGTATGGAAAACAATATTTTCTGCCCAGGAAACAGGAAATAATAATATTTTTGCATAGAAAATTCTGTATTCTGTTGGTGGGGGACTATGTGCAAATTTTGCATTGAATAAGTCCCAAACTGTTCAGATTCTCATCAGCCACTTCATTGGGGTTTCCTGATATGCAAGAAACATGTTTTTAATGATCTGTCAAATATTTTCAAATATTCGTTCCATTCGTAGTATGTTTAAGAAAGAGTGTGTTTTTGCATTGTCCCAATATATGTGTGTGTGTGTATTTCGAATGTATAATATATATTGGCTATTCTTGGGGGAGCAGGTGTGAGTATGGACACCTGCTCCTCTCAATGGTTGCTTGTACTTTTATTTGTACAACAACGTAGTGAGGGAGGTTAGGCTGAAAGTGTGAAAGCACCCAGGTCACTTCATGACTGAGCGAGGATTGCAAGCCAAGTCTTCCCAGTCCTGGGCTGGTGCTGTTGACTGCCATGTCGGGCTCACACATTTGCTGAGCTTAGTTTGAGTCCTTTGTGTGTCTGCTGCAGATCAGCCATGCTCTCACACTCCAGAAGACGGTGGAATACATTGCAAAGCTGCAGCAGGAGAGAGCCCAGATGCAAGAGGAAGCCAAGCGTCTCCGAGAAGAAATAGAGGAGCTGAATGCCACCATCATGTGAGGGTTAACAGTCCAGTTAGCATGCTCTCCCTCTGCTCTCTCTCTAGGACAGGATAGTAATAGGTGCCTGTCTAGTGCCATAGGTCAAATAGCTGCTAGTTTCCAAAACAGGTTGTAATGACAGTAAATAATGAACAATAGTAAGCAAAGAATTGAGGAAATTGGGGGGAGAGGATGTTGACATCTCGTTGCCATGTTTCTGCAGGAACTGGTTCCCAGTATACATCCTAGTTCTTTGGCATATAAATATCATCTGCTGGGTGTTGTAGCATTTCCTTTTAGTTAGGCTGCTTGTCCTGTCCTCCCTCTTTCAAAGTTGTCTAAGCTGTGAATCCAGGTACTGCACTTCTATCCTGAATTTACTGCAGGTCAGTTTTTTGTTGTGTGGCTCTCCCCAGTTCCAAAATTTCAACTTTTTATGTTTCTTCTTCTCTTGGGAAATGTTTTGTGTCCTCTTGTTTTCTCAAGTCTCATGATTGACATCCATACAGTTAACTTACTCTTAATCTACACCTGAAAGTGGTCAGATAGAGTACTTCATGTCACTAGGAAATTGGTCTCTCTTGTTATGGCTTTACCAGCTGTATAACTCTGATGTTTCAGCACCAGCAGTCTGCCAGGTGTTGTCCTAGATCCAGAAGTTGTCCCAGATCCAGAACCTTTCATGCCTTCAGAGTTTTCAGTATATATATATCAACTAGATGACATGGAACAGAGCAGCCACCAGAATTTTCTTAATCTTAAACTCAGACAAGTTGGAAACACAACAAAGCAGCACCAGTAATTTGGTGTTTAGTACCTGTACTCTATGAATTCTGCTTTGTTTTTGTTTTTGTTTTTTGTTTTCTTTTACAGTGCAGAAGTCTCACCCTCTCTTTCTCTCTTTGCCCATTTGGAGAGAAAAATGTTTTGAGTTGTGCTCTTTTCTCATTCTCCAGTTCTTGTCAGCAGCAGCTCCCTGCCACAGGAGTTCCCATCACACGACAGAGGTTTGATCAGATGCGGAATATGTTTGAGGAATATGTTAGGAACAGAACTCTGCAGAATTGGAAGTTTTGGATTGTATCCTTTTTTGGCGTACATAAGCTAGGGAGGAGAATGTCTTCTGCTTCAAAAGTTGCAATTTCATTGCAAAAGTAATTTAATTTATGTTGGTCTGCCTCAAAGCCCTTGTTGTGTATCTCCAGGTAGGGTCATTGCTTTGGCCCTTCAGTAATAGTGTTCTGTGTGGAACTCAAGAGGGCCCACTCAGTTCTTTATTTCAAGCAGAGTTGGAGAGCTGGTCTTGAAATAGCTTGGCACAGGTTTTTTAGAAGCCTCAGCCACTCAACTGTAGGCTGTTTTCATGATCATTCCATTGTTGTTGTTAGTTGCCATCAAGTGGGCTTCACCTTATGATGACCATATAAATGAGAGAACTCCAAGATACCTTGCTATTAACAGATTGTGCTGGTCTTCCAGCTGCAGCTCCTTCTCTTTGCATAACCCAAGAGCATTAGAGTTGCCTTGCTGCATTCACCAAAGTCCTCTTAGGCAAGCCTTCAGGCTAGCTTTTAACATCCAGGTGTTAAACCAATGGAGCTTTCACAAGAATATGAAGTTTCAGAATTAAGCATTTGGAAGGTGAACTGTGCCACTAGATTGGTTCCCCCTTGTGCATGTAGACTTTGGACTCCATGGACCAGTAAGCCACACTTTCGGCAATAGGCTATTTTCCACTGAAGAAATAAGCTGATCATAAGGCGACCCACTCTTAGGGGAGTTGGGTCATTCGTCTTGGGGAAAAAAAGCAATTTGCGTCATCCAGAAATTGCTTTCTAAAGAGCAGCTGAGCATATTGTGCTTTCTAGGTCTAGGGATTCCATTAAAAGCTTGAAAGGATTTTGTTATGTCAGTGGGAGAGACAGCTCATCCGAAGCCTTGATGTCAAACGATATATAAAGGAGTGATGGGAGGAGGGGGTTCTCCAACTTCAACTAAGATGATAACTTCTCACTTCCTCTGATTTATATCAGAGGCAACTCTGACAAGAGCAGAGTTTTTCGTTTAGCTTTATGACCTTCTGTGTATCATACATACTCCACCTCTGTGACTTTTACCACATGGGGAAAACCTTCTTGAGATAGTCAAGCATCTCTATAGTAACTACCAGGCCATCTTCCATACAAATGGTATGGATTCTCAGCCACTTCAGATTGGGGAAGGCACCAGACAGAGATGCCTGTTTCCCTTGCTCCTCTTCACACGTAACACACACAGTTAACAGCTCCTTTTCAGAAACTCAACATTAAATTTATTTGCAAATTATCTTGCACTAACCAGTATCAACCCATCTCAAGACACTACTGCATTGCTTAAAATCATGAAAGAATTTGGAGATATATAATTTATGAAAATCAACAAGTTGAAACCTAAACATTTTATGCCTCAGTATGTCCCAAAAATAGCAAAACCATCTTCCTAAAGCCCTGGAAATGCCACCTAGTTTCACATCTAATAAATATGTGGGCATAAGTATTCCCAAATAGCCAGGTGAAACCTTTTCTCTTAACTCCAGTCTTCTTTGAACAGCAAAACCTAAGAAACAAGGCAAAAATATTTAAGTTGGTTGGGAAGAATTGTGACATTCAAATCATACTGTTCCCAAAATTTGGACTCTTATTGCGGGTACTATCAATAACAATTCCTAAGGAGATAAAGTGGCACGAACTAAGAATAACAATGTTGTTATTACCTGGTTACCCATTGAATGTGATAATCTGAGTGCCCATGTCCAATCTGAACAGTGGTCCTTGAATGAAAGAACTACAGAGGAAGATTGGAGAGAGAAACAGCAGAACTGGAATTTATCCTCAGACTACAGTTCAACAATTGGTTGAACAGAGATAATGGTTTCCTGGCACACTACACACATTTCAACACTATCTGAGGGTGCCCTTGACCCATTCATCACATCTCTCTCTGTTTCCCACACTGCATTTCAACACTCATTCAAATGGTTATCTACTCTCCTTGGCTGCTTTTGTCCCCAAAAGACCATAATTAAAACAGTACTTGCCACCTCATCTCCATACATACAAGGTTTTGAATTTGAATTGATAGTCTCACACCCAGATGGCTTATATAGGTCTGTCTCTGCATTTTCTATTCCAAACATGCATCTGATGAAAGTTCATGCTAGCATCTTCTTTCATTTAGTCTCAAAGGTGCTGTGAGATCCCTTTGCAAGTCTGAAATCGGTAATCAGTAAGTCAAAAGAGGTTATTAAAAGGGACAATATCACCAATATAATATTTAATGACTGAATCAGCATTTCCTGAATGTGAAGGTCTAAACTTGAACTAATGATCGCAAGTATGAAGTCGGTGACTTAACATGGAGTGCTATATAGAAGAAACACCAGTAAAATCATATCCTGATACTAAAGATCATGCAGTTAAACCCATAAATATCTAGTCTTTAACCCCATGGTGACTTAGGCTGTATCTGCAGAAATAACCCTGTTTGACACCAATTTAACTGCCAGTGTGTATTCAGTCTTCTTTCTTAACTCTCAAATCATTGTGCAGTTCAGCATCATCATTAATCCCTTGTTTGAAACATTCAATGGAATGGTGTCCACAACCAGCTTAGATGAGTTGAACCAGACGGCATTGGCATGGGTGGACCAGCACTGCTCCCTTCCCGTTCTGAGACCTAGTAAGTAGGAGGTGGCTCTTGATGGTAGATTTTCAAGGGGAATTCACATATTTCCTTTCAGAACATAATAGCAAGAACCTGCTTGAACTCAATCTGTATTTTTATTTTTACAAATTGGTCTTCCTCTCTCTCATGGACAGAATTCATTCTGCATATTAGATATGGAAGAGCATCTGAGCTCTATTGCTGATCTCTCAAAATCCCACTCATGTCCCCTTCTGAGGACAGCTTTTGCTAGACATGGTCCTCGCCTTTTCCATTCTGGAAAGCTGCAGTAGTAGGCGATCCAAAGCATAACAAACAGTTAATGCAAGGAAAAGGAGTGGAGTGGAAACAAATTGCTTTGTGTTGACATAAAGGGTTTGGGACCAGTGTGAACAGATACTGTTTCAGTACTGATCCTAACTAAGTATATAGTCCACTGAAAACACCACGATATGCAGGATATACTTGTCATAGGTACTTCAATTTATTTATCAAAGTTATCTTTCCCTTTGTATTGTTCAGACATCACAGTAAACCGTGATTTATTGTCACAGGTCCTAGGGCCCATATGTTCCTCCCTTACTCTGAATGTGGCCAGAATGTCATTAATCATAACTGTGGTTTTGGTTGTGAATGTAAAATCAAAACAATGATCAATCAGAACTGAAAGTGACAGATTCTCATCTCATAGTTATCCCTCAGTTCAAGGCCCAGGAGTTTAAGGCTTATCTGGGCTCATTTCTGACATACAGCTGTTATGGACCAGTGTTGGAGAGAACTTCTTTAGGTGAATAGTTTAGTAATATACGACATTCTATATACAGCATAAAATTGACTACAGCTGGCCCTTATTATCCGCAGGGGTTCCATTATGGGGTCAGCCAATATAAAAAACCACAGGACCTCAAATCCCATGCTTTTCAGTGGCCGTGTGTGTGCATGGCCATTAGAGATAATGGGGCTTGCGGTCCACAGATGCTTTAATTTCTTTATGCTGGAAATGTCAGTCAGAGTTGAGTACTCTTGTGATGGATTTGCTTTGAAGCCTACCCAGCAGTCCCAAATCTGGTGCAGGACAGTAGCAATAATAATAATAATAATAAATAATAATAATAAAAATTTTATTTCTATACCGCTTTTCCAGAAGATCAAAGCGGCGTACAGAAAATTTAAAATCAATTACAACACATCATAAATAGATAAAACCAATAACAATATACAATCTAAGAACAATAATTTAAAAGGGTGAGGCAAAAAGTTGATAGGATCAAAATACTTTAGTTCATTTTCCAGAGGGGAAGGCTTGGCAGAAGAGGAAAGTTTTCAGCCTCTTTTTAAATATTTCTAGGGGGGTGATCAGGTGGAGTTCCTCGGGAAGACTGTTCCAGATTTGTGGGGCCACTACTGAAAAGGCCCTCTGGGATGTAATAGCATATTTAAATGATGGAATTTCTAGCAAGTTCTTCCCGGTTGTTTGAGTGTGCGGGGTGGATTATATGGGGAGATGCGGTCCCTCAAGTAACTCGGGCCCAAGCCATGTAGGGCTTTATAGGTAATAACCAGCACCTTGTATTGTGCTCGGAAGCGAATAGGCAGCCAGTGCAGATCTTTCAGAATAGGTGTTATATGGTCAAACCTGGAAGCACCAGTGACCAGTCTGGCAGCCATATTTTGTACTAGCTGAAGCTTCCGGGCTTGGTACAAGGATTGCCCCATGTAGAGCGCATTACAGAAATCTAAGCAAGAGGTTATCAGAGCATGTACCACAGTTTCAAGGTCCCTTTGGCCCAGGTAGGGTCGCAGCTGGCGTATCAACCAAAGTTGATAGCAAGCACTTCTGACCGTCGCATCCACTTGAGATGACAACTGTAGAGACAAGTCCAGAAGCACTCCTAAACTGCAAACTTCGTCCTTCAGGGGAAGTGCGACCCTGTTCAGGACAGGTGAATAAACTTCCTTCCCCGTGCCTGGGGAACCTATCACCAGTACTTCCGTTTTCTCTGGATTCAAACTGAGTTTGTTTCCCCTCATCCAGCCCATTGCCGACTCCAGGCAGGCATTCAGAGGAGAGACCCCATCCTTAGTCACTGAATCAGTCAGGGACACAGAGAAGCATATTTGGGTGTCATCAGCATACTGATAACACTGCGCCCCATGTCTCCAGATGATCTCTCCCAGCAGTTTCATGTAAATGTTAAACAAAGTGGGGGACAAAATAGCTCCCTGAGGGACACCAGATGTGAGTTCCCTCTTAGAGGAGCAACTGTCCCCCAGCTGCACCATCTGGAATCTGCCCAAGAGGTAGGATCGGAACCACTGGAGTGCAGTGCACCCTATGCCCAACTCTCTCAGGCATTCCAGAAGGATACCATGGTCAATGGTATCGAAAGCAACTGAGATGTCCAAGAGCACCAACAAGGTCACACTTCCCCTGTCGATACCCAGACGGAGATCATCAACTAAAGCGACCATGGCGGTCTCAACTCCATAACCCGCTCTGAAGCCAGTTTGAAATGGGTCCAGATAATCAGTTTCATCCAAGACAGCTTGGAGCTGGAAGGCAACCGCTCTCTCGATCACCTTACCTAAAAATGGCAATAGTGAAACCGGCCTATAGTTGTTTCTTATCAGGGAGTCCAAGGAGAGTTTTTTGAGCAACGGTTTAACTGTTGCTAATTTTAAACTAGATGGAAATTTACCCTCCCTTGTTGATGCATTAATTATGCGTTGCAGTAATGATGTTACAGCATCACCACCCTGGGCGGTCAGCCAAGAAGGACAGGGATTGAGAGAGCACGTCGTCGTCCTAACACTTCCAAGAAGCTTGTTCACTTCATCGATACCAACAAACTCAAAATGATCCAGTTTAATGGAGTCCACGGAAGCTCTGGACACCTCTTCTATTGTCTCTGTTGAAATGCCGATGTCGAGATCAGCCCTTATCCGAGAGATTTTATCTGCAAAGAAGTTGTTAAAATCATCACAGCAGGCTTTAGATGGTTCTAAAATAGGGTTCAGAGTGGGAGGAAGCTGAGTCAGCTCCCTAACCACCCTAAACAGCTCTGCTGGACGTGACTCTGCAGACGCAATATGTGCAGCGTAGAACGAGTTTTTTGCTGCACCCATTGCCACTCCATAAGACTTCAAAAGAGCCTCATGGAATGTCTTGTCGGATAAGCGCTGGTGTCTCCACCAGCTGCACTCTAGTTGTTGCGCGGCCCGCTTCATTTCCTGAAGATCTTCCGTATACCAGGGTTTCTTATTAGAAGCGGGCCGAAAAGGACGCTTAGGAACGATAATGTGTATAGCCCTGGAGAGATCATTATCCCAGATGTTAGTCAGGGCATCAACAGAGTCACCGTCAGATCCAACCATAAGCCCCTCTAAGGCTTCTTGAAACCTTTTCGGTTCCAACAGCCTTCGAGGGTGGACCATCCTAATAGGTCCTCCACCCCCGGGGGGGGATTTGGATAGTTGCCTTAAGTCGAACCTCAACCAGGAAATGGTCCATCCTTGACAAGGCAGAGGGACTACATACCTCTGCCCACGGATTATTCCAGTCCGTACTGAAGATGACATCGCGCGTATTACTTGCGCAATGCGTTGGACCCGTTGGTGATCTTTATCTCATTGGTGGCTTTGCTGGAATTCTGCTAAGCTTGTATGACTCCTTTTGATAATCCAAGTAACTAGGTTCCTTTGTTTTTGCCTCTCTTTGTCATCCTCCAGTGGTTCTGAACACACTTCGTCACTTGAGTATTACCACCTCCATTCTTTCTGACCCGTCACGCTTGCCAGAACAAGCCACCGAGGCAGTGAGTAAGGCCCACAAGACAGCTGGAGAAACCTAACCAAAGGCAACTGATATCACCTCTTCAAGCCATGGCAAATATCTACGCCTTATCAAGACATAGCAACCTCACTGCGGTCGATAGGACCTTGGCATTAAATTGAGAGATTTGCAAGGGGGTAAGAGGAGGAACCAAGGCACAGTCCATTGACACTGTGCTTGGCTTTGGTCAAAGAGGAAGGCCAACTCAGGTAAATAGGCGGGGTGATAAACCTGCACCAAGCAATAGACATGTTCCATCAATGCAACCTATTGAAATATGCAGTGCTAGTGTTTTTCTGCAACCTGACCTCAGGCGCCAAACCTTGGAGACAGACAGAGAGGGCTGAGGCACCATAAGGTGCTGTGTGTTTAAAGGGAAACTTACTCCTGACTTTATGCGATGTAAGATGCTTTCTGTTTTATGGTCATACTGATTGTTTTGGTTTCCTATTCAGGCAGTAAAAACTGAAGGCAAACCACACAGATACTGAGGGGAGGGGGGTCCCTTCAGTAATTTTTTAAATGATTTTGGGGAGGAGAGGGGGCAAGGATGCTGCCTGTTTAAAGAAACAGTCCTGCCTCCCCCAGCCCAAAAACACCAAATGAATGCAAGTTATTAGTTGCACCAGAGGTAGCTCTTCGGATATTGGCTACGAACTAAATTGGAAAATACATAACCAAAAGGGGAAAATAGAAGGTTTTATCCATGGTGCCGAAGTGTGGCAAACACAGTGAATTAAGAGCTGATACTTTTCTATTTTATTTTAAGGATGTATATTAGGAATACAAGATGAGTTTCATTTCTGTAACATTTGAGTAGCTGGTGCTGCTTCTCCTTCATCTGGTGGCATGATCAGGACAGCTTGACAGAAGCCCAGGTGTGTTTTTAAACTGGACTCAGTCTGCCCTTGAATAAGCTGACTCTTCTTTGTTGTTATAAATAGCCTTGGAAATACGTTTGCAAAAGTTGTAGCCTCAGGCAAAAATTCAGAAGCCTGATAACCTGAAAGGAAAAGAAAAAATAGATTGGTTATTCTAAAACAAGGCTATCCTGCCTGTTCAGACACTGGATACATACAGCATATACTCAACTAAGTCAAAAAATGTATGCCCAAAAATTGACCCTAAAATCCCCTTTACATCCTTTGTTACATGCCCCTATGTTTTACCCTTGAAATATCTGCAGGTCATATCAAAATCGATGATTTTGGCCCTAAAAACCTTCCCTCGACTTATACACGAGGTCGACTTGTACATGAGTATATGCAGTACTTGCCACAGAGGAGTAGTGGCTCTTTTCAGCCCTGTGCTACAAAGCTCTAGCCTGAAAATCAGAGTCGCACTAGAAAAATTGTTCTAGAATTCTGGTGGGTTTTAGCATTCTTAAATAGCCATGCTGTTCAGCCCTAATCCTTTTTAGCCAGGGACTCACTTCAGACAGCAGTTAATATAAACCAAGGGTAAGTTTGATGCCAACATGAGCTTTAACTATGTTTAAGGGCAATGGGGGGGGGGGGTATATTTGTGTGTGAGAAGGCAGTGCTTCAGTAGGTTTCTGTTTCTCATCAGAAAAGGCATTCCCTCCTTTGTGCTTAGTTTTTTTTTAAGTGCTAGCATGCATTTGCTTATTTACACATATATACCTATGTATAGTTGTCCCTCCATATTCGCTAGGGTTAGGGGAACAAGACCCCCGTGAATATGGAAAAACCGCAAATAACAAAAACACCATGTTTTTACCTGAAGGACACCTCTCTAGGAATCTCTAGGTCAGTGATGGCGAAGCTATGGCACGTGTGCCAGAGGTGGCACTCAGAGCCCTCTCTGTGGGCACATGTGCTGTCGCCCCAGATCAAAGTTTGCCAGAGTTTGTTACTAGAAAACCAGAAGGACATGACACTTTGCAATAAATAAGTGGGTTCTGGGTTGCAGTTTGGGCACTTGGCCTCTAAAAGGTTCACCATCACTGCTCTAGGTCCTCCGGTGCAACTCTGTGGTCAATGTCCAACATACACTGACCATAGAATGGCACTGGAGTAGCTACAAATGGTCTTTCAGTGCAACTTTTAGTTAAAGTTGACCACAGAGTTGCACTGGAGGACCTAGACAGTCCTAGAGAGAACATATTAATGAAATCCGTGAATAATCAAATCTGCAAATATCAAAGCCGCAAATATGGAGGGATGACTGTATGTACGTATGTGACAGTGGATGTAACTATCCCCTCTGCCTGATTAATCCTTCTTTCTCTCTCTCTCAAAAGGTGTCAGTTTTTAAAATAAAATTAAAACAGCTACACTTAATAGTACAAATTTGGCACAGATGTTGTACCCCTTGCTGTCTTCAGCTCCATTTCCCTTTGACACTTTGTGTTTGTGTGTGTGTCTTTAGACTAAAGAAGGTGTGTGAGTGAGTCAGCAACTGACTGTCCTGATACTGTGAATCAAACATGTTTCCTAACTTTAATTCTTCCAGCTGTGTTTGTGCTTAACATTTTGCTTCAGCCTCCTGAAACACCCTCTGGAGCGATGTGGGCCATACCCAGAAAATTGCCAGGAGCCTGAGTAGTCCATTTCCTCTTGTTCCTAACGCAATTGGCGGGAGAATCAGACAAATTCAGTGCCAGCTCTTGGTACCTTCTTTCCAAACTCTTCCCTGGGTTGAACAGATGCTGATACTATACCTTATATTCTCCATACTGCCTGCTGTCTTTGGAGATTCAGCTTTCTCAGGTTGCCCTTGAGCAAATGTCTAGTGACCCTGCCTCTGTAGCCAACCTTGGCACATAACAATGCAACCTTTTTCTTCTTTGGGGGAATATTTGGACACATGGATATTTTCGTAGGAAGATAAAAAGACCCATGGTGGATTTCCCCCAAAGCCTATTTAGTTCATCATTTTGGTCTTGCAGTGACCAACACAATGCTTCAGTGGGAAGCCCACACACCAGGATCTGAGAGAAACAGCCCACATGTTCATGTTGCCCAACAACTGGTATTCAGAAACATCCTGCTTCTGATTCTGGAGATAATGCATAGGCATCATAGCTAGTTCCCCTGTCCTTGTCCAGTCCCTCTTTAAAAGCATCCAAATTGGAGCCGTTGGTTCATCTTGAGAATAGCATACTGTATATACTTATGTATAAGTCTAGAAATTTTAGTAAAAAAATTGACCCAAAAAACTTGGGTCGACTTATCCACGGGTCAATATAGGTACTGTACTTTAACTCTTATATGTATATAAAAAGGAGCCATCCCCTTTCTCTCAATAGAGTGATAAAAGGCGAGAGCTTAGTCCATCCTGGGAGCACCAAAACGAAGCATGGATCCCCTCTGCTCTCTCATCCATCCAGCCTTTAGGATGAGCACAAACACTTAAGCCTGATAGAATCTTCTAAGTTCTTTGGCATCGTTTTCCTTTGCATCATCCCTTACATCCTTTGTTTCATGCCCCTAAGTTTTACCCTCGACTTATCCATGGGTCCTATCAAAATCCATAATTTTGGCCCCCAAACCTGCCCTCGACTTATACACGAGGTCAACTTATAGTCAGGAATATATGGTAGTTTATGTCAGTGTCATGCGCTAATTCCCTATATCTTGCCTGAATCTTTAATGGTTTATTTCTGCCGGCTGACCGTGGGGTCTGAGTTTTTTTTGGGGGGGGGCATGTAGAACAAGTGGATTTCTGTATCCACTTTTTTTTATCCTATCGATAATTGTATGCACTTCTACCATGACCCCCTCCTCACTCGCTTTATTTTTCTAAGCTAAGAAGCCTCAAATGTCTGTAGCCATTTTTCATCAGAAAGTTGCCCCATCCACTTGAGAGTCTTAATTGCCCTTTTTGTCAGCAGTTACACATGACTCTGTGCTCCAGGGTTGGAAATAGCTTGCCTCTGAATACCAGTTGTGGGAAAGGGCTTGTTGCAGGTTGGGCCACAGTGATACATGGGAGGCTGGACTAAAGGTCTGGTCCAGCATGGCTCTTCATAGGTTATGAGTAAGCATAGGATTGTGCTATTCAGTATGTTAAATGCTTCAATAACATATTAATTGCTTGATATTTCCTGCATTTTAACCACAACAGAAATATCTCTCAGGCATAGTTTGATTGAATCTGATATAGTCAGGTATCTGTTTTATTAAGGACTTTTATAAAGGTGCTAAGAGAACATTGTGTTAGTTTTATTTTCAAATGACAAGATGACATTTAGCAGTTCCGTTTTCACGTATCAGACAGCCTTTAGGAGTTGATTTTCCTCTGTGTCGATTCCCTGTCTCCCCTCTCTGCATTTTGAGTGCAACTTAAACTTCTCTATAGGGAAACTCTCTCAGGATTGCCAGAATTGTGTCCAGGGCATCAGACAAAGCAACTAAAAGCTTCCACAAGATGCAGCAAATACAATCGAAATCTCATTAGATACCTCTAGTGTTAGTATTTGTTGGAGTTTGCCGTTTTTCCATGTGGCTTTTTTGGATGCAAGGGTGCTGGTTGAGAGCACTGCAGGGGTCAGTTTGCAGCCTCCACATAATGGTATTTGCCTTGTCTTACACTCCTGCCCATCTTCTGTCATTACACAAGACACTACTATGAGAGACCTCTTGTCTTTTCACTCCCACCTGATGAGGAGGCTCAGGTTGTATCCACCCCAAAAGCGTCTCCAGCACTCAACACATTCACTTCTGTTGCATCTTCAGATGGAATTGAATGTATTCTTTTTCTGCAAGCAAGCAAGCATCATTTCTCTTGTTTATACAGTAGGGCCTTCCCAGTGTGTGTCTTTCCTCTCTCACACAACTTCACCAACCCAAGCTTCCTTCTGGATAAAAAGATGTAGGTTGTGTCTCTCTGTAACATCAAATGCTGTGAGTGCTGCAATCTTTGGGTGCCCCGGATGTGATGGGGATGTAGTATTTTCACATTCTCGTTGTCTCAGTCAAAGCAGCTCATATCACACCAGTCATAATAAGCTGTACTTAACAACTCAGTCTTCGTTTTTGTGGGCTGAGTAGGAAAAAATGTGATCAGCGAAAGGCATGGTTCTGTATGGCTTTGTAAAAGTTACCAGTGATGTACAGAGATAGTTGCGATTATTGTTTTGCAGTTGGTTGCTTTACATCTTTTATATTTGAACTACAACCTTAAATATGCATTTTGTTTTTAATAAATGAAATTGGAGTTTCAAGTGTAAGCTCATGTGCGCTCTCTTTCTGTTTCTTTGATTATTTTTAGGACAAAAATGTTTCTTTTCTAGCTGCAAATGGTGAAACTTGTACAATAAATTGGTTTGCTTCATTCCCTCCCTCAAAAAAGCCAGTAACAACATTTGGACATTGGAGACTTGAGAGATACCCTCATTGCAGCTTTGTTATAAGGATTTCTTTTCAGTTGCATGAAAAGGGGGTTCTGTGGTGACCACTCAGGTTGCTCTTTCAACAGTGCAATTGCATTTTCTTTTTTACAGTTACAACCAAAATAAATACTATTTTTTTGGAAGAAACTTTGCCTTGTTCTGCCTCTGTGTTTTCAGTGGAGGTGTGTCTTGCTTTAGAACCCTATAATCTCTGTAATGAACTGTATTGAAACAATGTCAAAGTGTAACTTAAAGGTAAGTTTCGAAATGTACATAGAATCATATAATGTTTAGATGACGCATGTGGACCACAATGGGAAGAAAACGGACCCAAACCATGATCTGGGGCTTAAAACTGGAGCAGAAAACATTTCAGTTTGCTCCAGTTCAATCCGGAAAGTGCAAACTATCACACCAGTGTGCAGATCGCACACCAGTGCGGAAGGTGTCAGCAGCAGGTGCCCTGGACTGGTGACCCACCAGTGACACTGGTAGCCATAATTTTTTGTCTGTTGCCTATTCAGACTGTACTGTGGTCTACAGTCATGGAAGCTGAAGTGACCCCAGGCTAGATCAAGAAAGACCAGAGTAGATGTAGGTGAACCTTTCCTCTTCTGTTCAGAAATAACGGGGAGAGCATCACATCTATTTCACTTGGGTTCTTAGCAAGAAGGTTCTGTTGCCTGATCCTGATCCCATGTGCTAACGATCAGGGAGCATAACCTCTGGGAGTTGTGAATCAATGTATCTCTTTTTAGAACACAAGCACTCTTGGCATAATGTCTTTTTTTCCTCTTTTTTTGAAAGGACAGGTTTAGCCGTGGGAAGAGCAAGTTACTAAGGTTTTCAAGAAGGCTTGGAATGTGAGGTTTTCAAGAGAAGGATGAGCAAGTGTCTGAGTCTGAAGTAAAGTATAGGATATCCAGGATTGGCTATTACAGACAATGGTGGGCATCCTGTTTGTCAAATACACAAGTGTAAGTCCGTTTTATGCCTACATATATCTCTTTTTTGGTTCTTGCAGAGGCAACAGCGACGTAGCCAAGGCTCCCAGGTGGACTCAGCCTTCCATCCTTTCGTAGGTTGGTCAAATGAGTCCTAGCTTGTTGGGGGCAATTGGCTTACAGATTGTAAACCACTTAGGGAGTGCTGAGTTCACTGATAAACGTATAGAAATGTAAATGCTAAATGTTAAGAGAGGCCTTTTTAAAAAAGGATGTGGCTGGGAAATTATTTTTGCTCCCTTCCTGTTGTTTAAGAAGGCCTCTCCTGGGCCTAAAATGGCTCAAGAATAGAAAAAAGCATGGTGAAAATGCTCTCCCGCAGCTTTAGGAGGGCATTTGCCCATAACCTGGGAGGAAAATGTTTGTGGGAGGTGCAGCCCTATATATGCTCCTGGGGGACTAATGCAGTCCTCTAGCTTTCAGTGGTTGCCCACCCCTGAGCTAAAGGAAAAACATAGAATCATAGAGTTGAAAGAGACCGCAAGGGCTATCCAGTCCAACCCCATTCTGCCATGCAGGAAATCTCAATCAAAGCATCCCCGACAGATGGCCATCCAGCCCCTGCTTAAAGACCTCCAAGGAGGGAGATTCCACCACTCTCCAAGGGAACATGTTCCACTGTTGAACAGCCCTTACTGTCGGGACGTTCCTCCTAATGCTGAGGTGGAATCTCCTTTCCTGGAACTTGCATCCATTGTTTCGGGTGCTGTTCTCTGGAGCAACAGAAAACAAGCTTGCTCCCTCCTCAATATGACATCCCTTCAAATGTTTAAACAGGGCTATCATATCACCTCTTAATCTTCTTTTCTCCAGGCTAAACATCCCCACCTCCCTAAGTCTTTCCTCATAGGACATGATTTCCAGACCCTTCACCATTTTAGTCGCCCTCCTTTGGACACACTCCCAGTGTAACATCCCTTCAAACTGAGGAGGGAGCAAGCTTGTTTTCTTCTGCTCCAGAGACTGCTGTTTCCCCTCGCTCTTCACATACCAGAAAATGGCCAAGTTCAGGGAGCCTTGCCCCCCCCAAAAAAAACAAAACACATTTCCTTCAACAAACAGCCAACCAAAATGACACCATCAACGCAGCTGATAAAAAATCCGACACAAATGAAGTGTTCATCAAACTTTATTTTATCCATTCTTTAATTTGTAGCCACAAAATGTCGAGGCATAGTCTTGTTCCTGTCCCTTTCAAATCATCATGAAGGCATACTTGATTCCCCCTCCAAAAAAAACCCTTATTTTTTTAACTTTAAAAGCAATAAATATGCCCATTTGGTATTCCAAATAGTTTAAATATATTAAGATAACTATTTTGTCTCTAAAATCAACAAAGGAAATAACTGTTTATAGTCTCCCCGTCTTTTAGGGTGACACTTTATACGTACAACAAATAACAAATATTGAATAAATATACAAAATATATTGAATAGATATATAAATATAAGAATAAACTTTAAATAGACTATAAAAATAGATAGACATATCAACTTGTATTGATAAAAATACTTTTTAAATAGAATAAATATCTCTTTTTAATAGCTATAAAAACGATAGCAGTCCTAGAGCTGTCTACTTGGTATATCCAATGCAAATCTTGCTATGAATAAATCCCAGAAACTTACTCCTAGGTAGGAGTGTCATGCTCATATAAATGCCCTGCTTTTAACAGCATTTGCACACCTGTGTGTAAAACCAAATATTTAACTTAAGCTTTTGGTGCAAGCTGCTCTATGCATTCCTTATAGTCTTTGAAAGCATTGTAAAACGTCATTTTCCTTATGAATTGGTCAGGATCTAAGGAGTAATTGGAAAAAGAGGGGGCTGTGCAGTTGCAGTCTCGAACTTCCAATATCAGTGAGATGGTGCTCAACAAACGTTCTTTGTCTAACTTTGACATAAGATCATCATTCATTGAGTTGTTAAAGGCTTTGAATACTCCTTCAAAAGGTCGGAGGGTGTCACAGATTTGAGATTGGTTGCACACTTTCAAAATCCTGCAGTTGGGTAATCCTGGGAAGTTACTCGTTGTCACCTGCAAACCATCTGTGTTAATGCCTGTGGCCTTTGCCTGTACAATGGGAAAGACGGCATCAGCTTGTTAATACAAATACAGAGATTAGAGAGAGAGAGAAATGTTACAATATGAAGAGATTTGTATAAAGAGTCCAATCAAGAGACTATCCGAGAGACTCGCTGCTTTCTTCCAACAAAGACCTCCTACCAGGTCTTAGGGGAAGGGGGAGCAATATCAGGGCAAAAACACTGCCTTGAAAAGTATATGTATCCCTGTTATCCTCATTACTTAGACTTAATAGTAACTGTGCATGATGCTTAAAGTATCATGCTCAATTACTTCCTCAGCGGCTGCCCCTTGTAATGTTGACCTTGCAACCTATGACACGACAGGGGCTCATCCTTCAGTCTCCCATTTCAGGCCTAGGATAGTCCTGACCTGGCAACTACAATTGAGGGCAGAGACACATTGGATTTTTCAGAGGAGACCAGGGTAATATTTTCAAATGGAGAACAACGTTGTGTTGTTTTTTCACTATATCACCTGTTTTGTTCCCAGCAGGCCCAGGACCTTTGAGGAGAGGGTTTGTGCACCAGTCAGCTAGATTCAATAATCACCAGACCTTTCCTTGCATAGCAGTTTAAGTCCACATGTGGCCTGCCTGACTCCCAACATTGTAACATCCTCTGTTCATTTTCCTCCCTTGGCATGTTTTTTCAAACAGCTTGGCCCAGTGGAGAAACCTGTGGTTTTGAAAACTTGCACAGAGATTTTTTTTTCTCCCCCTGCCTTTTTGGTTAGCCTCATGAAGGTATTAAGCACACCATAGACTTTGGAATCGGCATGTGAACGCAGAGGCTGCCACTGGCACTCATCTGGAGGAGACTAAATGGGCACAGAGCTCTCTGTGAGCTCCTCTTTGTTTGCTTGTTCAATTGATATCCCATCTTTCTCCCAAGATGGAACAGCTTTTCTTTCTGGCCACTGGCTCCATTGCTGGGGAGTGGAATGCCCATTTTCTGTAACAGGAGGGAGCAAGTTAAAAAGGACGTTGAGAAACTGGAGCCATGTGTCCAAATGAGGGCGACTAAAATGGTGAAGGGTCTGGAAACCATGTCCCATGAGGAACGACTTAGGGAGCTGGGGATGTTTAGCCTGGAGAAAAGATTAAGAGGTGATATGATAGCCCTGTTTAAATATTTGAAGGGGTGTCATATTGAGGAGGGAGCAAACTTGTTTTGTGCTGCTCCAGAGAACAGGACCGGAACAATGGATGCAAGCTCCAGGAAAAGAGATTCCACCTCAACATTAGGAGGAACTTCCTGACAGTAAGGGCTGTCCGACAGTGGAACACACTCCCTCGGAGTGTAATGGAATCTCCCTCCTTGGAGGTCTTTAAGCAGAGGCTGGATGGCCAGGGGATGTTTTGATTTGGATTTCCTGCATGGCAGGGGGTTGGACTGGATGGCCCTTGTGGTCTCTTCCAACTCTATGATTCCTTTTGAGCAGGTGGAGCACCATCCACCTAACCTCTAACACTCTTCCCAACCAGCAGGCAGCTATAATGGTTATTTATTGAGACTTTACCAGGGCAGAGCCTAGGTAGCAAGCTAGTTGTAGCTGGCACCATCTTTTGGGATGACCACTTTGTTTCACTGCTGATGACCCTAACGTTTCCACCACCAGTGCCAGTGGGCATCGGCTGCTTCTGCTTCTGGCATGTCTATCTTGGGCATTTTCTTTCTTGGCAATACCACCAGGCAGCAGCAGCACTAGAGAAGGGGCAGCTTGAACAAGCAAAGAAGCCCCCACATCTGGGCTGAGAAAGAACATGCTTCTTCATCCGCCACCTGTTTCCCCAGGACTAGGGCTCAAACAAGAAGCACTGTGGGCCAAACCTCTGAAAACTTTGGCTCGTGAGTCTGAGAAACCTACCCCTCCCAAAGGTAACTTTCCTAAGTTCTTCCAAGGATTGCTGGGTAATGAGGGGGGATGCCAGGAGGTGTATTTCTAGCAGAGAAGACAAAATGAAGAGATTGATTCCCCCCCCCCAAAAAAAAATAAGAATTCAGTACCCCTCCAATATGAAATTTTCCTACAGTTCCCAAATTTCTAGCATAGTTGTAACTTTAAATTGCAGTTGAGCATTTAAGCATTCGAAGAAAATGGGTGGGCAAAGTTACCAATGGATTGTAAATACAGCAAATAGAACAGACTTAGGTGTGAATAGTTTTGCAGTGCTGGAATTTTATTTGCATGGCGGGGGGGAGTAAAGCCCTTCTTTGTTCCCCAGCTTCTCAAGGATTGTTCCATCCAACAGCAAGAAATGAATGTTCGATATGAAAAGCAATGCAATGGAGTTTGGCGGGATGTTGATCAAGAAACCAACCGCCACCCCTTCCCTCTCAAATTCAAAGCCCCATTGCTCCATGCGTTATGAGATTTCATTGCAACTGAAATGACAGACCATGGACTTTTGCAAACGGTCCTAACCTGAAATGCATTGGGCCTCATGAAATGTACGATGCAGAGTTTGCCTTTGCCAAGCTCTGAGGCTGAGAGAATGTGACTTGCCCAAGGTCACTGAGTGGGTTTTTATGTTTGAGCAAGGATTTGAACCCTGATCCAGCACTCACCAAAACAGAAAAGACAAAGTTCAGTATACTTACATAGCCATCGAAAAGTATTGTTCCGTGCTTTTCTAACTCATTGATGCACTTTAGTAGAGAGTGGTTATACTTGAAGCATGGAGCAGAGAAAGCTGTGATGATGCAGAGGACAAAGACCAAGCCAGAGATTTCTGTTTGGAAAACAACAAGTTAAATCAATATGATGGTTCATTGTAGACAAAGATCCAGAGGTTAGCAGGACTTTTCTATCGCTCTGTGTATGTTACGTGGCTGGCTTTACTTATACTGAGCTATGTAGCAGAGCTGCAAAGAAACCCTGTTAGTATATTGTGAAGATGTGTCGTGGGACACCGGCAAGAGTGTCGTGATGTGCGTCAACCCACATCTGGGCTGAGAAAGAACATGCCACTTTGCCCTGCCACCTGTTTCCTGATGCACAATGAGACCGATGATCATCACTTATGATGCACATTGGTCCCATTGTGCTTTGGTCACCCCTGCGTAGTAACATAACAGCACCCCTGGTAAAGGCATTACAGAGCTTTCCAGTTCTAATTCCCGCAGAGGTAAATCCCCTTATGAAGATGTACTGTATGTCCCCAACAGGATTCTGCCCATCATTAAGACTTGGGAGGTTTTCCTTTTTCATGTTCCGTGTCAATGGTTTTTCAAACTGTTTTGAAGCAGAAGGGAAGTGCCTTCGGACGTTGTGGGACACCCTCCCAAAGCACGTTGTCCACCACGCCTGACCCTCCCTTCCAATGTGTAACACTATAAAAGTGATGGGTGTGTGGTAGGCAGTGCATGCAATCCCATGCTAGATTTGGGGAGCAGGGGGGGGGGATAGTAAAACAAGCAACTTTTCCAAGCTTTGTCTAGAAGAGAAATAGGGAACAATTTGGGCCCCAGATGCTGAAGAACATCAGCTCCTGACGTACTTTGCTATTGAGCAAGCTGGCTAGGTTTAATAGGCACTGGAATTCTACAGCTAGGGATTAAAGAAATTAGACTTTGTGAGGACTTCTGCCCTCTATTTCCTTCTGCGATTAAGTGAAGAGCCTGCATTTGTGGCAAAACCTGGTTCCAATGTCTGGATGTGCTGCTGTGGTCATGGAGTAACAACAGTCTAAATCCATACCATCAGCTTGCTTCCCCATATCCCCTTATGGTTAGCATATAATACAATATGGCCAAAATCCTCTTGGTACTTGGGAGCAGCCACTGAGAAGGCCCTATCGTGTAAGTGAATCCAGTTAATTCAGTGACTATACACTGGATTAATAGGATTTAGGCTGATACAATAGAAAATATAATTTAAAATAATATATAATAAAATATACCATTAATAAATGCTATCCTATCATGCAATATACTTACTTTTAACAGCCAGCATGGTTACCGGAGTTGTAAAAGTAGCAGTCGTCAGCTGTCCTTTGCCTGTTGGGCTGCTTTGTCTTCATTGTGGATCTTGGAACTGTATTTATACGGTCTTCACTCTTCGATCATATCTCTCCTGCCCTGTTACGTGGCCTTTGAATGGGTTCTTCCCTTGTGCGGCAAATGCGCACATGGGATGTGGTACTGATTTTGATCAATTTCCTCTAATCACAGATTTCTCTTGCTCACTCTGCCATTGGTTCAAGGTGATGCTTATCAGTTGAACTAGAAGAGCCCTTCTTTGAATTCAGCTGGCAGCTGGACCTCCCATCTGACCTCTGGCCTGGCCGTGTGTCTGAACATATTCGTGCCCTCATGCCCTCTCAGATGCAGCCCTCTCCTCACAGCCTACTGAACCATTTGAAAAGCTAGAACCACTCTTCTTGCTCATTAATCTTGGGATCTGTAGTTTGTGAGTAGTATGAACCCCCTCTGGCACAATCTCAAACTGAATGCTGACATTTTGCCTTCAACCAAAAAATGGCCAACTGCTTCCTTAGGGGAATTCATGTGGGCATAAGACAGCCACAGAATGCCAGCCTAAATCTACCATGGGTGACGCCATGTTCTTGTGGAGATGAAGAAGAGCTCAGAACTTTACAAAAGAGAGTCAGTGTGTCGATTCAGTGTTCTCAGCAGTAACACTGTGCCTTCATTCAGAATGTGGCTTGTGCATTTAAAAAGTAATAATGTGGTCGAGAATCCTCTATCATGGTCTAAGAATTCAGAGACATAGCAGTGTTAGTTTGGAATATCAGTATGTGGAGGGATCTTGTAGCACCTTGGGGACTGCGAAAGAAGGTGTAGCATAAGCTTTCATAAACCTGGTCAACTTCCTCAGATGCATGCACGGGCAGCACTGCACTCCATGCATCTGAGGATGCAGGGCTAAGTCTACGAAAGTTTATGCTACAGCTTCTTTCACAGTTAGTCTCAAAAGTGCTATGAGATCCCTTTGCATCGCTGTCTCGCTTTATGTATATTAACTATGTAGCAGAAGCACTGCATAACAGGCCCTACTGATGTGCATGCTGGTGTCCTGAAACACAACAGCACTGATGCACATTAGGATATTATGCATCTGTCACTTTTCTGGCTCCCCTACCTGATAACCTAACAGCAGCCCTTTTCTGGATATGGACATTATGGAACCGCCTGGTTCTAAGTCCCACAGATCTAAGTCCACCTGCAAAGACCTAAATCCCCAACATGATTCCAGCCTAAATTTTTAAAATTTAATTCATTTAGTCAGGAATTCAGGTTTGCAGTTACGGATTTGTAATCTGGAGTACCAGCTCTGTACCTGATTTGTATTCATAAAGCTTATGTATTCATGATGGTGGCACTATTGGCATGATTGTAGAAGTCTGCTGTGCCCTGATGAGGAGAACAGACCCCCATTGCTTGTAGAAAGGCAGAATTGGAAGGGGCAAGTGAAGAAATAAATAAGTATACTTCACTGAGTAGCTGATCTGGGATCTTGACTATGATTTTTTTTTACCCCCCATTTTTAATTCAGGTCTTTTTTTCATTGCCAAGGGGGCATGAAGCACACATACTCCGCTGATTTGTATCAGTTTCTTTTCTGATTGAATCGGTGACATGGCAGGGATGTGTGAGTAGGGATGGCACCTTAGAGCCCAGAAGGGTTGGTCATGCAGGAAATTACTTAGCACCGTTCCGATTTGCTCTGTGGGTTTCTGGGTTCCTTCTCCTCCAACAAGAAAGAGTGGAGAGAAGGTGGTACCACTTTTCCCTCAAGCGATAAGCACCTGAATGTATCACCCTTTCACTCCTATAAATCCAAAATCCCCTTTTTTCCAGTCATTGGCTTCCTTCCTCCACCTTCACAAAATCACTTCTGAAGAAGGACTATTTTCCCCTTCTGCGTTGGAGGAAGATAAGATCGAAAGGCCCAGAAAGAATTCAAAAGTAGAAGGAGGAGAAAGGGAGATTTGATTTTTACACCCACAAGTGATGAAACCACACTGCAGGAAAAGGTGGCCTGGCTTTCACACTGTGTCACGCAGCTGCCTCTTTTCACCTTTGACAGGAGTCTGGTTGAGATGCACAACCACACCACACACCATGCCGAAGCGACTTGGGAAGCCCTTGATCGGCCAATCTGGGGCTGCATCTGCACTGCAGAATTAATGCAGTTTGACACTGCTTTAACTGCCATGGCTCGCTGCTATGGAAACTAGGGATTTGACATTTTGTGGGACATTTAGCCTTCTCTGTTGGAAAGCTCTGGGGCCACAACAAACCACAGACCCCAGGGTTCCATAGGATGGAGCCATGGCAGATAAAGCGGTGTCAAACTGCATTAATTCTGCATCGTGGCAGCAGCTCAGGTGACAAAAAAGGATGGCATCTCTTTTGCTTGTTTTTATTTCTCATAATTGGAATTGTGTGTGTGTGTGTGTGCGCTTGTATATGCCTTCAAGTCCCCTGTTGACTTATGGCAACGCCATTAATTTCACAGGGTTTTCTTGGCCAAGGAATCCTGAGAGGTGATTTTGCCAGTTCCTTTCTTTGAAACAGAGCCCACAGCTTCTGGGGTTCTCCCTTGGATAGCCCTTCTCCCATCCAAGGGCTATCCAGGGCTGACCCTGCTTAGCTTTCAAAAACGGACAGAATCTGGTAGTGTATCTCCCTCTAAATACTGGGGTGCAACTCCCGTCATGCCTCACTCTCATCAGTGTTGGCTTGGGCAGATGAGTGGAAGCTGGGGTTTTCACTTTGTGCTTTTAAGAGAATTGTTTATTTAATTTTTTAAAACTTTGGTATAATCTGATTTTAGCTATACATTGTTTTAATTCGTTACAAGCTGCCTTAGAGCCAGCATGATGCAGTGGTTTGAGTTCTGGATGACCGCTCTGGAGACCGGAGTTCAAATTCCCGCCCAGCCATGGAAACTGACTGGGTGACTTTAGGCAAGTCCCACTCTCTCAGCCTCAGAGGAAGCCAAAGGCAAAAACCCCTCTGAATAAATCATTCCAAGAAAACCCCATGATAGGGTCACCCGAAGATTGCCGTAAGTCGGAAATGACACAATGGCACACAACAACAACAAGCCACAATGAATGATTTACAGAAAATCTGAGCCATGGGCTGAGATTTGTAAAAGGCAATGGGGGGGAACCCCCCAGAAAGAATTACTTTGCAGAAATCTGGTATCTGTTCATGATCTGTCTTCCACATGCAGTTTGAAACCTCCACTTTGATTCCTTCCCCCACATCTGTTACTTTGAGGAAATTATTTCAAATGATTTGTGTGTGTGTGTGTTAATCTTGCCCCATGATCAGATTCTTTCCATTTGTTGCAAATGCTTAGTACGGCAACTTTCTCAGTGATGGGTTTGTCGCACGGTTTTATTATTAACTTGGGGAGGGGAGAGCAATGCCTCCTGCCTGCCTGCCTGCCTGACATGACTGCGGCCCTCTGGTCCTCCATCCAGAAGCAGGGCAGTGTGTGTCTACATGTGTGCAGGATTACAGCTTTCAGACACTTTGAAATGTGACCCCTTTGGAGAAGAAAGGCAACCTGGTGCACACATCTGATGCTGATGCTGTGTGTCTTCTGGCGTTGCCTAGCAACCAAGCCAGTCTCCCAGCAACCGAGGACGCACTCAGCTGGTACCCAAGGCGTCCCTTTGGCCAGTGGAAAGGAGAGGCATGGGTTTCAGGCAGGGCTGTTGTGTGCCTTGAACTGCCAAGGCGGAGCCATGGAAGGACTGAGCGTCTCGGCTGCCTTTCGGGAGCACCTTCGCAGGCTGTGCCTGAACCGCTTTCCCTGCGGGATCGGCAGCTGGGTAAGGAAGAGGTGCATCGACGCCTCCTCATCTCTTTCCCTCCACATTGCCCAGTTCCACTGGCATCATGGGATTTGCAATTTAGGGGGGCCTATTGAGAAATCTCAGTCCGCTCCAGCGCTTCAGCAAACCAGAAATCCCAAGACTCTGCTGGCACTTAAAAGTTGAATCAAAACACTTTTGTTAGTAGGGTTGGCAGGCCTCAGGGCCTGACTGCTCTTTTCCAGTTGTCAGAGCAAAGGGGAGGAATCTCAGGGCAAGAGCAATAATAATAATAATAATATGCTTTATTTTTATACCGCTTTTCCGAGGTGATCAAAGCGGTTCACAAAATCGTTTAAAACACATCATAAAAACAACCTTACAAAAAACAATAAACATTGAACAACATGCAATAAAGGCAAGCAAGATGGTGGTCAGGAGGAGGGCTTGTCTTCTTAGCAGGCAGAGGCCTGTTGTTGCTGGCCTGCTTCTCTCCCCCTCAAGATGGCGGTCGGGAGGAGGGCTTGGAAGGTCTTGATGCTTAACACATCGCCCCTAAGGACATTACCTGGGCCTGACTCCTGTGACATCATAAGAAATCACACATCAGTCCCAGGTTTTGTCCTTGAAATCTCAAAACTTGAGACATGAGTTGCTATTCCAGACATAGCGCATCACCATCAGGAGGTAAACCCAAGGATCTTTAACACGACACAGTGGCAGCGCTATAGTTCCACTCCAATTGCCACACTTACAGTGTAGAGAAGCCTGGAACTAACAGTTTAGGGAGGAGTATGTAGAATTCTTAGCCAAAAAACTGGTGCACAGATTTCCTCCTACAAAACACATGGATGTTGGTGTCTAGCGCACAACTCATGTGCAGTGGTGCCACCGGCAAAAAGGTATTGTGGGAAGAATAGCCCATTCAGAGGGCTAGAGCTCTCTCATCCATTTTAAGGGACTCCCTCTCTTTCCCAGTGCTTTACCCATTTGAATGCAAACTACTTTTGCACTTTGAGCTCAGTTTGCAGCAATTGAAATAAGATGAGAACAAAGTGGGAATGTGGGAGGGTGAGAGAGAAACTGGGACATTTTAAAAGCAGCTGAAAAGATGGGACAGAAGAGAAGATTTATAGGGCTGCCCCTGCCAAAAAGTTTCTTTTCTTGTTTATAGCAATTTATAGTAACAGAAGATAAAATAAAAAGACCACTTTGCTGCCTCCCAAAAATAACACCCGTGAGAGGCACATGGTGCTTCCTGCTACCCTAATATGGGTTTTCTTTCCGTAGCGTATTTTAAACGGACGCTCATTTCCTAGTCTTCTCAGAATTGAGCTCAGACTTCACATCTTTCAGAAATCAACATCACCATCCTTTTCTTATTTTTCCAAAAAACGAACAACTCAATCCTTCATCTACATTTTGGTTTAGTTGGCGCAAAGCCCAGACAGAAACTTCAAGCCTATTTATTTAATGTTTTCCTAACTGATAACCCAAAAGACACCTTTTAGACTGACGGTTCTTGCACATTTTAGCTCTTGACTTCAATATACAGTGCCTGAGGTAACAGAATTGCCATCATTATTAACAAAACTGCCATTACAAGCTGACGTGGATGGGGTTTCTATCCTAAGAGGTGGGATGTAATAATATCCTAAGAGGTGAGATGTAATAATTTATTAAATAAATAATAAATTATTGTTTTAATAAAATAAATGTTATTAAAGCCTTTGGTTAATTTAATTTCCACAAGACAATCCTTGTTCCACTCAACTGCTTCTGGTACCAGAATTGATATATAACCATCTTGGTTAGTGGTCAAAACTAGAGACCTAACCTCTGTGAAGTCATCTCATTCCTTTTTAAATCTATCTAGTTTTGCAGCTGACACTTCATCCAGTGGCAATGAGTTCCACAGTTTTAAGTGTATGCGCTGTTGAACCAAACTGCTAAAAAATCTGACCATGATGGGAGGTGACAGCACCATTTGCTCAGTGGTGTATCTGCCACTGTGCATACTTAAAGCACACTGTCTAAATAACCATTACTTGTATCTGTTTTTATTATTAAATGGGGCTATAGTGCTGGGGAGTCAATGCTTTTGTTCTAAAGTCCCCCCACACACCTGTCTGTCTCCTACCAGCCGGCATTTTTATATTCTGCTTTCTTGTCTTTGATGCAGAACAGGTCCCGTTTCCCACCAAGGAAAGGCAAAACTTTTGGCAGCCATGCCTACATCCTGATCAAGCAGCCTTTTCGTGGTGGACTTCCACCTCCTGAGGAAGAGACGGCAGAAACACTGACTGAGTTTCTGAGGAGTCCTGGCTCACTCTGGGTTCTGCCCCCCAAATGCAACGCCGCGGACCAGCAACTCAGAGAACTAGCTGTGCAGTTTCCACAGATCATCCAAGACAGTTTCATCTTCTCCTACTTCAGATCACTTCGGATTGTCAACAAAAAAGTGAGTGGTCATGACGCCCAGGGATTAAAACCCAACAGACACATGTGCCAAGGAATCTGGGGTACACCAAGGGTAGGAAGCATGTATCCTGGGGCCATATGCCTCCTTTGGGGGGACCTGCATAGCTCTGTGTAGCTGTGTAGGATGGGCAACACCTGGCTGAATGAAACTATGTGTGAAAGGGATCTCGGAGTCCAAGTGGACCACAAGTTGAACATGAGTCAACAGCGCGACGCGGCAGCTAACAAGGCCAATGCGATTTTAGGCTGCATCAATAGAAGTATAGTGTCTAGATCAAGGGAAGTAATAGTGCCACTCTATTCTGCTCTGGTCAGGCCCCACCTGGAATATTGCGTCCAGTTCTGTGCACCACAATTTAAAAAGGATGTGGAGAAACTGGAGCATGTCCAAAGGAGAGCGACTAAAATGGTGAAAGGTCTGGAAACCATGTCCTATGAAGAAAGACTTAGGGAGCTGGGGATGTTTAACCTGGAGAAGAGAAGGTTAAGAGGTGATATGATAGCCCTGTTTAAATATTTGAAGGGATGTCATATTGAGGAGGGAGCAAGCTTGTTTTCTGCTGCTCCAGAGAACAGGACACAATGGAGCAATGGATGCAAGCTCCAGGAAAAGAGATTCCATCTAAACATTAGGAGGAACTTCCTGCCAGTAAGAGCTGTTCGACAGTGGAACACACTCCTTCCTCGGAGTGTAGTGGAGTCTCCTTCCTTAGAGGTCTTTAAACAGAGGCTGGATGGCCATCTGTCAGGGATGCTTTGATTGAGATTTCCTGCATGGCAGAATGAGGATGGACTGGATGGCCCTTGGGGTCTCTTCCAACTCTATGATTCTATGATTCTTGTCTCCCATACTCTCCAACTGTCCCTTCTTTGGCAAGGACAGTCCCAGTTACTCCTCCGCCATCCCATTTTCCAGCTGCTTTTAAAATGTCTCAGTTTTTCTCTCCTCCTCCCACTTTCCTCCTTTGTCCTCAGCTTACTTCAGTTGCTGCAAACTGACTTCAAAAGGCAAAAGTACTACATTCCACTAACTCAGCAGAGGAGAAAGGACAGAAGGGGATAGAATCTTGTTCTTCCCAAGAGGCTTAGGCAAAAGCAAACTGGTGCAGCCTCTCCTAATAGGTTTGTGAATACCACACTTTTATGTTGCTTGACCACATGTGTCCCAGTTTTCATCTGTGGAATGCTGCCTTGGTCTCTTTGGATGCTAGACAGAAGTCATTCTGTTTTGCAATAAAAGGGTGGATTGAGATTATCTTTTGGTTCCATTTGACTCCCTGAATACATGTATTGGCGTGTTTTCCCTTCTTACCAGGTGACTGAAATTGATGCTGGTTTGTTAAAGTTTCCAAACTTGGAAGAGCTCGTCCTGAGCACAAATGAGATCAGCAAAATCAATTCTGCTAACCTCCCTCGGACGCTGAAGGTAAATGAAAGGGAAAAAAGGCAACAACAAAAAAGGCAGTGGGGGGAAGGAAGCACAACAGATTGGGCTTCCACAACAGGCACCCTCCACATGCGCTGGACTATCATCCCCCTCCTGTCTCATGGAGGACAATTGGCTGAAATGTGTGTATGTGTGTATGCTTGTTTTGGTTACCCAGTGAAACACAAGTGTAAGTTGCACTGAGCCAAACTACTACCTTTTGGGACAATGCACCACAGTCCTCCGATCCAGCTGATGGTGACATAAATTGAGTTGTGAAGTTGAAGGCTTTCATGGCCGGCATCCATAGTTTTTTGTTGGTTTGGGGGGCTCTGTGGCCATGTTCTAGAAGAGTTTATTCCTGACATTTCGCTGGCATCTGTGTACACACACACACACACACACACACACACACACACTGTATATATAAAGTGGCCACACATATATATACAGTGTCCCACTCTCTACCATACCAGCATTCTCTGAAGATGCCAGCCAAATGTCAGGAATAAACTCTTCTAGAACATGGCCACAGAGCCTGAAAAACCCACAAAGAACTATAAATTGAGTTGCTCATACAGGAATATTGCACATGTGGTGGCGCATTCAAGTACACAGAGTAGTCGATGAGTGCACATTGACTCTATGTGTTGCCTTTGCACACTGCACATTGTGGTTACAGAACAGAGTGTTGGTCATGTGCATTGACCATGGACCTACACATGCTGGTATTCATAGGGGCTTCATGACATAAGTCTACTGAAGTCTACACTCCGCTGAAGCAAAAAAGGATTTGGGATCCACTGTCCTTTCCCCATTTTCTGTGGTGGACTAATTCTGGATGAGAGAAATGGCCTCTGTCTCCAATCCCTCCTGCTTGTACTCCTTCTCTTTCCCTCTGGCAGGTGCTGGAGCTTTGTGGCAATAAAATGAGCAGCTTGAAGGACTTGTGCATCAACTCACCGCCAGGACTTCAGCACCTTGGCCTAGGCCACAACCGTCAGCTCAGCTCACCTGAAGAGCGATACATCACCGCCAAAGGCTGGTAAGAACAAGTTTGGAAGGAGACAGGAGTAACGGTGGTGTAGTGCCATCAAGCTTTGTGTTTTTTTCCTTTGGGTGCACCGTTTTGTTCCTCTCCATTCTGACGTTTGTTTTCTTGGTTGCAATCAATGGGGAAAGGTCGGTGAAATCTCAGAGCAGGGCAGGGACAGTTTAGCATGAAGGAATCCCAGGACAATGGCTGCATCTGCACTCCAGGAATAATGCAGCTTGACAATGCTTTAACTGTCATGGCTCCATGCTGTGGAGTCCTGGGAGTTGTCGTTTTTTAAAAACAATATTACACTAATTAAGCATTAAGATCTTTTCCTTCTATTGCTAGCGTTCTTTCCCATGTTTTATCTCTGTTGAGTCTGGGTCTTAACCAGCTACGTTTACTGGCAGTGGCCATCTTAGCTAGTTCTGGGATAATATAAACAGACCACCATTTTGTTTTGGGAAATACTGGATTGATTTAAACAGCCTTGGAAACTGGACATGAAAAGTCCTTGTAAACACTGGGAGTTCCCTGGGAATACTTCAGAATGGGCGAAAAGTCATGGAGGGCTGCGACCGACTTCAGAAATAAGCAGAGCTCTGGTGCCTCAACAAACTACAATTCCCCAAATTCCATAGCTTTGAGCCATGGCAATTAACATCAAACCAGATTATTTATGCAGTGTGGACGCAGCCCTGGTCTCCAAAATAAAATTGGAAAGGGCAGGCACAAAACCAGGGACTTTGTGGTTTTACCAGTCAGTGTAGATGGGCCCATAGAGTGGCTATCCCATGCATGGATTCCCCTAGAATCATAGAGTTGGAAGAGACCGCAAGGGCCATCCAGTCCAACCTCATGCCATGCAGGAAATCACAATCAAAACATCCCCGGCAGATGGCCATCCAGCCTCCGTTTGAAGACCTCCAGGGAGGGAGACACCACTACACTCCGAGGGAGTGTGTTCCACTGTCGGACAGCCCTTACTGTCAGGAAGTTGCTCCTAATGTTGAGGTGGAATCTCTTTTCCTGCAGCTTGCATCCATTGCTCCAGGTCCTAGTCTCTGGAGGAGCAGAAAACAAGCTTGCTCCCTCCTCAATATGGCATCCCTTCAAATATTTAAACAGGGCTCTCATATCAACTCTTAACCTTCTTTTCTCCAGGCTAAACATACCCAGCTCCCTAAGGCGTTCCTCATAGGGCATGGTTTCCAGACCCTTCATCATTTTAGTCGCCCTCCTTTGGACACGCTCCAGTTTCTCAATGTCCTTTTTAAATTGTGGCACCCAGAACTGGACACAATATTCCAGGTGGGGCCTGACCAGAGCAGAATAGAAAGGCACTATTACTTCCCTTGATCTAGATACTATACTTCTATACACCTAGCAGGTGTACTTGGATGCTGCTGTATCACTGAGCACATCCAGGCCTGGAAGAGTTAATATATATATTTTTGGTAAAGATATTTCTTCTGCTGCTTTGGTTTGTTCCCTTTTAGGCCAAGCCTCGTCTCCCTCGACTTGAGCTATAATAATTTCACCAACTTGCTAAACCTCCTTTCAAAGCTGTCGAATCTGGAGAAACTCCGGATCCTTATCCTGCAGGGGAACCCGCTTGCTCTGCTTCCCGGCTATCGGGGGTTCACGATAGACAGCCTCCCCAAACTTTGCATCCTGGATGATGTGATCATTACCCCGGATGAGAGGCACAACTTCTTAGGCCTGGCGACCGAACCAGGTGAGGCATCCGTAGTCTGAAAACGTCTCTCAGGGTGAAGTTGGGTTCAGCAGCCAAAACATCCTGAGCATTTCCTTCTGCTTGGACTGAGGAAGGCTCAGGCTGAATCTATGTTGCGTGCAGTTTGATAGCGCTTTAACTACCATGGCTCCACGTTATGGAATTTTGAGATTTGTAGTTTTGTGTGAGAGCTCTGGTGCCACAGCAACCTACAAATCCCAGGGTTGCATTGGAGGAAGCCCTGACAGTTGAAGTAGGATCATTGTCTGAAAATCTATATGTACCAGATACCAGTTTTAATTCCATTGTGGAACTCCTTCAACCATATCGCTCGCTGAGGCTTAAGCAGCTTAACTGACATGTGCATCCGAACCTGGGGGAAGTTATTATTATCTTTTTTTGACTACAGCTCCCAAAATCCTCCATGGCCATACTGGCTAGAGGATTTGGGGAATTCTAGTTTTAAAAAAAGGCCTCCTCCCACCAAGAGTGGTAAATATGAATAACAAGTTGTGTGGCAATAGGGGAATAACAGGATATGAGATAACCACTAAAGGGAAAATGTGAAGACACACAGTGGAAGGTGCATATTCCATTTGTTCACATCTGAAATGTGTCAGACATGAATACAAATCTCCTTTTGGTTATTTCCAACACTGAGTGTTGGAAAGTATGTAATTCATGCTGCTGACACTGACCAAAATAGCACCGTCCACACACAAAAGAGGGAGTTCTAGTACCTCAAAGCAGAGCATTATGGGGATGAGGTTGCAGAAAAATAGAAAACAAGCAGTGGAGATATGGAGAAATGAAATGGAGCTGCTGGGATCCTGAACAGGGGGCACTTCACACTACAACATTTTCATGCAGTTCCCACTTGTTGTTGTTGTTGTGTACCTTCAAGTCATTACTGACTTATGGCAACCCTAAGGCAAACCTATCACATAGTACATACACATCTAAACATGATCTCCTGTTTCTGGAGCATCCATGCTTACAGGCCTTCTATGAAGATGTGAGCACTTCATGGTCCTTGGGCGACCCCTACCGGTCAAATTTTTCAAGCCTCCTCTTTAACAGACTGGTGGCATAGTGGTTTGAGCATTGGATTAGGACTGCGTCTGCACTGCAAGAATAATCCGGGTTGATCCCACTTTAACTGTCATGGCTCAATGCTATGGAATTCCGGGGGGTTGGACTGGACGGCCCTTGTGGATTCTTCCAATTCAATTCTTTCACATCAAACAGTTATATTGGTTGAATCTCCCTCATCCAAAATGTTCAAGACCAGCAGTGTTTTGGATTTTGGAGTTTTTTGGATTTTGGAATATTTGCATATACATACGCAAATCTTGGAGATGGGACCCAAGGCTAAACGTGGCATTCCTGCATGTTTTGTATACACCTTATACACATAGCCTGAAGGTAATTTTATGCACAGTGTTTTAACAATTTTGTGCCTGAAACAAAGTTTGTGTACACTGAACCTTCAGAAAGCAAAGGTGTCGCTGTCTTAGCTATCCACGTGGACAATTTTGGGTTTTGGAGTATGATGGGTTTTGGAATTCTGGACAAGGGAGAGTCAACCTGTAGCACTCAGATGCCACTATAGCTGCCATGGCTGCACCCCATGGAATCCTGGTGTTTGCTATTTCTGGAGGCACTAGAGCTCTCTGGCAGAGAATTCTAAGTCTCCCTCTCTAAATGGCACATATCAGGATCCCATAGGATGGAACCGTGGCAGTTAAAGTAGCATCATAGTGTTATCACTGTGCAATGTGAAAGGGCCCTTTGTTTGGAAGGCATACAAAGTGCACTTCAGTTGGAAGAATAAACTGACGTTTTCTAGTTTTATTTGCTGTCCTCGGCACAGTTTGGAAACGTTATGTGTTTAGATGACACCAATGCTCAGAAAGGTTTCGGGGAATAAATGTGGGGTGGGGAAATGAAGTGGATTATCCTGGGAGATGATGTGGCTGCTTGGCACCTTTTATACTTTGGCACTTTCCTCTTTGCCCACTGCCTTCTGCTTTACTGAGCGTTATCCTCTTCTCCAATAAGTCACATCATCTCATGATATGTCTGAAGTACGACAGCCCCAATTTAGTCATCTTGGCTTCTAGGGAACGTTCTGGCCTGCTTTGCTCTCGGGCAAATTTAGTAGTCTTTTTGGCCATCCTTGGTATCTTTAAGGGTGGAAATGAGGCAGATGTGCGTAACCAACTCCCTGATATTAGATGCAGGCTGTAATCCCTGCCCAGAGGGCTCACAACCTACACTAAAATGGACCTATGGACAATTTTTTTGGTCTTCCCTTTTGCAGAGATTCTGAGGCGCAGTGCTAAAATGATTGTCTCCATTGGCAAAATCAGAGGGGTTCCCTATCCCATTGGCCCAGAGGAGTTAAAAAGTGGCCCCGAGTCTCCGGTGATCACCTACAACTACTATGTGACATACGAGTTTGCCAAAGGTGAAAAAAGACAGAAAGAAACTGTCAAGGTATACAAGTTTAGAATCCTTTGCTTGGAAAAAAAAATGAAGAGCCCATGTGGTTTGAGTGTTGGACTAGGACATGGGAAGATCAAGGTTCAAATCTCTACTCAGCATGTTCGATCAGTTGACCATAATAAAATCTATTTATACACTCGGCCAAGTCCTATACAGGTCAGATCTAGGTTATTTCAAGAACCCTATTCAGCCTTATGAACAAAGCAGTTATGATGGTATGAAATGGCCATAATTCTGCAATGTAGACACACCCCAGGGGTGCAAAGCAGAGGTGCTATTTGTATGTTTTCATAGCACCAGGCTTTGAGTGTTATTTTTTTGTCATTGCTGTTTCAAATAGAGAAGCTGATAGTATATTGTTATAAATATAAATGGTAGCTTGCCAATGACTCTACTTTCATGAATAAAAAGAGATCTGGGATTTCCGAGGTCACCAGTGGTTATTTTCCGCTACACCATCTTTTCTAGTATCAGACCATTCCAAGAAGGGAAAGTCCAGAACCTAGCCTGGCTCAGAGGGGTTTCCAATGAAGCTTTCCTTAGGCCATAGGAACACTTTCACCGAGCAGTTTCTCCAAAGTGTGGTTAGCCACAAGAGATAAGACAATGCAGAGAAGATGATGCAAGGTTTGTGAAAAGAAAATGTAGAAACTGGGACAGCCATTTCTAGCAACAGCAAGAAGTTCCTCATTGCAATGAATGCTTCTGCTGGGAGAGAAGGTATGGCAGGAGAAAATGGCATCTTTAGGAATGAATGTGTTTGGGAGAGAAAGAATGGGAAGCAGTTGAGTGCTGTATAGCTCAGAGGTGGACTGTCTAAAGGTTTTTGGACTACAGCCCCCATAATCCCTTGTCATGGTCTATGCTTGCTACAGCTGATGGAAGTTACAGGCACCAAACATTAGAGCAGTGGTTCCCACTCTTTGGTTTTTCCAGGTGTTTTTGGACTTCACCTCCCATAATTCCTGACTTGGAAAGGGAGACCATAACAGGCAAGCCCTGCTAATGTAGGGTTGCCTGTCCAGAACCAGAGGGTTGCAAGGTAGTTCCCAGGTGTCCCATTTTATAGAGGATGTCCCATATTTGAGGTCTTGAAATCTGGTCCTGTATTGGGGCTGTACAAGATGCCCCAAATCCTGTATCTCCTAATGTGCTGACTATGGGCAAAAGCTGCACTTCCAACAGACCAACTTCCAAACATTGGATGCAAAGCAGTTAGGCCTTATGTACCAAATACCAACCAAAAATAGCTTGTCTGCCTCCTGGGATTGTAGCTGGTCTGGCACCACTCTTCCTTTTCCTCTCTGGCCAGCCAGGTAGAACAAATCCTCCATTTATCAATCTGAGGTGAGTGAGAACAACAGGTATTAATTATTAATTAAGCCTGCCTGACATTTGAATTGTGTGCAGTTTAATTATGTGGTTGTAACGGTTGCTGGTCAGTTCTGACAATGGAAGTCACCAGACTGAATCGGTAAGTTTTTCTTAACAAAGATCACTTGAGTTTTTACTACTGAGCCTAAGTTTCTGAACTTTGGTATCCTGATGGACTTGAAAGATTGTCAGAACCGACCAGCAACCCTTACACTCACATCGTTCAACTGCACATAGTTCAAATGTCAGGTAGGCTTAATTCTTATTTGTTTAAAATGAATAAACCCATTTCTCCTGGGTCTTCTCATGCCACCCCTTTCCTTGGTTGTCACAGCCAGATGCTCTCTCTTAAAAGGCAGGATATAAATTAAATTAATACATAAATGAATGAATGCCTTTCTGTCTCAGGTTGCCTTGTCCCACCGTAGTCAGTTAACACCGCTGAACCTGAAAAGCTTGCCAGTGATAGAGGAAGATGATGGCCAAGGTCCCTCATCTCAGGAGGTGCCTGTGAAACTGCCTCCTGAAACTGGTGAGGGACTCATTTTTCTGTAGGGCTGGACTGTCTGAGAAAGTCAATGCTTGGGGGAGGAACTTGCACCCTGCATGTTTGTACAGCACAGAGACACTTTAAAACCCTGACATGCCCACGGTCCAATTCATTTTTCATTAGTAATGGTCCTACCTTCAGGAGTGCAAAGAAGGGTTTGATTATATTATTGCTGGACAAAATTGGGGACCATCTTGTCATACTCCCATCTCTCCCAATTTGACTGGGACTGTCCCAATTTATATTATTTTGTCACCCTTTCCTAGCTGCTTCCAAAATGTCCTCATTTCTCTCTCCTCCTCCCACTTTCCCTCTTTGTCCTCAGCTTACTTCAGTTGCTGCAGACTTAGTTCAAAGGGGAAAGTAGTTTGTCCTCTATTTACAGAGGAGGGGACAGAATCTCGTGTTTTCCTGGATACTTGGGCAAAAGCAAACTGCCAAAGCCTCTCCTAGCTTGTGTGTTCCTTCCTCATTGATACCTTTTACTGTCATTACCACACTGTAATGTTGCTTTGGCCACACATGACCTGGTTTTCATCTGGGAAAGGTTGGAGAATATGTGGGGTCCCAAGGCAGTCCTCTGGGGTTCCTTAGAAGACCATGTTTCCTCCTCTGTGACACCATCATCTGGGATGTTCTCACCTTTGGTATGTTTTCCCTACTCAAAAGACTGAAACCCCTCTCCTGACATTTTATTAATGGCAATACAAATGTTCATCTGAAGCAAAGGTGGGGAAAGATTTCCCCATGCCCCCCCCCCCTTTGCAGCCCCCCCATCCAGACAGCTGTAGCTCTCCAAGAAATACCTGACCCAATAACCAGTGCTATTTAAATGTTGCCTCTGATCCTTTGCCTTCCTATGGAGCAGGTTTGTCTTTCTGCCCACATGTTAGTTGCATGAAGCTCCTTCCCATGATTCATGTGCGATGGGGGCTTGTGAAAGACCCTGCCAGATTTAAATTGGTCTGTTCTGTTCTTTCCTTCAATCCCTTGTTTTTCCTCCTCCTAGGAACGATTCATTCCACCCCTCGAAAGCCCTGGGCAGAGACCATTGACTGTGAATACAAGAAAGAGCACATCACCAGAGACCTGGTTACTTTGAAGGCCTTCCTTCTCGCTGGGACCACTGTGGCAATTATGGAAGAAAAGGTTGCTGGCTCTTGGGCAGAGTTTTATAACTCTGTTTTCATCTTCTGAGAGATTGTGGCTTGGCAAGGAGGGAGGCAAAGAGCTTTGAAAGAACTTCCCCAAATGTATTGAATAATAAGTCCCATCATTCTCAGATAGCATGGGATGATGGGGGTTATCTTCCAACCCTCCTGGAGAATACCAATTTCAGGCAGGATATTCTGACTTAATTCTTATTTAAACACTGATCTCCCCTCGCTACCTTTCTTTCCTGCCAAGCTTCACCTTCATGGTGATCTCCTTGACATCCTTTGCTGTAGATCAGATAAATTAATCCCCAAATTGAAAAATAACCAATGTTATGAAGCTGAAATAATCGCCTCGTTGGGAAAAGCTTATTGTTTCCAAACACTAAACCTGAGTTGATTAGGTCAACTCTTTGGAAACAGATGAGCTCCTTTACAAGCCTGAAAACCTGGGGCTTGTCTACATGATTAAAATACTCCTCATTCTATTTAAATAGAATCCAATCACACCACGTGCAATTGGGAGGAATTTGGGCTTTTTGCCGGGTGTGTGTTTAAAAATGGATTTGCATGGCTGCCCTTTTAGCAGAGGGAGGGTGAATAGATGCAGATTTGTGCAGGAAAGTGAAGACAATTAAGTGTCGATGCAAATGCATGAAAATCCATACCAATTTGCATAATACACTTAGCGCCTGGTTGCATATTAATTAATATGACTATGAAGTATGCTTGTCATGTCACATAACCACCAGTATTTCATAGATTAAAATCGGGACATGTGCGTGTACTTCCAACTATTCCAATTTGCTAGGTACAGTCCCAATTCATCCTTTGCCATCCCATTTTTTCAGCTGCTTTGAAAATATCCCGGCTTCTCTCTCTTCCTCCTACTTTTGCCCTTTGTCCTCTGCTTCCTTCAGTTGCTGCAAATGGAGTGCAAAGTGCAAAAGTAGTTTGCATTCAGGTAACTCAGCAGGAGGAGAGAAAAGGAAGGGATGGACTCTTGCCCTTCGCATTGTGCTCAGGCAAAGTGCTACAGCTTTTCCTAGCTTGTCTGTTATTCCTCACTAATAGCTTTTGCCATCTTAACCACATTCTGATGTTCCTGGACCACATGTGTTCCAGTCTTTATATTTGAATTGCTGGAGAGTATACATGTGGCCAAGCGATACAGAAGTGTGGTCAAAAAGGGCATGGCAAAATTTAGTAATGGGGAAGAACTTAAAAAACTAATTGTTTTAATAAGAGAAACCCTGGGATTTGTATACCAGAAGATTAATTTTTTAATGTTTTAAATCCCAGTTAAATTAGGTGTATGGCTTTGTGCAGCCTTCTGAATTCTTTTTTTCTTTCATCAGATCGTGTCCTGGCCCATCATTGTCCCACCAGACGAAAGCCAAACCAAGAAAGGAAAGGGAAAAACAGAGAAGGGGAAAGTGGAGAAAGGGAAAGCAGAGAAGGAGAAACCGGAGAAAGGAGAGAAAGGGAAAAAGGGGAAAGGAAAGGAGGAGAAAGGAAAAGCAAAAGACGCTGGAAAGGTGACAGTGCTTAGAGGCTAGGGTTGGGGATACTGAGAGTTCTAGTCCAAAGATTATTTTTCCCCCAAACTCTGGGAAGCAGGAGGCAATTGGTGGGAATTTTGCTCATTTCACTAGATATTATGGGAGCAAAAAGCCAATGTACTGCTGTACATCTCCCAGTAGATGTCAGAAAGGAGGTGTTGTTCCTCTGTTTTATGCAGCCTAGGCTTGCTCAGTGCCATAGGCAGCTCCATGGGCCTTCAGGTTACTGCCACTGCTTGTCATCCCTCCTTGATTTAAACGTTGTGTAATAATATCCACAGGGACAGGACAGGGCTGTGCATTTGCTCATGTTGGTTGTTACCCTGGGCTTTCAAGTCATTTCTGACTCATGGCACAGATTGGGACTCTGGAGACCAGGGCTTAAATCTTGGCTCAGCCATGGAGGGTGACCTTGGGCAAGTCACATTCTCTCAACCTTAAAGGATGACGATGGGAAACCCCCTCCGAAGAAACTTGCCAGGAAAATCGCATGATAGGGTCACCTTAGTGTTGCCATAAATTGGAAACGACTTTAAGACACAACAACAACAACAACGGCAACCCTATCCTAGGGTTTTCTCTGCAAGATTTCCTCCGAGGAGGTTTGCCACTGCCTTGCTCTCAGCCTGAGAGAAGAGGCTGTCTTGTCTTAGGTCTCCCCGTGGGTTTCCCTGACTGAACTGAAAGGATTCAAACCTTGGTCTCCCAGAATTCTAGTCCAACACACCAACCACTACACCACACTGCCCCCCCCCCCGCCCAGTTTGCTCATGTAGTGCTGCTTAAACTTACAAACAGGCATAGCTATGCGCTGATACATGTATGGCCTTCCATGGGGTAGGCAAAGTGTGCCTCATGGGCCCCATTCAGCCTCCAGGATTATTTCTGTGCTCCCTCCAGTGCTCCCTGGTGTTCAAAACTATTTTATTGTATTTATTTATTTGCCTCCAAAAGGCTTCTCTTGGACCAGGGCTTCTGCTGTACTGCAGAATTAATGCAGTTTGACACTGCTCTAATTGTCATGGCTCCAGCCTCTGGAATCCTGGGATTTGTAGTTTGTTGTGGTGATGGGTGAGAAGAGGAAGCAAACTGAGAAAAGGGCTTTCCCCATGTTGGTCTCTATGGTAAAGTTTCAGGACCCTGGACAGGTAACCTGGGATCCAAATTGAGCTCTATCTTGACTCCAGTTCTCTGAGAAGCTCCATCCACATTGCAGAAATAACCTGTTTTGACACTGCTTCAGCTGCCACAGCTCCATGGTATAGAATTTGAGGAATTGTAGTTTGTTGGTGTTTACCTCCAGCTCTCTGTAGGCTGTATGGTGAAAGAAGAGGCACCTGGCAACAAACTACAGTTGCCAGAATTCCATAACATGCAGCTATGGCAGTTAAAGTGGTGTCAGACCAGATTATTTCTGCAGTGACGACGCAGCCTGACAGAGAAGGCTAAATGTCTTTTTTTTAAAAAAGAAAAGAAAACACAACAACAAATCCCAGAATTCCATAGCATTGAGCCGTGGCTGTTTAAAGCTGTGTCAAACTGCATTAATTCTGCAGTGTAGATTCAGCCATAAAATGGCTCAGGTGCTTCCAAAAATGTTATAAAAATGCCCTCCCTCCCCATGCTTTCTGATGGTCCCATTGCACATTGGTCACTTTGCTGTAATAATGTAATAGCACCCCCTTTTTGGATATGGATATTATAGGCCTGCCCAATTCTAATGCCTCCAGATTTAAGTTATGTACAAAGGTGTAAGGCCTCAACAGGATTGCAGCCAATGCATTTTAATCTGGGTTGCTAGATTGAAACTGGAGAGAGAGCCCTTTTACCTTGAATAGTTGTGCAGAAGTCGGGATTTCAGCAGTTGTCGCTTGTCACACAACCAAATAACAAACCACACCTGCTGAAATCCTCTCTTCTATTAAAGATACAGGAGCCCTTGCAAGTTTCACTCTGGCAGCCCTATTGCTAATATATTTGGTGATATATAGTTTTTTAAAAATGCGTTTGGCTTCACCTTTCTAATGTATTCCTGATTTATTAGGGATTGACTCCTAACTGTTAAGACATATTAGTCAATGATAGACAAGCCTGAAAGGATCTAGAATGTAGGAACTTTTAAAAATGCTTTTTATAACTCCAACATTGCACCACCTCCCTTTAGGGTGGGAACAAAAAGAAAAAGAAATCTCCTTCACCCGACCTACAAAGTGACCCCCCCCATCTTGAAAACCTTGGGCTCTGGCCATGTCAAGCTAGAAAGCCTTGTCGCTGGGGAATCGCAAGTGAACGTTGTGTGCAATTTTGGCGTTCTGATAACAGACTCAACTATGAGGCCTCCACCTGTGAAAGAAAAGGTACCTGGCAATGGATGAAGTTGGGCCAAATGGGTGTGTGCCTGCTTTCCTTTCTGACCACAGCTCCGACCAGGTTGCCTTTGGGAGTTGGAAGTCCTTTGTTGGGACTGTCTGGAAAAGGATAGCTGGCAGGCTTGGCTGATGCTATATTGGTTTCTGGGACTTTGCCTCAGCTTTGATCAGCAGCTGTGGCCAGACTTTACGCTTACAAAGAGCCAAAAAGGAAGGTCTGGTGAGCCAAGATGACTGTTTTCCAAGAGAAATAAATCAAATGTTCTGTTGCAGCCCAAAACTGCAGAGACTGTCATAGGCGTAGATGGTTCTAGGATTGCAGCATGACTTACGAGGCTGTCTGTATCGAAGTGTGTTGTGGTCCGAGGGCTAGTGAGTCGAAGGACTATGTCACTGGCCACGGAGACATAGGCTTGCCAGTTCAGGATCATCCCAGGCCAGGTTTCTGAGACAAGACCCATTTACCGTTTTGCATTACGTACCAACCACAGTTGCTCCCAACTTCTTACTCAAAAACATACATAGAACATAGTTTCTCGTTTGGCAATTAGGACAGAAACCATAGCTCTAAAGGATCTGTTCCCAGATCAAGATCAAATGAAAGGATTATTTCTTCTCACTTCCTTAGGATAAGAAACAGTTCATTTAGCCTTCTAGACAGAAGGTGGGTGCAGAGCAGAGTGAAGGGTGAGCCCTGGCACCACAACAACCAGGACAGAAAGAGGGAGTTTCTCTACTGGCTGAGCTGGAGGTTTGCACCCAGCCCTTTCCTCTTGCCTGGAAGTGGCAAGACCCCCAAAACTGGAGAATGTGCCCCCTCATCCCCTATGTGGCAATGGCCCAAGCAAACTGGCTTTTAGGGCTTTAAGGGTGCAATCAGAAATATGTATGTGTGAGGTTTCTTTCAGGTCTGTCTTTTGTACCTGTATTTTCCCACCCTTCCTAAAAAAACGCAAATTTATTCTCCATTCTGTAGGTTAGTAAAAAAGGCCCGAAAAAGGACAAAAAATCCAAAACTGGGACAGAGACTGCAGGAGCCCCGAAAACCCCGCCACCTGCGAAAGGTAATAATAGGAAAGCACATGAGTTTGTTGTGTGTGCACACATGCAAATGCAAACACACACACCATGCTTTAGATTTTTATCTAAGGCTACCTCTGCAAAATAGTGCAGGAGGCTTCAACTGAGGCACACTGAACCTTTGCAGCTATTTCACTTTTCTTATGTAGAGTGATCACTTTTTCTTTCCCTTTTTTCTTTTTCTTTTTAAAGAAGATAAGGCAAACCATAATCAAAAACTAATGCTGGGTGGCCTGATTCCATGTCAACATGTAGAATTCCTTGTCAGGGTGTGTTGGGGAAGCATGCAGAATTTTGTCACGACAACAGCCTCTGTCTCCCCCACAGTGAAGCTTGAGCTGAAGGGCTTGCTGCAAGTGGGTTGTCTGATGTGGACAGATCTGTTTCACATTTCGGTCACAGCCAAATTTCACGGGCAGCCAGTTTGCCACAATCTAACACTAACTTTGACTCTGCCCTCTGTTGAAGCCCTGATGGGACATTTCTTCTGAATAAACATGCAGTGGCTTGGGCTGTGAATACATATTGAGGATCATAGAGTTGGAAGAGACCTCAAGGGTCATCCAGTCCAATCTCCTGCCATGCAGGAACACAGAATCAAAGCACCCCCCTAACAGATGGTCATCCAGCCTCTGTTTACAGACCTCCAAAGAAGGAGCCTACACCACCCTCCCAGCAAGCGTACGTTCCTCCTAATGTTGAAGTGGAATCTCTTTTTCTGTAGTTTGAATCCATTGCCCCAGGTGCTATTCTGTGGAGCAGCAGGAGACAAGCTTGTTCCTTCTTCCATATGACACCCTTTCAAATATTTAAACAGGGCTATCATATCAACTCTTAAACATATCTTCTCCAGGCTAAACAGACCCAGCTCCCTAAGCCACTCCTTATAAGGCTTGGTGGTTTCCAGACCTTTCACCATTTTGGTCGCCCTCCTTTGGAAATGATCCAGCTTGTTGAATTGTGGTGCCCAGAATGGGACATAGTATTCCAGGTGAGGCCTGACCAAAGTAGAATAGAGTGGTACTATTACTGCCTGTAATCTCGACGCTATACAGTGTGCTCACCCCAACCATGGGCTTGCCACCTGCGGATTTGAGCATCCATGGACGGCAAGCTTCATTGACTTCAATGGCTGTGCATACACGTGCTTCTGGCAGAGCAGCCGCATGCGCATGCACTGCCATTGAATACCACAGGATTTGAGATTTTTGCCATCTGTGGGGTTCCCTGGAATGGAACCCCCATGGATGAGATGATCTCACTGTACTCCTATTGATCCAGCCTAGGATCGTTTTGGCTTTTTAGCTACTGCATCACACTTTTGACTCATGTTCAGTATGTGCTCTACTAAGACTTCCAGATCTCTTTTGCATTTTTTCAGTCTTTCATTCAAATCTCATTCATATATGCCAGACCACTGAATAGTTCCAACTGAAGCCTGAGGCTGCCGAGGACACCTTTGCCTTGTCTCAAATTGCTAGAGTGGTGTCAAATATTTGTTTAGTGGCCTGCATGCAGACACAGAAATTATATATATTTTAATCAGTGCTTATCACTTCTTGGTTTCCATGGAGCTGATTACAGTGTTTACTTGGGAGCAGGTATTCCTTTCATTTGGAGGCAAGCTAGCCCATGATGAAGTCATATTTGCGATAAATATTCTCATTTATCAGTGGTGATTTGGGCGTGTTTGAGATGGGGGAAATGAAGGAAAAGACATTTTCCTACAAAGCTGCTTTGTTCAGCGGCCTGTGCAAGGGAGACCGCTTTTGGGACGTGTGCAGAAAAAAAGAAGTGTAACTGTGAAGCACTGTGAAGTGTCACTTTTTACAGTGTCTCCTTTGGCTATATGTATTCATTCATGCATTGTTCACTTGCTGCCTGAAAGGAACTGGAAAATCATATGACTGAAATAGTGCACGACAAATTTAAAAAAAGAGAGCTGCCTGGAAACATGCTGTTTGTGGTAAAAGCAACCAAGAAACAACAACAACTAAAAAAAACCCACCGTAAGAGGAAGGAAGAACAAGAGATGTTCGTCACCAGTAGCATGAAAAAGAAGCCATATTTGGCAGTGGACTTTGGAAGATGTCCCTAAGTGCCACTGGTCCACCTGAGCTCCCTGTTGGCTACATGAGCCCTGTAGCTGTTGTTGGATTGCAGCTCCCATCATCCCCAGACAGCATAGCCAATAGTGAGTGACAATGCAGCTTTGGCAACACCTGGAGGGCTGCAGTTAGGGTTTGGGGAACCCATGGCCTAAGTGAGTTCCTGCATGGCAAGGGATTGGGTTGGATGGCCCTTGCAGTCTCTTCCAGCTCTTTGATACTATGGAGTTTATCACACGAGGGAGATTGGGAGTTTACCCTGTGAATATCCCGGAAAAACCACACAGTTACATGAAATGATTTCATGTGACGTTGCACAAAACCCGCCATTAAAGTGGTCACAAAGAAGCATTAATGCGCATCTTTTTACTTTCAGAATTTCAATGACAATGCCTTTCCAATAGCGCTTTATTTGTGCAATTGCGTGTGATGCTTGCCATTTCCGCTTTATTTGCAGGATGCTTTCAATGCGCTTTAATCTCTCTTTCATGTCGAAATTAGCCCCAGTGTGAAACACTCCTCTGATTCAAAGTTTTTTGCTCTCCTTTCTCAGGGAAGGGCAAGAAGAAAGATTCTCCTGAAGGAGACAGGCGGACTCTGCTGAACCAGCCAGTGCCTCTGAGTGTGGAATTCCAAATGCAACATATGAAATGGACCTCGACTTCGCAAGTCCTCACCAAGGCCTGAGTGTTGGAATCGGGGCCTTGCGGCCAGATCAGGTTTTGCTTTACAACGAACCCTGGGAGTCATGGACAGGCCTTCCCAAGAACATCACTGAAGTTCTGACTGAAGCCGCAGCTGATGGCAACAGGCTGGGCAAGTGCCAGCCAAAAGCAATACCAGGGCAGGGAGGCATCTTTCTTCCTCATCAGCATACAGTACTGGGACTGGAAATCCAGCCGCTTTGCCTCTCTTTTTGTGGGATGGTTACGTATTTATTTCCCTTTTAAATGTGTATATCCTTCTCTGTATTTCAAAACCTCTGGGCAAGGCACTAGCAATAAAACAACATTAAGCCACTCTTAATCCACTTATCTAGGGCAAATGGCCTTTCCTTTGGATGGGGACCTGGGCTGCATGAAATAATTCAGTTTGACACCACTTTAGCTGCCACAGCTTCATGCTGGGGAATTCTGGGATCTGTAGTTTGCTGAGATGCTCAGCCTTCTCTGTCACAGCACTCTGGTGCCACAGCGAACTACAGTCCCCAGAATTCCACAACATCGAGCCATGGCAGTTAAAGTGGTGTCAAACTGGATTATTTCTGCAGTGCAGAGCCAGCCTGGGTGCTAGAAAAGTCCATGCAACCCAAGAGGCACACTTTTCCCACTCCTGGAGTTAGACCCACTGAATAAATGGTTGAATGGTATGTCAAGATGTTGGCAAATCCCATTGGTTAAATGGATTTATTCTATTTGGGACTAAGATTTGGATTCAGCCCCTTGTGTTTCTCCCATACGAACTGTCCTTTGTGGTACAATGACGCCAGATGACAATAATGGATAGGGAAATGGAGGTATGGAACCATAGAGTCGAAAGGGTTCAAATCCCCGTTCTGTCATGGAAACCCACAAGTCTCACACTCTCAGCCTCAGAGGAAGGCTCTGGCAGCAAACCTCCTCTGAACATACCTTGCCCTTGAAGGCACGTAATAAATAATAAGTGGGGAAAAAGGAAATAAATTCCCAGAAAGAAACCTTCAATATTAGTAGAACCGAAAATGATTTTGTTTCCTTTTTTTATCAACCAGACAGAAAAGACAGTCCCATAAAGAGAGCTGAGAAACGGAAACCATGACCACAGACTGCAGTGACCCAAAACTATGCGCATTGTCTTCCTGTCATAGAGTTTACAGAAATGCATAATTGGGGGGAAGTTAGACGAATGCGGTTCCTATGCACCATTCAAAAAATATATATTCAAAAACCCATTTTAATTTTGGACATCCTTGGTCTGCAGCCATTGCAAAGGTGAGAGAAACATCTTTCTCTCTTGGCCTCCGAGTCCCCATTTTGGGGAAAGGGTGGGCTATAAAATAACAACAACAACAACATCTTCTCCACAACAGCCCCAAAAACACAGGCCAGGAAGGAAGATGGTGAGGTTTGTTGGAAGGACCTGAGCATTAGTTCAAGGGTGCATCTACATGTTAGAAATTATGCAGTTTGGCCCCACTTGAAGTGTTGTGGCCCCATCCTATGGGATCCTGTGGGATTTGTAGTTTTACAAGGTGTTTATAGCCTTCTCAGCCAAAGGTCTAATCCACACTGCAGAATTAATGCCATTTTACACTGCTCAAACTGCCCCGTCTCTGGGACCCTGGGATTTGTAGTTGGATGAGCTGTTCACCCTGGCTCTGTCTGAGAGCTCTGGGGCCACCAGGAATCTACAAATCCCAAGATGCCACAGGATGGAGCCATGACAGTTCAAGCGGTGCCAAACCGCATCATTGAGGTTCAGGAAGGCCTGCCGGATGAGGTCTGTCTTCTTAGCTTTTTTAAAGATATCAAGAGTGGTAATATGACATTGAACACCAAAAAGGGACTCAATAAATAATTCCTATGGGCAGGTGTCCGCCTATGATTCCCTATGGGCAAGGATTCTCCAATGATTCCTTATGGGCAAATGTTCCCCAATGATTCCCTATGGGCAAGGATTCAGATCCCTAGGAGGCAGGATTCCCCAATGAATTCGCCTATGGGACAAGGATTCCCACAATGAATGTCCCTATGGCAAGGATTCCCCAGAAGATTCCACTAGGTGGCAAGGATTCCCCAAATGATGTCCGCTATGGGCAAGGATCCCGCAATATGCCCTATGGGGCCAAAGGAATTCCCCAATGATTCCCTATGGGCAAGGATTCCCCAATGAATTCCTGATGGGCAAGGATTCCCCAATGATTCCCTATGGGCAAGGATTCACCCAAAGATCCCTATGGGCAAGGATTCCCCAATGAGTCCCTAGGGCAAGGATTCCCAATGATTCCCTATGGGCAAGGATTCCCCAAGTTCCGATGGTCAAGTAGTCCCAAATTCCCTATGGTGCAGAGGATTCCCAAGAAATTCCTATGGGCAAGGATTTTCCCCCAGATTGATTCCCTATGGGGCAAGGATTACCCACTGATTCCCTATGGGCAAAGGATTCCCCATGATTCCACCTATGGGCAAAGGTAGATTCCCCAATGATGATTCCCGTATGGGCAAGGATTCTCCCCAAAGATCCCTATGGGGCAACGTGATTCCCCAATGAGTTCCCTATGGGCAAGGAGGTTCACCAAAGATATCCCTATGGGCAAGGTAGTCTCCAAAGATCCCTATGAAATGGCACTAAGGAGTTCCCCAATGATTCCCTATGAGCAAGGATTCCCACATGATTTCCCTGGTGGGCAACTGTTCCCCAATGATTCCCCTATGGGCAAGGAGTTCCCCAATGATTCCCTATGGGCAAGGAAAAAAAAAAAAAAAAAAAATTCCCCCAAAGAAGATCCCTATGGTCGGCATGAGGATCGCCCAAAAGATCCCTGAATGGGCCAGAGGATTCCACCAATGATTCCCATAATGAGCAAGGATTCCCCAATGATTCCCTCGTGAGGCAACCTGTTCCCCAATGATTCCCTAATGGGGCAAGGATTCCCCAAAGATCCCTATAGGGCAAGGATGCCCTCCCAAAGAGTCCCTATGGGCAAGGATTCCCACCAATGATTGCCCTAATGAGCAAGGATTCCCCAATGATTCCCCTGTGGGCAACTGTTCCCCCAATGATTCTCCTATGGGCAAGGATTCCCCAATGAGTTCCCCTATGGGCAAGGATTCCCCAAAGAGTTCCCTATGGGGCAAGGTAATGCCCAAACAAGATTCCCTGTGGGCGAAAAGGATTCCCCCATGAGGATCCCTATGGGCAAGGAAGCCTCCCAAAGATCCATCGATGGTGCAAGAGATTCCCCAAAGATCCCTATAAGGTCAAAGGATTCCCCAATGATTCCCTATGAGCAAGGATTCCCCATGAAGTCCTCCTATGAGCAAGGATTCCCCCCCCCAAAAAAATGTGATTCCCATATGGGTCACTGTTCCCCAATGAGTACCTATGGCAGTGTTCCCGCAATGATTCCCTGTGGGGCAACTGGTCCCCAATGATTCCCATGGCACTGTTCCCCAATGAGTCCCTATGGGCAAGTGTTCCCCAATGAGTCCCTATGGGCAACTGTTCCCCAATGAGTCCCTATGGGCAAGGATTGCCCTCTGTTTCTCTAGGGGCCCATCTTCCCCAATGGCTTCCTAGGGGCAAGTCCTGTCACTGGTTTCCGTAGATCCCTCGAAGTGGGCGAATTCTCCAGCGCATTCTGGCTCCTTTGGCGAAGCGGCCTCGAAGCGGGTTGGGGCTCCTGGGCGGAGTCAGGGGGCGGGGCTAGCGAGAGAGAAAGAGAGAGGGGCGTGAAGGAGGGGCGCATGCGCGTTGGGCCCGCCGCCGGGGCCGCCGAAGCCGGCGGGAATGGAGCAGCAGCTGAGGTAAAGGGTGCCATGGCTCCTTCAGCGAAGCGGCGCGGGGGCCACGGGGCTGGGCACTCCGGTGCCCGGGGAAACGGAGAGCTGGCCTCCTGGTCCTGCTGAGGGGAGCGGCTGCCTCCTTTCTGAGGGAAGGTAAGAGAAGGGGGCTGCCGACAACGGCGCTCCAGGGGTCTTGGACTTCAACTCCCAGACGCCCCAGCCAGCTTGGCCAACTGCCAGGCATTCTGGGAGCTGGAGTCCACAAACACTTGGAGGCCCCCCAGCCCTGGGAGCCAGTGGTCCAAGTGAAGGCAGCTTTGGAAGCGCCCTGTCTCCCTCCTCTGTGGCCCCCTGGGATGTGGCCTTTGGGGGAGGCAGGGAAGGAGGACGGGGCCAGGGCGCTTCCAGGGGGCTCTGAGCCCAGGCTGCAGCCACACGGGAGGAATAGCCTGGTTTGGCCCCGGATTAATGCCCTTGGCTTCAGGCTCTGGAATTCTGGGAGTTGGGAGTTTTTTGTGGTGGGATTTCATCCTCTCGAATTCCTAGATCTAAAGTCTCCAAGAGGAGTCACCAACCATCTTTTCTCTTGCAGGCTTTTGAATCCGGGCCGCCTCTTTGCTTTGGCCAAAGCGCTTTTGTGCCAGCGTTGGGCATGGACGCATTTCCCCAAGCATCAGCCCCATTGCGTTTCAGGGTACTCCATCTCCCAGAGGGCTGGGAAGGGAGGTACTCCAGAGACTCAGGGATCAGGCTAGAAATCGTAGTCAAAAAACTGACCCCAACAACTTGTATCGACTTATCCATGGGTCGGTATAAGTACGACACGTACTTTAATACTTAGTTTAAAAAGGAATCTGCCCTGGAATCACTGACCTCCTCCTATTTATCACATCCATACAGCCTTTAGCATGAGCAGCTGGAACTTTGTATGTTCTTTGGCGTTGTTTTCCTTTGCACCATCCTTTATATCCGTTGTTACATGCCCCTCAGTTTTACCCTCGACTTATCCACGGGACATACCAAAAACCCTAATTTTGCCCCAAAACCTGCCCTTGACTTATACATGAGGTCAATTTATAGTCATATACATACGGTAAATGCACCTTGGCCAGAGGGCTTTCTCTCCTGCAGAGGCATGGCTTTGCTGCTGGGTTGCAAAGTGTCAAATTTGATGCGCATCAGGCTTTGCTTTCTGGGCAAGCGTCCCTTCATGGAACTTTCTCACAGTGAGAGGCTTGTGTGCCACCACAGTGGTCTGTGTGGTTGAAAAGTGCCCAGATAATGCCAGCCGGGGGCTCCTTCACCCCCAGCATTGGTCCGGCTGTGCAACCGGAAAGCTCAGCACCTGCACAGTAGTCAAAACAATGCAGATCTGGTGTGGCTGCTTTGTGTTTGGCTATTCTCCGTCGTTTGAGACCAAGTTAATGTGCAAATGTGTGGGCTGTCATTTCTCTTTCGTTGCAATGCTCAGGGCCAGGAGGAGAGTGGTTGGGGAATTGGATGTTGCATGGAGTGTACTTGCTGGGGCTGCAGCCACACTGAAGAAATAACCCACTGCTTCAACTCTATCTGGCTCAAGGCTATGGAATTCTGGGAGTTGGAGTTTGTTGTGGGGCCCAGAGCGGCCTTGAGCCAGGGCACTTAGAGCAGTGCCAAAGTGGGTTATTTCTCCAGTGTGGATGCAGCCTCAGGGTGTGATTGCAGGAGCGTAACTGGAGCCAGTGTGTGCAAGAGAACATGGTTCTGATCCAAAATTGTGTGTGTACTCTGATGCTCAGATATACTCCAGTATTTATCTTTTTTCTTTCTTTCTTCCTTTCTTCCTTTCTTTCGTTCTTTCTGGCATGGTCACTCCCAAACATCCTCTCTGACCTCTTGCTAACCAGGCTCCTTGGTGTACAGATGATTTCGGGGAGCTGAAAAAGGAAGGACGACGACGGGAGTGCAGGTCAGGGGGAACTCGAACTTGTATCTGACATGACACTATATAGAGAACATCTTTGTTTCTATGCGGGGGCAATATATGGAGCGAAGAAAGGCGTCTTCGCTGCATGTATTGGGTCTGGGAATTTGCATCCAGCTGAATTATTTAGGGTGGTGAGGGGTCAGGCATCTTCCCACCTGAATCAATTCTAGAGCCCCCAAAATGTCTTGGATAGGTGCCGACTTTGATGCCATTGTTGTAGCAGAAGTGGACAGTGGAGTGTCCAGCAACTCTTATGAGTAGGATTCTTCCTCTCTTAGTATCTGAAGACAACATTCAGGTCCAGCATCACTCCCCTCATGTTTTTAAACATATTTGCCTGATGAAGAAATCTCAGTTTTGAAAGCTTGCAATGAGATTTTTTGCATCTTTTACATTCAGGAAAGATAAAGATAGTAGGGCACCCATCTGTGGCGTTCTTGTACAAGGAGGCTTCCCCCCCCCCCCCCCAGCTTCCTTTCTCAGGCACATATGCCAGGAGAGTGTGCAGTACAAATATTAACAGGAGAGCTATACGTGAAATTTCACATATGCCAAAGTGGCACACTTACATTGAATGTGAGGACCAAGTCCCTGTACCTGTTTGAAAAGACCTTTTATGGCTGTGAGGACTAGTAACTTGATTCCTGTGTACCAAGGAGGGCTGGAATGAAAGCTGTAACTCTCAGCCTCTGAAACCTGAGTGGGGCCAAGCTCACTGTGTAGAATTGCAGGAGGTGAACAGCCCATTCTCTTACAGCAACACTGTGGGCGTGCCTTCAGGAAGACAACCATAAACTGAAGGCAACTTTAAATGGATTTAATGGCTTAATGACCTAATCAGCTTTTCCCAACCTCAGGTCTTCCTGATGCTTTGGACTACACCATATTGGTGTCCAAGATACCTGAAGGGAGATATTGAGTTAGATTAGCCAGTTTAAAAGACATTAAGCAACTACAAAAAAAGCCCCTGCATGGGAGCAGGGTTGTGTCTGTTCATGGACACAGAAATACTTTAAAAACTGCATTGGCAAACACCATTTAAGATGCAATCCCAGCTTCTAAGGGGATGCCTCCTGCCTTGGCAGCATGTATATCAGGACAAAGAAAGCACAATTCTTGCTTCAGAATTTGTTTCTGGTTTTTGTAGTTGTGTGCCTTCAAGTTGTTTCCTGACTTACGACAACTCTAAGGCAAACCTTTCATGGGGTTTTCTTGGCAAGATTTGTTCAGAGGGGTCTAACCTTCCTCTGAGGCTGATGATTGTGGCTTGCAGAAGGTTACCCAGGGGTTCTGTGGCTGAACAAAGATTTGAACACTGGTCTCCAGAGTCCATGTCCAGTGCACAAGCCAGTACACCATGCTAGCTAGTTTCTGGTTTACCAAGTTACAAGTATCTGCAGATTTGATTGCCTGATGAATTAAAATGTCTATGGTGAATTGACTTATGACAGACTTCTCCAATCTAGCACTGTCTCAATGCCATTATTACCACCCAACATGGGCTGTGGCTGCCAGAGCTGGGGATAGTAGGAGTTATAGTCCATCATATCTGGAGAGTCCTGAGTGGGGGAGTTTGGACTAAGATACCTTTAAGTGGGGTAATAGTCCAGTTATTAAGATGTAAGGTTGTGGTAGGTATAATAATGCAGAAGAAATCCTGGTTCTTGTAGATCTGTAATAGATATAATGTAATATGTCAAATCTTAGTTCTTGTGGATCTATAATACGTCAAATGTTTCTGCTGCATGGCTTGGCTCGCTTACTGAATGTCAATGGAGTGCAGGGAGAGTCAAGACTAATGGTGCTGTGTTTCCTACCATATAGGCACCCAGTTCTTCTGCAGCATTTGAGATGCAGCCCAGGACGAGAAGATTTTCAGCGTACATCGTGTCTGTTTCATTGCTTGCATGTTTGGTATACTTAAGGAAAGATTCCAAGTCAACTGTGCCTTCAGCAAACAGAAAACCACATAGGCCAACTCAGAAGCGGACATTCAAAGTCCCTGAACTGGTGGAGTCCCTCCAGTGCTTGCCAGACCACACTGTTGCTAATGCCTCCACCTCTCTCCCAGAAATTCACCGTGTTTTCTTAACGTACAAACACTGCCGGAACTTTTCGACTCTGCTGAAACCCTCAGAATGTGAGGCAGAGACCTTCCTGGTCCTGGCTATCAAGTCTGCCCCAGTTGATGTCGACCGCCGGGTGACCATCAGGAACACGTGGGGGAAGGAGACGATCATTGGCGGCAAGTTGGTGCGGCTGGTGTTCCTACTTGGCCGCTCCCAGGTCAAAGTGCAGGCTCATTCCCTCCAGCAGCTTTTGCTCTACGAAAGCCTGGAGTTTGATGACATTCTGCAGTGGGATTTTGTCGACAACTTCTTTAACCTGACCCTAAAGGAGCTGCACTTTCTTCGGTGGTTGGTGGAAGACTGCCCCCATGCCCGATTTGTGTTAAAGGGCGATGATGACGTCTTTGTGAACACGTACAACATCATTGAGTTTCTGAAAGATCTGGACTCAGAAAAGGACCTTTTTGCTGGGGACGTCATCAACAAAGCCCGACCAATCAGGAACACCAAGGCCAAGTATTTCATCCCGGAGTCGATGTACCCGGCACCCTTCTATCCCCTCTACGCGGGCGGCGGCGGCTACGTCATGTCTCAGCTGACAGCCCGACAACTGCAGGCAAAGGCCGAGGACACGGAGCTCTTCCCGATTGATGATGTCTTTGTTGGGATGTGCTTGGCCAAAATGGGGATGACCCCTACGCACCACCCTGGCTTTAAGACCTTTGGAATCCAGAGGCCCTTTAATCCATTTGATCCCTGCCTCTACAAAGAACTGATGATCATACACAAACTGAACCCGACGGAGCTTTGGGTCATGTGGACGCTGCTGAAAGACGATGGCCTCAGATGTGCCGTGTCAGGAACCTGGAAACTATAGGACAGATTTGGGTGCATCTAGTGCAGTGTGTCGTGGCTGGGACTTTGATAAGCATTGGCTTAAATGGCTATTAACAATAACTTTGCATTTTAACATGAGGTTGTTTACAGTAGGATAATTTTGAGTGCACTGATTCTTCCCTCTCCACACGTAATTGCTTACAGAAGTTTTCAAGGGGCTAGGGCCCAAATGACTTTCAGTAGTGATGGAAAGAGTTTTGAAAAAGTTAATTCTACAGTTCCCATAATCTCCCAGCCAGCAAGACCAAAAAGCAGCTTTTCTAGGCTCTCTGTGATGACTACATAGAACCTCCAGGTTTAGAGACAGTATACCTCACAAAGAAGCTACAGAACAGTTTCACCTGTATGTCCTGCTAGTGGGCTTTTCTATAGGCACGTGGTTCACTCCTGGAAGAGACAAGTTGGTTCTTTAGGTGTAATCCGTCAGGACTCTCTTCCAGTTCATTTGCTTAATGGTTGCATCTAGGTGCCTTCCTTTGGCCAGATAGGTTTGAGACCAGATTTTTAAAAATAAATCAATGTGGTTCTAGCTGTAGAGAGGGCAGAATCCCTTCTGACAGAAGTCCTGTTAATGGCACATGGGCCCGTTACAGATGGGCACGAAAGTACGCGCAGAGCGCGTACTAGAGTTAGAAAGGGGTGGTGCTTCCACACACCCCTAACCCTAGTGCGCGCTCTGTGCGCACAAAATGGCAGCAGCCGTTCCACACGGCCGCCACCATGAGGACATCACGACCGCGCCGCCTCTATACGGGGCGGTGCGGATGTGATGTCCTCGCTCCACGCCAGGGCGCATAATGCGCCCTTTCCGCGGAGCAGGAAGGAGCTCTGTTTCGGAGCTCCTTCCTGGTTTGGTCCGCTGGGCGCAACTGTCTGAAGGCTGCGCCCAGCGGACCAAAGGAGAAAGGGGCCAAGCGGCCCCTTTCTCCTCCTCCCCACCGCCGCGGGGTGTCCTTGGGGCTTGAAGCCCCTAGGACACCCCTTTTCAGGCTGCGGGGAAGGGGCCTTTTGCCGCTTCGCCGCAGCCCGAAAAGTGGCGGATCAGTGCCTCAGCGGCTGCCGCTCTGGACACTGAGGCCCCGATACACCGGGGAAAGGGGCGGGTGCAGCCCGCCCCAAACAGGCGGTTTGTAACCCGCCTGGGTGAGTTAACTCAACCTGAAATAGGTGGAACTTGAAAGTGCTTTATTTGGACTTGATTCATTCAGTCAGGAGACAGGAACATCTTGGACTAGAAATGTATGTATGTTCTCTACTTATCTACAACCTATAAACATGACAGTACCCAGAAAGTGTGTAGTGAAAGGACTGACTCACATTCCAGAGGGGAGACTGGTTTTGAGGGATGTCTGAAGGAGAACTTGAGAAAGTCATCTTCTTTACTAAAACTCCCAATGGGGGATTCTGGGATTTGTAATCCCAAAGAATTGACCCTTTCAAACTCAAGTATGAAGGTATATGAGGATAATTAGTTGGGTCTGGCCAGTGTCAGGATGACATCTCCCAACTCCCTCAGTATACCATCTTGAGTTTCTTGATGGGAGAAAGATGAAGAATTATTTTAATGAAAGCCAACAGCTAAGACCCTTTCACCTAAGCATCAATCTAGGACATCTAATCTGCTCCTGAGATATGTCAGCATTATAGAGTCAAACAAATTTCAAAATTCTTTAGTAATTATCAGGGCTTCTGGGAGTTGTGTGGAGAACTTCAGGTTTGCTAGCAAAACTGCTGTTTCAGGAATTCCCAGGGAATGGAGACAGAAGAGAAGCTATGGCAGTAAGGCTAGTGAAAATGCTTGGTACAGAGAGCCTTGGGAATTTCCTTCAGCAGTAACACACTGCTTTGCTCTTGGTGGAATGGGCTTTCCTCCAAACTTAAAGTGTCCTGCTCTTGATTCAAGTGTAGATTTACATCACTAGGTTTAGGTGGTTGGACTCTTAGACACTTCCAAGCACTTGTGTCTGCTAACTTGCATACTAACCTCTCTCTAAAGACTGTTATACTGTTTCCATGCAGTAATGTGACGTACATAACACAACCATGCATACCAGCCATTATCAAGTAGCTGTAATAGGTCATGTTCAATTCTCTGTTTCACCAATTTTGTTTTTCACTAGAAATTTCAGCATAGTTTGTGGGTGGAAGTCAACTGAGCCCAGCACATTCGCACTGGCTCACTTCATTTGCAGCAAAACTGAATAAATTAAAATATTATGACAGCCTTTGAACTAATTTTGTATTGCTAAAATTGATGAGGTGAGAAAACTGCACAGAACGAATGATAAAGCAACTCTTTTGAACGTCTGCAGGGAAGGGTGGAAAAGACGTTTGCACTGCAGCCTTGTAAGGCCCCTTGGCTGATCACTCCTGGCAACTATACAGCCCTCAGCTGACGTGACTTGTAACCTGGAAAACTCTTGGGTCTCCTCCCTTCTCTTGTCAAGCCCTCAGTGCCACAGCAGAGGTGTGCCAGGTGGGAAATGTTCATCTGGTAGGATGCATTAGAAAGGAACACAGTTGCTGTTTCAGATTATTTTCTTCCCATTGCTATACAAACATCTCTTTTGGGAGTGATTTCTCTGTTTATCATTTTTCTTATTTCAAAGGTGAGTTCTGAGTCTCTCTTGAGAAATGCCTTCCATCATTTTCCATTTGCATTTCTCTGTTCCCCAGCTCCAAGACTTACGCTGCAACTCCCAGCAGTGAGGGATACTTGGGGAGGCACACAATTCCCACCCCTCTTCTAGGCTTTTTATACACTGCCTTATCCCAATACCTTGTTGCTGAAGATGCGCATGAACTATTGTGCCTGGCTGCTCCTTTTGGCTTTTTTTAAAAAAAAGAATGATCCTTTACTAATCTGAAATTGCAGTTTTGCTTTCCTGGGGCGGGTTGTTAATATTAGTCTGCAATCCCCTGTGAAAGCAATCTCATCCTCTTGGATGCACAAGTGTGATATTTTAGTTTCCTTTTCAGTTACAATTCAGACCACTTGTTTCACTTGCCTTTATTTTAAAAACTGCCTTTAGCAAAGGTTGTCCACACAGTTAAGAACAAAACAGAAGAAAATCTTTATCCTCTAGACTGAACTTTTGGCAACAAAATACAAAACATTTCTGAAACTCCAGATAAAACTGTAGATGAGACAATTTCTTTCACAAACACAAACAAATATTTTAATTATGTGAAAAGAGCCCTTGTGGATTTGAACCTACAGTACCTCCAGGCTTTGGAGAGTTTAAGGCTCTCTTGTTGGATCATTAATTTTCCTTTCCACTAGGAAATCTCAAGAGCCACAAACACTTCTTTCATGCTTATTTTCACATTTGCATAGCAGTGCATTTAAGTAGAAATAAACTTTCCCAACAGACTGGAAATGTACCTCCCCCAGTTCAGGGCCCATAATCTGCTACTCAGTTAAACTGAAAGAGGCTGCCAATGCCTTTTTGGTTCTAGGATTTCAAGTGAGTGCTACCTTGTACCACTGAGCAGGAGTAACACCCCTAAGGCTTTCAGCCCTTTAGTCTTCACGAAGATAGGCCTCCTCGGCCTCCTCCATGCTGGCCTGGTGAGTGACAGGTGACAAAGCCTCCTCATCCTTCAGCTTCATGAGCTCCTCTGTTTGGACTTCGGCCAGCTTGGTCTCAGCCTTCTGCGACAGCTGACGGGCCTCTTGGATTTGAGTTCTCACTAGCTGGATGTGGTTATGTGTTGACACTGAGGCTTGATCAGCCCCTGCAAAGGTAAAGTTGGAATCACATCAGCTGTTTCAGACAGGAAAGCCAACCTGATCAAGATCTCATCCAGAAATACAAGTATATATGCATTCACAATTGTCTTGCGACCAGGTTAGATCCAGCCTTGGAACAGCCATGGGACCTGAGTTAGTCTAAACAGCACAAACCTGAAACCAACACAAAATGCACTTTTCTTTCAGCTCTGCTCCCTGCAACCTTCCATCATTCATTTCCACATGCCCCAAGGCAGGACCAATCCTGGGGCTGATTTAAATACAATTAGAAAATGAAACATGGTGGCTGACGTCTTCTATCAGAAACACAGAATAATGTTAAGCTCATGGCATTATGCCTTGGTAGTGCTATACATCACATTATTACAGAATTGCAATGTTGCAGAACTGTCCAGTGAATACATAATGTGCACCAAACACAGGGGCAGCCATGTGCAATAGCATCATAGGCGTAACACTGCTTTGTAACCTCAGCTAAATATGCACATCACACATCTACCAAAACAACTGTATGGGTAAAGGGAATTTACACGTGCATATGATGTCAACAAGTAAGTTATTGGATAAAATAACTTATTTAAAAACCAAAAACCTTTTGTATGTGAATACAAACAATTTTTTAGACCAAAGCCTATGGGAGAAAACAATTCATGTAAATAAAGGGTTTTCCTTGACTATAATGAGGGAAAAAAGAGCTATGTGAACCACAGCAACGTACATGGGGATATGGTTTGCAATACCTGACTGATACGCTGCTTCAGCTGCCATCTCTGAAAGGCGCAACGCAGTCATCCATCTGGATTCTAACTTCAGATACTCTTGCTGCTTTGCAGTCATCTAATTAAAGTCAAAACATCACTGTTAGAGGTTCCATCTGAATTGGTTTATTTCACAATAAAGGTAGATTTTATAAGCAGATCTAATAATAATAATAATAATAATAATAATTTATATTTATATTTATATTTTTATCTATATATATCCTGCCTCTCCCTGCGGATCGAGGCGGAAGAACAACACAAATATAAAATTACAAGTAGTTAAAATACATTCTCATTATGCAAAAGACAAAACAAACAAAAAACTCCTTAAAAACACAGTAAAAAACCTGTACATGTGCAATATCATCTCCAATTCCTCATCGATGTTCCAAGTGGAGTATCATCTTACGCTGTTATAGCAGGTCTGGGGGATAGGCTCACCGGAAGAGATCCATCTTAATTGCCTTCTTAAAGGCATCTAAGGTGGTAATAAGACAGTTCTCCTCCAGGAAGCCATTCCACAGTTTGGGAGCCATCACAGTGAATGCCCTGTGGGAAGTAGATCTTAATCTAGTCTTTGGACAATCCAATAGATTCTTCCCAGTAGTTCTGAGAGTGCAGGGCGGATTGTGTAGGGAGAGGCGTTCTTTCAAGTAACTCGGGCCCAAGCCATGTAGGGCTTTAAAGGTAATAACCAACACTTTGTACTGCGCCCGGAAACTAATCGGAAGCCAGTGAAGAGATCTTAAGACTGGTGTTATATGGTCAGTCCTAGGTATACCGGTGACCAATCTGGCTGCCGCATTTTGTACCAACTGAAGTTTCCGAACTTGATACAAAGGTAGCCCCATGTAGAGTGCAATACAGAAATCTAAACGAGAGATCGGTCCAGGTAGGGACGCAGTTGGCGTATCAACCGAAGTTGGTACCAGGTGCTTCTGGCCATCGCATCTACTTGAGATGACATTTGTAGTGATGGATCTAGAAGAACACCCAAACTGCGAACTTTGTCCTTTAGAGGAAGTGTGACCCCATCCAGAAGTGGTTGACAAATCTCCATACCTGGACTTGGGGAACCTATTGTGAGTACCTCTGTTTTCTCTGGATTCAACCTGAGTTTTCCCTCATCCAGCCCATTACCAACTCAAGGCAGGCATTCAGAGGAGAGAGGCCATCCTTAGTCACTGCAGCAGTCAGAGACATAGAGAAATAAATTTGGGTGTCATCAGCGTACTGATAACCCCACGCCCCATGTCTCCGGATGATCTCTCCCAGCGGTTTCATGTAGATGTTAAACAGCATGGGGGACACAATGGCGCCCTGGGGGACACTAGATGTCAGCTCTCTTTTAGAAGAGCAGAGGTAGGAACGGAACCACTGGAGCGCAGTGCCCCGACACCTAGCTCCCTCAGGCGTTCTAAAAGGATACCATGGTCGATGGTATCGAAAGCCACTGAGATGTCCAAGAGCATGAACAAGGTCACACTTCCCCTGTCGATGCCCAGATGGAGATCATTGACTAAGGCGACCATGACAGTCTCAACTCCGTATCCCGCCCTAAAGCCGGTTTGAAATGGGTCCAGATAATCGGTTTCATCCAGAACAGCTTGGAGTTGGAGGGCGACTACCCTCTTGATAACCTTGCCCAGGAATGGTAACAGGGAGTCTGTAGTTGTTTCTTATCAAGGAATCTAAAGAGGAGTTTTTTAATAGAAAAGTTCCCTCTTTAAAGGATGTGTTGATTATAAGATGTAACAACATTTTCATCACATCCCTTCCCTGAACAGTCAACCACGATGGGCAAGGATCGAGAGGGCACGTCATCCTCCTTACAATTCCAAGGAATTTGTCCACTTCATCGATATTTACAAACTCAAAGTGATCTAGAATAACTAAATCCGTGGATTCACCAGACACCTCTCTTACTGAATCTATTTCAATGTCCGTGTCCAAATCAGCCTTTATCTGAGAGATTTTGTCCACAAAAAAGTCATTAAAAGCGTCACAGCAGGCTTTAGATGGTTCTAATAACGGGTTCAGGGTGGGAGGCAATTGGGTTAGCTCTTTAACCACCCTGAACAGCTCTGCTGGACAGGACTCTGCAGATGCAATTCGTGCAGAATAGAATGAGTTCTTTGCTGCATCAATTGCCACTCCATAAGCCTTCAACAGGATCTCGTGGATTGTCTTGTCAGGCAAAAGCTGATATTTCCGCCAAAGGCGCTCTAGTTGTTGCGTAGCCCGCTTCATTTGCCGAAGATCTTCCGTATACCAAGGTTTTTTATTTGAAGCGGGCCAGAAAGGACACTCAGGAGCGATACTGTCTATAGCCCTGGTAAAATCGTTGTTCCAGGTATCAACCAGGGCATCAACAGAATCGCTGTCATTCCCAACCATAAAACCCTCTAAGACTTCTTGGAACCTTTTGGGTTCCATTAGCCTTCGAGGGCGGACCATTCTAATAGGTCCTCCACTCCCAAGGGGGATATGGGTGGCAGCCTTCAGTTCCACCTTGACCAGAAAATGATCTGTCCATGACAGAGCAGAGGTCTGAATTACCTCTGCCCACAGGTGTCCCTGATCCGTACTAAAGACCACAATGTGATGGACCTGAGACTAGTTGGGACAGGCCCATGGTTGTCATGGAAGCCATGAACTCTCGAGCCGCACCTGTAAGTTCTGATAACCCGGCCTCAAAGGGGATGTTGAGGTCCCCCAGGACAAGAAGGCTAGGGGACTCCAACACCAGCTCTGAGACCAGTTGTGTCAGCTCAGCCAGGGAGTCTGTTAGGTTACAACACAATTCTGGTGTTGGAGTACTTTCAACAAGTCACCCTTATGTGTTCTTACAACTGTGTGCCTCAGATCAGCATTTTATCTATTTTTTTAAAAAAAGACTATCTTAGACTAGCTATTTGGACAAGTCAACCCAGTTGATGAGAACTGAAGCAGAGAATTTGAATCCAGGCTTCTCAGATCCAAACCCAGAGCTATAATAATATCAGAGGAGTTGAAAGACAAGAGGCAATGAGCCAGGTTTCTTACCTCTACTCGAGCACCAATGATCACTTGCCAGACAGCATCTTCCTCTTTAGAATTCATTTTCCCAATGAGATGTGCATATTTCTGGTACAGGGACACCAATGTATAAACTGCCTGCATAGAGAGACATCCCTTGTTAACATCACATCTCATCTCGCTGGCTAAACGTTTAGTATGTGGCCATATTTGTATTACATCACAGAATGTAGGACTTCAAAAGCAAGGCATATCTTACCGTGGTATACTCTGTTAGTGCTTCAATTAATGCATATGTTGTTTGAGAGAGAAGAGTACCCGTGCTATCAGTTACCAAAGACACAGCTCTTCGGATCAAGGCTTCATTGCTGAGAGAACTCGGATCATGTTTCTGAAAGACAAATGTTATGTCCAAGTCAGGCTACAAACCAAGCACCATGGATCTTTAGACTGCAAAGAAAGAATATTCTGACACCAGAACAATTAAGCCAGGCAATGTTCATACTACTACAGGATTTGCAGCACTACCGGCTATACTACAAATCTACTGTAAGTGTACAAACATGGGGGTGGGAACTGCACAGCCCTCCAGATGCTGAACTGTAACTCCTAGCAGCTCTAGCCAGCAGTGAGGAATGCTGGGAGCTACAGTCCAAAAACAGCTGGATGGCTGCATGATACTGAGCATTGCTCTAGCAAGATCCACTGAGCCCAGCATTATGTTTTTCAGTGCAGCCCATCAAATGCCCCTGGAAAACCCATAGGTGGCAGGGCTATGGAATGAGGCAATTAGAAAGTAAGAAAGTAGCAGCTTGCCTACTGCCACTGTAACCAAACGGTATTTTCTAAAAGGCTACCTGTGCAATAGGAATTGCAGAGAGTGTTATTCCAAACCCCAGCGCTGCCACTTTGTTCCATGGTCCCCTCACTCCTGACACACAGCGAGTCCTCACATGCGCCACAAGTGGAAAACTCCGCCTAGAAAAGACATCCATCTTAGGAACAGTCAGCTACAGAGGAAAATTATCATTCTGGAGGAGGAATCTTCCTGTTTGCAGCCCCTTAGCCTTTAACAGCTACCAGGAAGGCCCTGCTTACTCTCCCAATGTACCCCTTACCTAGCATGCTTTTAGGTTAGATGGCATTTTCAAGGATGTGTAAGCTAGCTGTTTGCTTTAAAAGACAGAGACAGCTAGGGTTGTGAGAGATCTGTACAGCGATTTCTCCCTTTATATTTCTTGGGTGTGTATGTCATGTTTCCCTTACGTTACCTAACTTTAACTGACTTAACTTATAACAAAGCTCTTATAATTTATAATGAACTGATTAATATTGATCATCACTAATGCACCGAGACAGAAGATGACTTACAATCACCCAGTCTCCATTCAAACATTACAACATTACCACCTTTTATTTATTTAGCATAATTATACTTTGCTCTTCAGCCACAAAGGCTCTCAGAGAGATTTACAAAGTGTGAATTTGACAGTTCCCAATCTCAATAAGACACAACACACAAGAGAAAGGGAAATGGCGGTTGCGGTGGGATTTAAGTCCAGCAGCTACTGTCTGTTCTTCTCTCCAAGGCCAGAGCAGTGGCGGTTTATCTGCTTCTGGGTCTAAGACTGCAAGCCTATACTCACGTGGAAGTAAGTCCCATTAGACTCTAGGGCTTACGTCTGAAGGAAACACACAGCGGGCGACGCTATAAACAGTGAAAGAAACAACCCTGCGAAATCAAGTGTACAAGCAGCACACGAAGGCGAGAAACAAAGTCATGCTGTCAAGGTTTAAATCTATGCTACAGTCCAAAGCTTTACAAATGTTTAAGTTCACAGAGCCCATTCTATCCTTGGGCTCGTTATTGTAGGTTTATTTTTATTTGTTGCTTGCCATGTTTTATTATTTAATGTTCATATGTATTAATAGGTGCTTTGTTAAATTATTTTGGTAGAACGTATGCCTTAGGCAGGTTTATATCATTTTTAACTGATTGTATGTACAGTGCTGTGTAAATTTACAGTGCTCTATAAATAAAGCTTATTAATTATTATTATTATTACAGTACTGGTCAAGGTACTGTTAAGCTCCATGTTCCTAACAAGGCAAGGAAATGGGTATCTGCCATTTTCCCTACCTTAACTCCCTTTACAAGTGAACTGGTCATGAGGATAGGCCCACTTAGAGATAGGCAATCCAGGGTTCTGACATTGTGGAGAACAATTCTCATCAGCCCCAGCCAACCTCACAAGTGATCATGGAAGTCATAGTCCAAAACATCAGAGGGCATCCGGATGCCTCCTCTTAGCTGACCTTAAACCATTCAGAGCAGAGCCCATCAGAAAGGGGACCCAAGTCTTCCCAAACTATTTCCATCCAGCACTTGAATGCCTGACAACATGAGAGGGTCTTCCATCGCAGCTAAAGGCAGAAAGTGTGTGGCGCGCACAAAAAATGTGACGTCAAAGGCTTTCATGGCCGGCATCCACAGTGTTTTGTGGGTTTGTTGGGCTCTGTGGCCGTGGTGAGAATCAACTCTTTGAGAAGATGGCCACAGAGCCCCAAACCCCACCAAAAAGCTACACCTAAACTGGCAAGGAGGGAAGAGCTGGCAGCGCTTGGTTCTCTCCTCACCTTGGGCTAGCTTAAGGATCCTTGTCGCTTGGGGAAAGCAGGGCTGGGGGGATAACGCATTTGGCCTTGTGCGTTTGGAACGGACAAAAGTAACCATCCACACTGCAGAAATAACCCTCCCTGGAAACCAATTTCCTTGGGCTTTGGGGGCCTTTTGACTGAAGTCCTCCGTGGGCGAAGGCAGGTCGGCCCCTTGGCCAGGCTGCATCCGCACAGTGAGATTGAAGGCCGTTTCGACGCCGCTGGGACTCTCCTCAGGATATAAATAAAAACATTATTATTATTATTATTATTATTATTATTATTATGCAGTTATGGGATGGCTTTTGGTGATTTACTTGTCATTTTATACTGGGTTGTAGCTGATGTTTCAAAATGTTTTGATCGCAATGTGGGTTTAGAATGGTTACTGTGAGCCGCCTTGGGCCCCTTTGGGGAGAAAGGAGGAAGATGGATTAAATCAATCGATATAAATTAATAAAAATTAATTAATTAAAAAAATAAATGCGATGGAATTCTGGGAACGGTGGTGGGAGCCAGGCCCAGAGAAAGAGGCTCAAGGCCTCACAACGCGCCCAAACCCCATCGCAGGGCGCCAGGGCAGGCCAAGCGGTGTCGAAACGGTATTAAACCCCGCCGTGCGGATGCAGCCTCAGCCTCCATGGCGGGGCCAGGGGCCGCCCTGCCTTCAGTCACGGAGGACTTCGGTTCAAAGGCGCCCAAAGCCCGGGAGAATTGGCTTTTGGGAGGCGTTCAAGGGAAAGGAAGCGGTTGGGACTCGGGAGGGAGATACCTGAGGAGAAAGCGCCAGCCCCGCAACCAACCGGCCGCCGCCATCTTGGTTGCGCTGCTGCGCGAGGCGCCCCGGAAGTGACGTCACCCCGCTCGCCTCAGGGCCCGTCGAACACGCCCTCGCCGCAACCGTTTCGGGAGCGTTGTTATAATTGATATGGTGGTCCGCGGATATGGGGCTCTTTTGGGGGGGGGGGGCTTCTTTCTCACAAAGAAGGCGCTGGAGTTCCTCGACTTGGAGCCGCCGGCCTCTGGGAAATGGTTTCCCTCAGGCCATTTTCGCACTTCCGGTTTTGACCGCGTCCACGATATATAGAGCTAGGAATGTATAGAGTGCGTAGCCAACGGGTTTATTATAGAGTCCTTTGTGAGAGCAAAGGCAGTTCTGACAGGCAAAAGGAGAGGCCACAGCACTTGGGTTGCATCCTGGTCCGGTTTGAGAGCTGCCTCGGCGCCATGCGAGGGAATTCTGGGAGTGTAGTTTGTTGCGGCAACAAACTACACTTCCCAGAATTCCCTCGCATAGCGCCGGGGCAGCTCTCAAACCGGCATGAATAGCCTCGTTGGACTCACGTCCTTTTTTTTAAAACCGGAAGTTAGACGTCTTTTTAATCTCTATGAAGCCAAGCAAGGAGGGAACCGAGGGACCCCTCTGCGCATGCGTCCCAAATGGGCGCCATTTTAATGTCCCGCTCGCGTCGCGAGAGCGCCGCCTGAGAGAAACCGCTTGGAGCTCCTTTTCCCCCCCACTCTAACTCCCCTCCTCGGCTTTTCTCTGCCTTTCGGCCCGGCTAAACCCCAAGCCCGGTTTCGCCTCTCTTTGCTGTGGTGGCCCTGAGGGGGGAAAAAGAACCCCGAGGTTCAGAAACGTCGAAGGAAAAAGCCCAGAGTGGGCCGGCGGCCATTTTGAGGGCGAGGCCCGTCTGCGCATGCGCGTTGTTGTACAAGCGGGGAAGTTGTAATTTAAAGTGAGGTAACGACGTTATGGCAAAGGAAGGAACGAAATTGACCAGTTTCTATGTTCCCCTCCCCATCAGCCAGGCCCATTCTAATGCCTTCCCTTTCTCTCTCTGCTCCAGGAACCTCGAAAAGGACGCCAAATGTCGCCAAATTGAAGACGAATGTTAAGTCGCTCCCAAAGCAACGCCTCAAAACAACCACACAGATTTGTTTCTGGGCAGCTGTATGACATAGTTGTTGCCAGTCCAAACCACACTGCAGAAATAATCCAGTTTGAGACCGCTTTAACTGCCTTTGCTCAGTGCGAGTGAATCCTGGAGATTGTAGTTTATTGTGGCACCTCAGCTCTCTGACAGAGAAGGCTCAATGTCTCACAAAACTACAATTCCCATAATTGAGCCAGGGAAGTTAAGGCGGTGTCAAACTGGATCACTTCTGCAGTGTGTTTTGGACCGTCGTCGTGTGTCTTCAAGTCGTTTCCGACTGAGGTGACCCTGTTCTGTGGTTTTCATGGCATGTTTTTTCTGAGGGAGCCTGCCATGGCCAGCCTCTGAGGCTGAGAGAGTGTAACTCGCCCAAGTGGGTATTTATCTTTGAGCAGGGATTCGAACCCTGGTCCTCAGAGCCATGGTCATGCTCTAACCACTGCGTTGTTGGGCGCCTTCAAGTCTGACTCTGGGTGGCCTTATTGTGAGGTTTTCTTGGCAAGATTTGCTTAGAGGGGGTTTGCCATTGCCACCCTGAGGCTGAGAGAGTGTGACTTGACCAGAGTCACCCAGTGAGTTTACATGGCAGAGCTAGGAACTGAACCCTGGAGTACATACACTGTATTTTATTATGGACTCTCCAGCCATGCTGGGATCATGCTGTTTTTCTGTAGATGTTAGGGTCTATTAATGCAGTCCAAACATTTTATCTTGGTTCTTGCTTGGCAAGAACTAACAAACCCTTTGCAGCAGTGGCGGCAGTAATAAATCTGTTGAGCTGCCTCTTGCTTGTCTGCTGGGGCACCGGATGACACAAGGACAGACTGTATGGCTCGGAATAGTAGACATTTGGGCATTCCTCCTGGACCCCAGGACAGGAGGTTGAAATTTGTCCAAGAAAAGGAGGATCTCTGGTCACCCTTCTTCAGGAGCTCCACTGGTCTCCCTCCTTTCCAAGGAGCTCCTTTTCCCTTCAGCCAGACCAGAGGAAGAAAGAAAAGAAAGGTAACTTTAGGCACATGTTTTGAAAATCACACGTACAGTTGGTCCTCCGTATCCCCAGATTCCACTATCCACAGCTTGAAAATATTCTCCTCCCCCCCATCCAAAAAACAAATGTTGATTTGACCATTTTATATAAGGGACACCATTTTACCACCCCATTGTATTCAATGAGACTTGCGCATCCATGGATTGTGTTAATCCCAGTGGATACTGAGGGCACACAACAAGAGGCGATGACAGTGCCTTCAGGTCATTTCAGACTTATAGTGACCCTAATGCAAACCTATTACACGGTTTTCTTAGCAAGATTTGTTTAGGTTTGCCCTTCCCTTTCTCTGAGGCTGAGAGAGTGTGACTTGCCCCAAGAGCACCACAGTGCATTTACATGGCCAAGGAAGGATTTGAACCCTGTTCTCCCAGTGTCTTAGTCCCAACTCTCAAACTGCTACACCACACTGGCTATCATACTTCCCCCTCAAAACCACACTGGCACCTACACACCTGTTCTATTTGCTACAGAGCTTAACCAGAGGCCCTTTCACACAATGGCCCCATACAGACAGGCCAAAATAAAGCTGCTTCGGGTCACTTTGGAGATATGCTGTTTTAATGATGCATGCAACCTAAGAGGCTGGAAGCCACGCCAAAGCCACACTCCAGTCCTAAGGAGTGTAGCATAGCTTTGGCGCAGCTTCCAGCCTCTTAGGATGCAGACATCATTAAAACAGCATACTTCCAAAGTGACCCGAAGCAGCTTTATTTTGGCCTGTCTGTATAATTCTAGTGCTATTATTTCATTTTAGTGGCCAAGGCTGCATCCTGTGGACTCCTGGGGTTTGAAATTTGATGAGTCTCTAGAGCTCTTTGACGGAGAATTCTAAATGCCTTTCCCTAAAATGCAAATCGCAGGGTGCAGCCACAGTGTCAAAAGTGGAATAATAGTGCTATACTTGTGTACACCACTGTGGGGATTATCACACAGGGCAGGAGGGATCACTCCAGCCCTTACCTTGTCCTTATTGCATCTGTGCTTATCCCATCCTTCTCCCATCCATGGCACCTGTCATTGTATTACTGCGAGTTTCCATTAGTACAAACTGCCATTTCAGGGACTGGAGAAGGATGGGATAAGCACCACATCACCTGAAAATGTGATTGTGCGATAAGAATGGGTTAATGACAATGTCATCTGAAAATCTCCATGCCATCGCATGGGAAGGACAGGACAGGGACAAGGATGTCCCATCCCTCATGTGATAATCTCCTATGAAAGGGTCCCAATTCCCTCCTGCTGTTATGCCTGCTGAAGATCTTTCCCCCTCTATCACCCACACCCAAATTTCCACCCTTCCTAATGGCCCCTCTTTTGCCCCGTGGGTGGAGGGAGTACTTGCTAAGAAATACGGCTCTCATAAAAGAGGAAGGTACTCCAGCCTTGTATGGAAAAAGGGAAATATTGGTGCTTTCTGCACCGCCATTTGGGACGTCCTCCGGACGTCCCATTTTAAAAAAGGGGCGTCTCTTATAGACGCCCCTGGGCCTAGTATGGACTCCGTCCGTACAAGATGGCGCCGGCCCTTCTACATGGCCGGCGCCATCTTTGCGTATCGGACGCTGAGCGTCCGTACGCGTGGCGTCTCTTGTGACGTAGCGAGCGCGCCCCTGGCGCCTCGCTATGTCGCAAACGCGACGGAAAAAGAAGCTCCATTTTGGAGCTTCTTTTTCGGTCCGCACGGGAGTCGGGCCGTGTGAAGGCTCCGGCTCCCCCGCGGACCTACTGGCGGCGGCGGCGGTCTGTACCCCGCCATTGTGGCATATAATTCTTCCAGGGAGAAGTCTGAAACTCTTGCCGTTTATCTGAAAAGCACACTCTCTTGGCCGTAGTGGAAGGCAGTGCAAACCTCTGAAGTTGTCTTGCCAAGAAAGCCCTAGGGGAAGATTACCATAAGTCAGAGTTGACTTGAAGGCATAGTATGTGGGTTTGAGTATCGGACTCAGGAGTTTGGGAGATCAGGATTTGAATCCCAGCGCAGCCATGAAAACCCACTGGGCAAATCACACTGTCAGACTGAGAGAAAGGCAATGGTGGCAAGCCTTCAAGTAAATCCTACCAAGAAACCCTTACGAGAGGGTCACTAAATGTTGCAAACGATTTGAAAGTGCATAACAACAACAGTATTGTGCGTGCATGTATGTGCCTTCAGGATGCCTGTGGACTTGCAACAACTCCATGAATTTCCTAGGGTTTTCTTAGGCAAAGGCCTGTTACAGACTGCCAAAATAAAGCTGCTTTGGGTCTCTGTAGGTATGCTATTTAAATGATGCATGGGTCCTAAGAGTCCGGAGGTCGCACCAAAGCCACACTCCATTCCTAAGCACTGGAGTGCAGCTTTGGTGCAGCTTCCGGATTCTTAGGATGCATGCATCATTTAAACAGCATACCTCCAAAGAGACCCAAAGCAGCTTTATTTTGGCAGTCTGTAACAGGCCAAAGAATCCTCAGAAGCAGTTTTGTCAGTTCCTCCTACTGAAATATAGGCTGCAGCACCCTAATATTTGTTGACAGTCTCCCATCCAAGTACTAACCAGGGCTGATCTTGCTTAGCTTCCAAGATCAGGCAGGATATTGTGCACAGTGCCTCAGGATGGTGCCTTTAGAGTACTTAGACAGAGCAATATTGTGGCAATAAGAGAAAACAGTACCCATGATGGCACTCGGCAGTTTATATGGAAACGACATATTTTGTAGCTTTTACTTGTCCATACATTCAAAATGATCACTAGTTCTGATGAGTATATCTTTGATATCTGTCTCTTGCCATTAAGCCAGACTCAGATACTCTGACGTAGTTTGACTTTCAGTAGGGCTGACAGAGTGACTCAAGAATATTAGCCAGTGCTTTCCTTAATGTAGATAAAATCAAATCAGCATAGCAGTGCTATGGAGAGTGTTTACTCAGTGCTTTATGGATTGTGGCATTCATTCAGGTTATTATATCAGTCGTCGTTCTTTTGTGGGATTGCTGAAAATGTACTAAATAATGTCTCTTATAAAAATGTGTGCTGAATTAAATAGTTGTGTGGTATTTTTGAAATACTTCCTTGTTGATATTTGTCACCACTTTAACTGTCATGGATCCATCTTGCAGAATCCTGGGATTTGTAGTTTGGTAGATATTCAACTTGGTCTGGTGCCTCCCCAAACTACAAATCCCAGGATTTTGTAGAATAGAGTCATGGCACTTAAAGTGTTGTCAAACTGCTTTAATTCTGCATTGTGGACACACACCTCCAATAATCTTTCCTTAGTTTCTTGAATTTATCATATACGTTCCACTTTATATTGTCTTACACTTTGCAACGTCTAATGTCTTTATAGAACTCCCTGTCTTTCTAATAAGCAGCATACTGTGAAAGGAGGAAATGGAAGAAACTTCTCCGTATCATGAAGTCCCATATTGAGAATTGTAGGGTGAGTGCATAAATTACCCCTGTTGAATATGTACCAATTCCAAAATGGTTAAAACAAAAAGATTGCCCTACAAGAAATTACCATAATGCTTATTTTTATAAGTGTTATGTTTTATAATAATGGGTTATTTATTGATAATGTGTATTTGTGTAATTTTATTATGGTATTTATTATGGCCTAATTGATGCTTTTTCCCCATTCAAGCTTCCCTAGATGTGTCTGTCCATGTACCATCAAGACACCTGTTTACTTATGGCAACCTTACACATTTTGTGGGGTTTTCTTAGACAAGGAATCCTCAGAGGTGATGATGGGTTGAATCCAGATTTATAGAGAGCAGTCCTATGCGATGGATGGGACTTGCATTAGTCGCCATTACCACTTCAATCTCCCTTGGTTTCACTGGCTCTATTCTCATTTTTATGTATGTAATTACAGTCCAGTTTCCAGGATTAAAACCTTCACAGGTATAGGCTATGTATGACTAAGTCTGGATCCAACCCTGTCTGCATGTTTGCTTTCAATATCTCCTTCCACTTCACTCTCAGGGAACTTCACATATTCAAATAATTAAAATTAATATACCAAAACTAATACAAAAATTGCCAGAAGGAGGTCTGGGTAAAAAAAAAAACGGAATCCACTGCTATAAAAACAATTTAAACCAGCAATTTTGCCTCTGTGAATTTTAGAAGCGTTTAAAAAAATCTTTTGTTCTGTCTGAAGGAAATGCCAGGAGCCCATTGCCCCATGTTTCAAAGCACCCAGTGTGACCATTTCTAAGCACCATCCTGGTTTTACACATGGCAGTGGGTGCTGTTGTAAACTATGAAATCAGTCAGTGTTAAAGGCTGGCAAAAAAACATTCAGTAAAATGAAATCATTTACCATTTAAAATGTAACCTTCCCTTTTTTAAATAGGAGAGACAGAAAGGAGGGTGTGAAGAAACCAATAAGGAAAAGAACGTGCTGAGTGTGTGTAGTATAGAAAACCCAAACTACCCCTTATTTCCCACAACCAAGTAGCCATATTTTTAAGTTAATGAAAATGATATAAAAGCATATTTTTCTGTTTACTTATCTTTAAATTTCCTCTTTCCATTAAGAATGAACAGCAAAAATATAGAACATTCTGCTTCATTTAATGACTTGTAAGGCAATTTAGCCATACTGTTAGTACCACTGGTGTGATTTGTTCTTTCAAAAGTACCTATTCATGAGCAGTAAATCCCAGAGAATGTCTCTGGAGGAGGGATGGGGAATGTTTGGCACTCCAGGTGTTGAGGGACTACAGCTCTCATCATCCCTTGTTATTGACTGGGGCTATTGGGTGTTGCAGTTCAACCACATCCAGAAAGCCACACATTTCCTGTCCCTGCTTTAAAGCTCACAGAGAATCTCTACCTCCCATTCTGAAATGGCAGTCCTGGGCAAACTGGCAGCAAAAGAGAAACAGGAACATACATCTTCAGGTATACTGTGGGGATGAAGGTTGGTCATATGTTTATAAGCAGTCAGCTCTGGTATATCACTCCATTAATCCATGGAATCCAGGACTGAATTACAAAAAGTTACTTTTTGGATCTTCCTTAGCTATCTCTCAGTGTAGACACATATACTTGTGGCACAGGCTTGCAGATTAGACTATGCTGTGTTGTAGTCTCTGATTTATATGTGAGCCCATTTGCTTGCAGGTAGTACTATTTAATATGTCTGACAACTAACAGAATGCCAGTTAGATCATTTTGACTTGCTAATGAAAACTGAAATGTTCAGCAGCTTGAGAGAAGGCACTTACAGTACTTGAATAGGTTCCTTTCTATTAGTATTTCCATAGTCATCTGACAGAAGATGAACAGATGTGAACAACCATGATTGAAAATAAATATGCAGTTGTAATCTCTTGCTTGTTTCCAGGTCTGATGCAATCCACCTATCTAGATAACAGGTTAAATGGCACAGAATTTAAAATTTAAAATTACATGAAATCCTAAAAATAATAACTCTTGGATGCAATTATATCAGTTGTATTAAACACCTCAAGTACAGTAACCCTTCCAAACATTCCAAATCTAGCTCTATGATTTGAGATAGAAATAAGATGTGAGTGATGTGAATTCTTAAGTTCTTAAAGACTATCTGTTCACTTAGGAAAGATTTAATGCAAACAGTTTCAGTGAGATACGTTTTTATTTATCTTCTTTTTAAAAGCGAACCATTTCACAGTGCTTTCAGTTTTCTCCAGGCAGCTTGGCATGAGCAACTTGATAGCAGTTTTAGATTTAAAAAGCAAAGAGAAAGCAAAACAAAACAGTGAGAACAAGGAGTTAATATTGAGAGGGTACACCAAACAAGGCAGTAATAACAAAGATGATAATATTATCTGCTGAAGCTGACAAAAAGAGGACAAGTTACAACTTGTTCATCTAATTTCAACTTAGTCCCATGGAACTATAAAAGAAAGGATGAATAAGAGAGGATAAACTCTCAAATTAATCCTCTAACTGAGCTATTGACTACTGAGAGCACATTTCACTTTTTACAAATTAAACCATATGGCTTGTTCCTAATATATTATACAAATAGCAATTAAACAGGTAGCAAAAGAAGAAGCTTGAGAAGGCACTGAAACAATAAAGAAAAGGAGGCATCATATTGAGGCATCAAGCCTTGAAGGTAGAGCGAAGCTTGGCATGGTTGCAAACTGCAGGTGAGAACCAGGAGGTATTTTCACTTTGCCAGCAGAAAGTATGTGGTCCAGCCAGCCAGCAGCAGGGCTCCTAGCAGCACTGTGTAACTGAAGAGCACAAATGCCAGGAGTTCCCTCAGCACCTTCAAGAAGTGGAGAGTGAATGATTCCTCCATGCTTCTCTCTTTGTAAGGGGCTGGGAAAGACTGCACTGGCATCGCCTGGTCTGTAGAAGAGACAGAGCGAAAGAGAAAGAGGCAGAGTTATCACTGAGAAGTGACAACTGCTTCTGCTCTAAAGCAGCAGCTTAAATCAACCCGGAAACTGGTTTTTCAGTAGTGCAGTCCCATACACATCTCCCTCAAAGTTTTGGTGAGTTCATATAGGTTGTTTCTCCCAAGCAAGATAGTATACAGAATCACAGGCTTTACTTGTTCAGAGTTAATGGTCTGCATTCAAGCTAGTGCTGGTTTCAAAGGCCAGGGTTGAAATTAGTTTTGCAAAAATCTGGATATTAGCGTAAAGAAATAAGGCAAACTGTAAAATGCACACATGGCAGTTCCCCATGGATGCAAAGGTTTAGCCTAGCATGAGGCATGAGGGAAGGAGACCTCTCCAATTGATTGTGTGTCATGGGAGCACAAAAACCCTAGATTTATAGCTAATAGTGCATTAATAGCAACTAAATGCACTAACCAAAGCAGTCGATTCCTCCAAAGGGAGGCTACTTTAATATTTAATGTTATAATTGCATCTAATGGACAGACCTGGCAGAAAAGTTTTGTTTATGATTTGGGGGGTTAAGTACAAATTGTCTCTCTGGCAATTTTTTTTTAACATCTGCCAAAAATAACCAGAGTCAAAGTGGGGAAATCTTTAAAATCCATGATTTGTCAAATTGATACACACTGCTTCTGAAGTGAAGCTGCAATAGTTCTTTAAAGTTTGAGAAAGTACCTGCTCGGTGGTCCTGTTAAATTCAGAAGATGTTTGCCTTTATGCCACTTCTTTCTCATGGCATTAAATAAAGAGAAGTTTTGTTATAAAAGAAAAAACAGATACTGAACAGGTTGACAGTCATAAATAACCTCAGGTTTGTCTTGACAACAGAAAATAAAGCCAGGATCAGCCTGCAGTTAATCTTGGAAGATTATTCCCCCAAACAATATGAAAGCTGTTGGGAGTGAATTGTATTTGCAGAATAACAAGCACTTGCAATAATTGCTCCAAGACACAACTGGATCATGTTTTTAAAAAGTATTTCATATTTAAACCTTTGAATTATTTCCAACAGTACCATGTTGTATTGATCGTCCCCCAGATAAAATATACAGAGTATATATTTTCTGTATAAAAAGAAAAGGATAGATTCAGTAGAGCACAGGCTTACCATATTTTTAGTATTAGATATAAGTATAGAAATGAGACACAGCTGTTAAGAAGAAGAAGTTGCATACCCTGGGTGAACGATGGCACTGAAAGTTCCTCTTTGCCTCCTTGGTTTCTGGTGTGCGGCTCGCTTGCTCTTGAGTGTCTGGTTTGTTGAAAAGATCGCTGTGTATCTGGACCTTCTTATACTCTGTTAATCTGAAGAGGCAGGCATATAATGACGCTGTATTTACAAGGCTACTCAAGTACTAATGGGCTAGGTGTGGTCAGGGACTGATCCTAGGATAGGATATATATAGCTCCTTTGTTCATCTTCATTGTATACCCACAGAATACTCCAAGTTGCCTTTTAATAAAAATACAGCACATGCAGCCAGCAAAGTTTTCCTTTCTGATTACAGCCCCATTACTGGGGATTCATTCCCACCTACAGATAAATTGGTTTGCGATCCGAATCGATGGATTGATTCGACAGCAGAGCGTGGTTCACACTACATTTGCCCCGATCGCATTTTCCCCCTCTAAAATAACCCACTTGTAGTTCACATTCACGAATGAATAGATTCAAAATGGACCCGCTCCAGCCAGTCGAAGGGCAAATTTACATTGATTCCGATCCACATCTGGTTCACACTTGCGCTGAATCGATTTATCCAAAAAGACGCAGAAAAAAATCAGCGTCAAAAAGACGCATGGTCCCCTCTCGGAATTGCTTTAGCGATTCAGTTCAAGTGGGAACCAGGGTCATTTGAACCAGTTCAAACCAATTTGCAATCTGGTTTAAAAGGTAGTGGGAATTGGGGCTGTATTTGCATCGGATAAAGTGGGTTCTAGTCCACAAAACGCAATAAATGTAGTAGCTGTTTTTGCTGCCTTTCATAAATGATTTCCCCTGCTTTCATGTCAGTTCTGCAAGAGCTTGGGAACTTACTTTTGCAAAAGTGTTTTGTTTATAATTCGATGTACTGCCATGGGGCAAGGAAAGTAAATAATTACTCCAAACATCACGTTTTTAAAAGGTGACTTGTTAGGATACTCATTGCAGCAATCCTGTTGGGATCTTAGGTATGTACAATTTCCCCTGTCCAAGTAGTTGGGGTTTTTATTTTTTGTCAGCTGCGGAACAGCTGCATTTAGTTCATTTTTTAACAAAATCTTGTAATTCACCTTGAGTCCCAGTTTTGGGGGAAGTGGAGTAATAATAATAATAATAATAATAATAATAATAATAATAAATTTCTTACCCACCTCTCTTCATGACTCAAGGCTGGTTTCAACTTAGTTAAAACACAACCATTACATAAAATACACATATTAAGCTACATAAAATACACATATTAGGAGATCTACACAATATTTATATTACAATGCGTAGAACAATAATTAAATATAAAAATCATATTTAAAATTCATGATTAAAAACTAAGGGAATAGCAGGTTGTGGAAGCAGAGTTGCCTGTGTGGTGCCATTGTGCATGAATTTGCAGCGCACATGTTTAGTTGCACCCTTGATGTCTTGGATCAGTTGTGCAATGCACAAGGGATGCATCCAGTTAGGGACATACACACATCTATGTTTGCTTTTCTGAGTTCTGTAGAGTCTTGGAAAGCTCCAGCTGCCAACTTCTTTCGGTGAGTCTCAGAAGTGCTACAAGATCTCTCTACATACTGATTCTGCCAACTAACATGGCTATAGCTTTGAATTTATATCTGAACTGTTACATTACCTAATGTCATGTATACCCAGCTATGGAGCAGAAGTCTAAGAAAGGCAAAGATGTGTAGTAGGATGCCAGCAAGAGGGCCTGGAGTGCATTGGTGCCCAATGCGTTTTAGGACCAATGCACATCAGTTCCATTGTGCATCAGTCCTGTTGTGCATTGGCAGGGTGACTAGACATCCTCCTATTCCAGGACGTGGCCTACATTTCTACCTTCTGTGCGGGATCAATTTAAAAAGGGCTCAGGTCCAGGCTGTTTGGTACTTCGATGGCCAGAAACCTGTTTATTTTGACTGTCTGTTTTGCCCCATAATGTCAAGAAAAACGAAAGTCACAGAGCCCAGGAGAACACAGAAGGCCCAAGAGAACAGTAGCGAATATAACAAAAAATAGACATGGTGCAAAGGACGTACTGTATATACGCATGTATATGTCTAGAAATTTTAGTCTAAAAATTCACCTGAAAATCCTGAGTTGACTTATCCAGGGGTCATTGCAAGTACTGTACTTAATGCCTTTTTATAAAAAGGAACCATCCTTGGTGAAAGGCACGCGCGTAATCCGTCCTGGAAGCACCAAACTTTTTATATTCTCTCAACCGTCCAGCCTTCAGTATGAACACAGTTCTGCCTGCTGGAATTTTGTAAGTACTTTGGCATCATTTTTCTTTGCTTCACCCTCTAGATCCTTTGTTACTTGCCCCTTGACTTATCCATGGATCATATCAAAATCCATAAGTTTAGCCAAAAAATTATAGTCCAATATATGTGGCAAGTACGTCCCCGAACCCTCCAAAAATCTGAGAGTAGAATGTGAAAAATGCAGAAAACGCCACTGGAAGTATCAATGAGTTCACCAGCTTCAGAGGGTGAGGGATGATGGCAGTTGCAGTCCAAGAACTTTGGGAGAGGGCAACCATAGGTCATGTCCCTTCTGAAAACACAGAACCATCTTCCTTCTGAACATCATCCAGAAAGGGCTTATTTATCTTTCTGAAGTGCAGAAAGTGTTTTTTCTGAGTAAGAAAATTGTGTTGGTGTACAATTGAGATGGAGCACATTTGCCCCTCTAGATATTGTTGGACTATAATATCCCTGCCTGGAGCAGAAGAGAGTTGCAGTCCAACCACATAGTTTGTCTGAGAGGTACTTGTCCTTTGAAAAAGCTTGCTTTTGATGTTTTCTGTTGCCTGCCTCCTCCTGGCTATTTCAGCTGAAAGCATCTGTGCTGCAGTTCCCCCCCTCTAGGATGCATTATAGCTTCACAAATGGACTCTAAATTCAATCAGGTGCTCTTGCTATCAAATTATTAGCCTTGTGATTAGGAAGGCTTTCGCCAAAAACAGATCAAAATCAAGCTATGCAGGAAGTCTGCTGGGGAAGTAATTGCTTCCCCAGAGAATTGGTCAGGATCACTTTTTCCCGGAAACAGGCAAGCGCTCCTCAGTTTAGGAATCTCTTTTAACAAGCCTTAGGCACATTGGAGGCAAGGCAGTCAACGGGATGAGGGGCTTTAGTGCAAAAGTCAAGTTTAAGAGGACAGGATCATAGAATCATAGAGTTGGAAGAGACCACAAGGGCCATCCAGTCCAACCCCCTGCCATGCAGGAAATCTAATTTTCCATTACAATGGCATTTGTTCTGACAATCTCTTTGTTGGCAAATTGGAGCCCTACCATTTTGCTTTTCCTATTTGTACATAGGGTCTTTTAGAGCCATACGCTTGTTCAAGTGGCTTACATAAGAAAATAATTTTGAAAATGTCGTTACAAGATCAGTAATCTCTACAGTTCACGCCCTCTAAATTCAGTACAAACCATAAGTAAGAAACAGAGAGATTGCCAACAGTAGAAGTTGTATCTTCCTTAGGGAGAAATCTCAACTCCAGTGAAGTCAAACGCCATAACACTCATATCGGGGCAAAAAGTTTTTAACTTGAGGGATTTTTTAAAAATATTAATACAAAATTCAACAGTGCTGCCTAGACATCTTGCAACACTCTCTTTGGAATAGCCAAGAGGATAGGACCTAAATGGAATAGTTAAGGGCAAACAATACCCCAAGAGAGGTTTGTGAGAAAAGGCAATGGCAGCAACCTAAAGGTGAGCAACTTTCCAGAAGCGAAAGCCACTGTTAACACTTCTTTCTTTCCACTACAGAGTGTGTGAAATAAATGCATTTGTGGGCCTTAAATCAGATAAAATAGGGTTGCCTAACATCTTTAACAGCAATGTACATATATACTGGATCTATATAAGGTGAGCATTGATTTAGTCTTTACCTTCATATGTTCTAGACCATGTCTGCCTAGACAAACACACACACACATTTACTGGACAAGGAATGAAAATGCATCTTTATTATAATCATTTCTTTCCTTGCATCTGTATATGCAGAAAAACTCCAGCACCCTCAAAGCATATCCATTTTGAGCTGTGGATTGGCTTCAGAGTACGCTTCACCTCAGTCAGCACTTCTTAACATTGTGGCTGCTGCAAATTCTGGAAAGCTTTCAAGGAAACAACATACAGTGAAATAAGAATACTCCCTTATTCTGGCACAGAAAATGACCACAAAAATCTATTGTTGTATGGATTAGGAAGTGCAGAGAAGGAGATGGACATGGGGTGCTGGATGGTATGCAATATAGAGATGACAGAAACAGTGGCACTGAAGCCACTTAATACTACAGTGTGAACCTCAGCTTCAGTGGAATTTGTAGCTTTAGAGTGATAGTTGAAGGGAGAACTGGGCTATGTAGAAGCCTAACAAGAGTGTCTCAGAAGAATGTTTAAGAAACATAAATGACAGCAAAATGGGACAGAGCTAAATACCAGGAATGTATCCACCCCAAAGGGGTGTTTTAGAATCTACAATAAATAAAAATAAGAGTCTGGGAATAAAGCTTGTTTTTGCAGTATAAGGCCCAGCCAAACACAAACCACATAGCTCAAACGTCCTCCTGTTTTCAGAAACCAGTGCTATGAATTATCTTCCTTTGTGACATGTCATTTCCTAATATCCTCCTCTCTTTTAGAGGCACCAGTTCCTTGTGAAGTTCTGAACAAAAAGCAGGAAGCTGCACAAAGAAAGACATCTTTTTTCATGCACTGAATCCAGCAAGAATGCCAGAAGTCATTCTCTAGCATCAGGACATTTCTTCTCCCTCCTTACGAAGACAATGGCACCCAACAAATGGCAGTCTTCCTTCACAGTTGGGCAGAGTCTCATTCTAAAAAGGTGGGGGTTCTAGCTTCTCCATCAAAGATTTGATCCAGCTTGTTCCGTTGATTAGTTTAGTTGTTGCAATGACATATTCTGTGCCCCCATCTTCCATTTGAGACAGAAACCGGAGGGCTGCAATTTCCGCGTAAGTCACTCCACCTAAGAAGAAGACTAGAGTGACTCTGTTTTCTCCATGCTGGCCTGCATTGTTTACAGAGAAAGAGAGAGGACTGAAAATTGGCTTCAAAATTATCTTCGGTGTAGTACCACTCAAATCCGCCCCATACAAAAGCCTCTCCTGACAAAATTAAGTTGAATTAGCCACTTGACAAGGAGAAATACTCTCATGATACATTTGGGGAAACGGGCAAGCTCACATAAACAGAACAGATACAAGCACATGCATTTATCAGAGCGATTAACTAATAAAACTTTATATTAGCAAAATGTTTCTGTTTCTGCCACCTTCAGCTGTTCAAATTAAAAGTGTGCTGCATCCAAAGTGGCTGTTTTAAGTGGATGGAGTTATGTATCATCTTCCAGGCTGAGACCGTGTGGTATTAGGTCTTAAGTTGGTGGATCCAGAAGTTCTCTCTTACCTCCAAAATGCTTGAAAGAGATGGCAGCCCTAGCTGGCATCCTGTTGGTTAACCTCAACTCATCCAAAATCCAATTGATTCAAAGTGTCTCCTCTAGTCAGGACTTACAGTAAGATTTAGGCCACAGGGTACCACTTGGGATTTACATCTGACTAAGACAGTGGTCCCCAAACTGTGCTCTTTAAGGGATTCTGGACGTCACCTCCCAGAATCCCAAGCTACTGGCCAACATGGCTCAGGCTTCTGGGAGCTAAAGTACAAAATCTCTTAAAGGGCAGAGTTTGGGGACCACTGGACTAAGGAGAATACCGCACTACACTCTTATAGTACTGCTGTTTACTTTAACTGCTCTGACTGCACTCTGGCATTTGCCGTTGAAGGAGGAGAAGAAACTCTGCTAAAACATGGCCACATAGCCCGAAAACCCCACAAAAAATGAAGGAGGAGTGTTCAGACTCTTCAGCCAGAGAGCTCTTAGGCCTCATTGAACTACAAGCCTCAGAATACAACAGGAGGCAGCCAGAGCAGTAAAAGTGGAATAATAGCACTATAAGAGGGTCATGCAATAAACTACAAAGTTGCATTGATCTAAGGCTCTGGAAATGGTCTAGGGTGCATTGCAACACTGCATTTGTAGGAAATGAGGATGTGTGGGGAAAGCTGTCTCTACCAGGAAGAGGAAGCTCTTGTATCTACCAGCTTTTAAGTATTTAAGCAAAACCAGAACAGTATTATAATACAAATGTTATGAGCAAGAATACTCACGCTTTTTCTGAAGCCCTGTTGGTAACTGTTGCCTCTCTTCAAAATGTGGGCCTGGAAGCATCTTTAAAACTTCTTCAATGCTTCGCCATCCTGGCCGGGCAAGCAGTTGTGCCAGGCGCACACTCAGAGGAGCATAACCACTGTACACATAGGAAATATCGTTGGGATTCTGTAGAAAGGAAGGAAGAAGTAACAGAAGGGCAGCACAGTGACTGAGAATCACCTTGCAATACATTTCTTTACAACAGCAAAATTAACAGACAAAAGGCTAATCATACCTGTTCATTGACATCATCCATCCACAAGCGCAGAGTTTTCCTAATTGTTGGGTAGTTGTTTCTGCTCCCTAACTGGGCCTTCAAGAGTCCCGCTTTCTCTAGATTATTTAGGGTTAGTATGTGTTCATAGCCGTACGTCTGTAACAAGAACAATGACCTTTTAGCATCCCTGGGACTCTATTTTTAAATATGAGAGACAATATGTAAGGTTTGGCTCCCTTCTTGGCATGGTCCCCTGCTATGTTCAAAATAACATATTACCCAAGCTACTGGCCAAAGACTTAACTCCGTGAACCACTTGCTGTGAGATTTCAAGAACTGGAGTTAGAAAGTAACAGAGTGTGTCTCTTTTTCCCCCCACCCCCCAAATTCCTTAACTCCCCCAGAGCGCATACAGTACAGTGGACCCTTGTTATACGCTGGGGTTTGGTTCCAAGATCCCCCATGTATAACAAAATCCGTGTATGCTCAAGTCCCATTAAATATAATGACATAGCAAAATGGTGTCCCTTGTAAAAAATGGAACATCAAGGTAAATTTATACTTTTTTGGAACATTTTCAAACCGTGGATGCTTGAATCTGTGTATAAAAAATCCATGTATAAGAAGGGCCGACTGTATTCAGCTTGAACAGCCTGAGATCCCCCACCCACACAAGGTCCTCCCGGTACTTCTTTGTAAATCTAACCTGGAGAATTTCTCTCTTATAATAATCCAGGACCTTCGGTTTCAATCCACTGTTGCACACTGACTGCAGGCAAACCAGCCTCAAAATCTTGATCAAGGGATGCTTTTGGGCAATACAGTCTTCAATATAATTGTTGACCTAAACAGGAAAAAAAAACCTGTAGCCATCAAACTGGTCCATATTCTCAGAGAGCCTGAACACAAAATTTAGCTCTCAGTTGCAGAAATGTATTCACAGATGCAGAACATGCTTCCCACCCCTAGAAATCTACAGCATTTTGTAAAAGCCAACCAGAACAAGAGAGTCCTCCAATTTTTTAAAAATCAAAAATATTGCCAACTGATCAGACAGATCCACTAGTGACCTAGATACAAAAATCTTCTACAACTGATCAGATTCAAAGTGACCAAAGCCTAGTTCTGTTTAGCAAGAAGTACACCCAACCGCTATTCCAAGGAAGCCTAGCTAAAAGTGAAAAATCAACTGTTTAAAGAGGATTTTCACATACCTTGTCAGTGTCTATTCCTGACATAAACTCTTGCTCCACTGTTAAGTTATCAAAGAAGTCTTCTGATGCTTAAGTAAACACACAAGAAAAAACAGTAAATTGGGGTGGCCAGATTGCAGCCCTCCAAACCTCTCCAAAACCACCCTGAGTCCCTGCACTTCCAGTTCACTCACAAATGGTCCCAAGCCTCTCCTAGAGATCTCCAGGAGTGAGATTTCTCGTCAAGAAAAACCAATCCCCCTGAAAATCACTTGAAACTGGCAGTTACTTCTGGTTTTGTTTCAGTGGATCCTTGACTTATTTTTAGGTTGGGGGGGGGGAACTGCCTATTTAGAGATGAGCAGAATTGGCCCCTTCACCACTTCCAGTTTCCCGCCCCAATAAAAGATTATACAGTTCATTTGGAAATCAATCAGTTATATCCGGTTTGTCCATTGGTATGTGCCTTCAAGTCACTTTTTAGTTATGGCAATCCTATCCTAGGGTTTTCTTGGCACAATTTCTTCAGAAGGGGTTTGCTTTTGCATTCTTTGGAGGCTGAGAGAGTGTAACTTGCCTGAGGTCACCCAGTGAGTTTCCATGGCCAAGTGGGGATGCAAACCCTGGTCTGTCAGAGTTCTAGTCCAACACTTGGGTCAGTTACACCATGCTAGCTCTCCAGTACAGTGGTACCCCGGGATACGAAAGCACCGCCTTACGAAATTTCCGGGTTACGAAAAAAATCAATAGGAAAAAACTGTTCCGGGTTACGAAGGTTATTTCGGGTTACGAAAAAATTTTTGGTGCTTTTCGGCACTATTTCGCACGAAATCGCGGCTTTTCCCCATTAGCGCCTATGGCTTTTTCGGCTTACGAAGGATTTCGGGTTACGAACGCAGCGGCGGAACGAATTATTTTCGTAACCCGGGGTACCACTGTATGTCCACATGTACTGTATAGTCATGAAGAGTGTTGGAGTTTTTCCAGTGGAACTTGTTTCACATGCAATGTATTGAAGCCGATCCCTCATTTCATGCAGGAGGCAAGTGGAAAAGGCTGGAATACTCACTCGTGATGTCTTTGATCAGCTCCGCAATAGAAGTATGGTTTGCTAAGGAGCTTCTTGCTGCTTGCATGTGCGGTAGCTGTGAAACAAACTGTTTGATCTCCCCAACCGTTTTTGCATGATGCCTTTCCTAGGAAAGAAAATAAGCCCAGCAGTCAGCAGTTCAAAGTTACTCTCTGCTGACACAGAGGCAAACACACTTGTGATCTGTATTTTATATTACGTTCACTCTCAGCTAAGAAAAAGTCTGCAATGTTTGTGGCAAAAAGAGAAATCCCATTCTACCACCCAATATCCCAGCTTCCTTTGCCATGAAACATCCCTGCAAAATCTACAAAAGTGCCAATTCTTCTTAATGCATTTTGTAGTGTATAAAAACTACCCAGTCGATGGTAAGATGTCAACCTGGAAATAGGAGCTGTTTCCTAGCTAAGCCTCTTACTGACTGGTATCCTCTCACACATGTTCTTGTTTTCTTCATCCAAAAAGAATTCTTACTTTTCTAGTGGTGCAGGGGACAGTATAGTGGACTAAGACTGGTGAGGATCTGAGCTTTAATGCTGCACTCAGCAAGACAAGAGCCTTTCTCAGCATAATGTATCAGACAGCCCTCTAGGAAGGATAAGTCCAGTAGGGTATGATGATGTTACACTGTGCTCAAGAAACAGCAGGAAGAAAATCTGTTTATTTAACCAGATGAAAGTGGCCCAAGACAAGTGTTCCAGTAACCGGGTGGCACTTGTTTTCCTGATTTGTCCGTCTGTTTTCTTATTATGTTTTCTTTTCAAATTCTATTCTTGGCCTCGAGAATTCTGATTGAAAAGCAAGTCATAAATGTTCTAAACTGGCCCAATGGAATGGTGTGAGAAATGATCATCTGACAACTCTAAGTCTGTTTTCCTGAGTCGAGAACCATCTTGTTATCTCAGCAGGGCGACAAGAACAGAGCTTAACTCCTAGGTTTGACTGCCAGAGCTGTGTAATGACCTGTTAATGAAGATAATCCAGACATCTGTATTCTAAGTCCAGCCTCTATCAAAGCAACAAGGAAATAACATGATGCACCCACACAACCAAACACATTTAGTTAACAGTAGGGAACTTGGTTCAAGTGTAAACTATATGAATGACAAGCCTAGGCAGGAAGGCAATAATGAAGTCTGCCTTAATAGGCCCACTGCTCCCCACAAGCTGCTGTTTCATTATCACCTATTATATCTGACAACCCTGCATCGCTTTCACCTTCCCTCCAGTGTAAAAACACTAAGATTCTTGCTCATACCATTTAAGGAGCTCACTCTTTAATGCAGGCCCCTTTCCCACAGGCAAATGCATTTAGCCTGGCCAAGTTCTCAATAGTGAAAGAATTGATTTAGTGAAAGAATTGATTGTCTGGTTTTCATCAATTTGATACTATGCCAGACAAGTCAGAGGTCAGCTCTGTGTTTTTGTATCAGTTACCCATAGGTAAGGTCAGAGCTGACCTCTGACTTGTCCAACATACTACAACTGCAAAGTACACTTCAACTACAATACATAACATGGGACACGTCTGAGGATGAAAGGATAATCCAAATGGACCTACACTCTAGAAAAAGGGACACAGACCCCACGCTTGGAATGACAGAATAAAATGGTGGAGGTTCCCTTACCTCAAAGGCGGCTGAGATGATTTTGGCCCTCTTGCTCAGCACAGAGCCCACAGCATTGAAGTTCTTGTCTCGGATCTCAGCATAGAGCTCCTCAGCAGAGTTCAGCTGCAGCTTCTTGGGCTCGGTGGGGAGATCCTTGCCCCCTTCCCCCTGTTTCTTGGGAGCAAACTTTTCTGGAGGGAGTTTCACGTAAGCTGCCCAAACACACAAGGAAAGAGAGCTGTCCTAAAGCTTTTAAGGTACGTAGGGAGATGCACACTGAACAAAATAAGTGAAATAACTAAACTGCCCTACCACTGGTACTACAATGAGCTATTAAAAGATTCACTTCTAATAGGAAACATTGAGACACATTCTAGAAGACTGTGGGAAGTCAGTTTTTCACTCTTCCTTTATAGCAGGGCTGGGCAACTGCATGGAGGCAGAGGCCAATTCCTTCCCAGACTCCCCCAGCAGCCAACCCCCCAACAAGCCCTAATACCTCTGTTGTTTTCCATAGTCCTCTTTTAAATGGCAACAGGCAGTGATGCCTTGTCATGTCCTGTTGCCATTTTGAGAAGGACTGCAGAAGGAAACAGGTGTTTGGGGGTAGTATGGGGCTTTGGTGTGCTTGGGGGCACTTTCATGTTTTCAGAGATTTGGGAGATTGTGGTTTGGGGGCAAAAACTGCCGGAAAACCATGCTGTTTTTTTAATGGTTTTTTTTTGGGGGGGGGTGATTTAGGGAACTGTCAAGGGACTTCAGGGACCACAACTGTGGCCCACGCTGGCTTTACTGTAATATAACTAGTAAAGACAACTTGTCGAGTGCTACATCAAATGAAATTATGACCTAGTCCTCCTCTCTGTCCCACTTGGCTAGCCATCCAGACACAGTAACTCTATCATGGGCCAGTCATTCCTGCTTACTTACTATTCTGAATGCCATATATTTCATCAATAAGCCCCTCATATGTCAGCTGTGTAGCCAGGGGTGAGATCAAATCTACATTGCGGTCGAGCAGCAAGAGGGTATCAAAGACAGGGAATATAGGGTTCTGGCTGCCAGAGAACTCCCGCTTCATCCTGATCATCATATTTGCGACATGCTGGAGACAGAAACATTCAGGAGATTATGGGCCAAGCTGCAAGCAACGACTGCTATCCTAAACTTTTACAGAGCTTTAGACCAATATTCCTCCATTCCTGCTATGGCAGTGAAATGCTAGGCTAGCATTCTGTTATGATTTGGAGTTACCCCTGGATTTCATCAATTTAATATACATGGAAAAACCATACTGTTGTTACTGTTTCTTCTTAACAATCTGCAGTCAAAACTGTTTGCCATTTTGCTTATCTGCCAGGGCATTACCAGTAGATCCCAATCTCCCTTCTGCCATCCCAATTTAGTTGCTCCATAAAAAGGAGTAGGCACACAGCAAAACTGTATTCAAGACCCCTGATTAGCAGTAAGTGTAAGTATTAAGTCCATTTTTACCCGTGCACACTCTCCCTTTCCGAAAATCTGTGGGATTGTTCCATAAAGCGCCTGGAGGGTCATGAGCCCCTTAGCTGCATGGTAAAGGCTGGTCTGGTCATTTTCTAAGTAACACTCCTACCAAAGAAAAGTCAGAAAGGTGGTGAGAAGCACAGCATACAGTCAGGATTCTTAGCTTAACAGCTTCAGTTGCCAAATTATTACTGCAGAATTCAAAGAGTCTCCCAAGTCCTTCCAATACCTTAATGGGGGACGTAACCAGAGGAAAGCCTCCAAACATGGACAGATTTATGGGGAAAGCGACCCTTCTAATAACTAACCAGTGACTGAGGCGGGATATCTGTGCCTTGTTTTGCTGTGCAAGGGAGCCACAGCGGACAAACCGCGTGGCTCCCTCGCGCAACAAAAAGAACCCTTAAAAAGCTGGTTCTTCTTGCAGTGCGTTTGTGAGGCCGCAGTGCACCAATGGCGCACTTGCGGTGTCACAATGACGCCGGGATGTGTGGATGCTAAGCGTCCGTCGTGTCAAAATGGCGGCGCCCGTGTGTACAGGGCACCACAATTTTGACGCCCCCGTCACGTGCTAAGGGTGAGGCCAGTATGGGCGGTGTGCCCTCGGCCAACCCCAGCACGTGACGGGGGCGCACTTTAGGCCCGTCTGGAGAGGGCCTGACTGATTTTAGGCTTCCCCCATAAGAGAAATCATAAAAAAATATAAAATATATTTTAATTAATATTACATTAAAAATTTGACAAATATGGTGCCGAGTTATTAGTGTTCAATACAAAATTATAGTATTTAAACTTCTTTTTTCATATATTCCTTTTTTTCTTGATGTAGATATTCAAGGCTGGAAAAGACAAAGTTTTGCCAGTAAGAGAGGAAGGCAAAGGGATTGATGGGGATGATGTGTTATGTAATTAATTAGATTATATGTAAGAAAATTTAATGTATTTACAGCTTAACTTTTCTTTCTTTCTTTTTTTGTGTGTGGATACTTTGTAATTGTGGGCTTTCTTTGCTGTTACTGCTGTTGTTTGTGATGTTCTTATTGTAATATCCATTTTGCTTAATAAAGTTTATTTTAAAAATTTTTAAAAATGGACCAGAAAAACCCAAGTTGACTTATCCACAGGTCAATGTATGTACTGTAATGTAATGGTTTTTTAAAAGGAACTATCCCCTGGTGAAAGGCAAGATTGTAATCCATCCTGGAAGCACTGACCCTCCTTTATTCTCTCAAATATCCAGCCTTTAGCATGAGCAGTTCTGCCTACTGGATTTTTGTAAGTTCTTTGGCATCATTTCCCTTTGCTTCACCCTTTAGATCCTTTGTCACATGCGCCTAAGTTTTACCCTTGACTTATCCATGGATCATATCAAAATCCAGAATTTTGGCCCAAAAACTGCCCTTGACTTATATGTGAGGGCAACTTATAGTCAAGTATATACAGGAAATTGGGAGCAGCTCTCCTCTCCTAATAGTAGAAGCCAGAGTCATGCACTGAAGTCTAATGTTGGGAGATTCCCATTGCCATAAGGTGTAGTGGCAATTGCATGGCTTTAAAGGGGGATTCAGCAGGCACCAGTAATGCAATAGTATCCTTTTAAGAAACTGTGGTTCTAAACCAGACCTGCACAACCTGGAAGTAGGGAAGGGCCACAATTAAAACAGGCTCAGTTCTTCAGTTCTTCTCAAGTTCTTTCCCAAGTAAAGCTATCATTAAGGATTAAACTATTTTGCAAATAAACCATATTATAAAAAGGGGAACTTTCAATTAATATCAGTTAATTACACTTATTAATTAAGATTTTTACTTATCACGAAATCACATTATTTAAAATATTTACTTTGCTGTGTGGTACAAGTTCTAATACACTTTTAAGGTTTTCTTGTTGTCTACAACATTTAGTTAATGGGACACATTACACTTCTTGTCTGCATTCAGTTTATCATACTCTGGAATCATATTTGACATTGGTGTTTTCAAATATCTTCCATGTGTTCACTGGCTAGGGTTGATCCTTACCAAGTTATCAAGTGTCTACAGTAGGCATGAGTGGTTGCATGGCATCTGAACACTTTATCTGTAATCTGGGACTTTTGATCGCAAAGGAGGAAAAAAAGTACAGTGGGACCTTCTTATCCGCTGGGGTTTGGTTCCAGGATCACCCGTGGATAACAAAATCTGTGGATGCTCAAGTCCCATTAAATACAACAGCAGGTAAACTGATGACCCTTATATAAAATGGAAAATCAAGGTTTGTTATTTGGAATTTATACCTTTTTTTTTAGTATTTTCAAGCCATGGATGCTTGAATCTGTGGCTAAAAAATCCATGGCTAAGGAGGGCTGACTGTATTCATATGGTTTACCAGAGATTTTTTGGGAGAAGAAGAGTGATTAAAATACCACAAATATCACAATAAAAGGAACCATGCATTAAATTGTGCCCACTTCTCCATCACAGGAGCACACGTGAGATTTCCCTTTGAAGTACAGAGAGTAGGAAATTAGACTACCACAAATGGCTTCTTAAATTGGGTTTTTTAAAAAGTACACTTGTCCCTTCATATTCGCTAGGGTTAGGGGCACAAGACCCCCGTGAATATGGAAAAACCGCAAATAAGAAAAACACCATGTTTTTACATGAAAGGACACTTCTCTAGGAATCTCTAGGTCCTCCGGTGCAACTCTGTGGTCAATGTCCAACAGACACTGACCATAGAACTGCACTGGAGGCGCTACAAATGCTTAGTAGAGTATTCTGTCTAGGAATCTCTAGGTCTTTCAGTGCAACTTTTAGTTAAAGTTGACCATAGAGTTGCACTGGAGGACCTAGATATTCTCGAGAACATATTAATCAAATCCGCAAATATCAAAGCCGCAAATATGGAGGGACAAGTGTACAAGGCCTCTGACAGCAAAGTTCCTTTTACAAGGGTTTTTAATGCCTGCCAAGTTCTTTTTTCCCCTTCTCATCCTCCATTTATTTTATTTTTAATATGTAATAAATCACATTAATTATCCATTCTTTACTACGTTATCTAAATCTTATTCATATTAAACCATTTAGTATTAACTAATATTAATATTGGGAATGTGTAAAAAGCTGTAAGGAAAAGAAATACCAATCAACGTATTCCACTTTGGCTTGTCATTTACATAACTAACAATATATATTTGCTCTTATGTTTACAGTTAGGATTATAATTAAGTAAAATTACGAGAATTCTTAAGAGTTTAGTAGCTGTTTAGATTTAGATATACAATTGTTATCTATTCCACCAGACTCCCTCCTTAAGACAAGATACAAAGAAAAGTATAAATTTTGTTAGTATAAGTAAAAGAGAAGAAATAATGCTAAAAGTAAAATAAGACACAGCCAGAAAAAAATCCTTAAATGTGATAGGAAGCCAAATTATTCACTACTGAAAGAAGATAAGTATATTTATTCTGGAAGTATTTTTTGAGTTAAATAAATAACAAAAGTACAGCTTTTTGTTTTTATTATTATATGTTTTGTATGATATGGTATGTTACACTATGTATGTTATAATATGTTATGTATACATGTTATATATAGTATTATCAAATATTTTTTTTAAAAAATTAACTAAACCAGTGATTTTAAAAAAAGTTATAAAATTATTATTAATATCTTCCTTCTTCTTACTGTCTTCTTTTCATCATATACTATTCATAATTCCAAAGGTATAATATTATTAATTTATCACTAATTCATTTTCTTTCCTTCCTTCCCCAAGTGCTCCTCATCACCTAAAATCTTCATGTTATTCTACCCTCCAAAATTGTAACTCTTCCTGTAGAGGTAAACCACCTTCCTCTTTTACTAAAAGCTTTTGCACAAATATTTTCCATATTGCTTCAAAATCATTTCTCTTTATTATTTCTTTTTTACCTTAATATACCATCTCCAAATTAATGTATAATATTCTTCAACATGTATTATTTGTGCTAAGCCATCCTCTCATACTGTCCTAAGATATTCTTCTTCCTCATTAGGTTTTGATAATAATTTGTATATTTCACTTGTAACACCTTTCAAATTTCATTTGCCTCCATGCTATCTCTTTCCCTAATTATTTGTTCAAATTTCATATATTCTCTAAATTCTATAATTTTCCTATTCCAATTTTTTGTCCATTGTTCCAACTGAATACAATTAAACCAGGTTAATTTTAGACTCTGCAATTTCTCCTTGATATTTTCCTTTAGCCTTCATTATCTTCATCCATTCTTTTATCCTATATATTTCTTGTTTCCTTAATTCTTTTCCTAGTTCCTTTAAATTTATTGGGAAATTTTTTAACATTACAATTAATGCTGAGATAGCAGGCATTGATTTTCCTTTATATTTTTTCCAAATCACTAATATATTCTTTAGAAAGGGGTTTTCTATTTCTTTTATTAATCCTCGGGCCATATGTTGTGCCACGCCTATTCTAAACCAAGGATCTTTTAAAGTCTGGAATAGAATTCCACAAAGGTGATCTGCTTTATTTCTATTCAAAACTATTATTCCTTGTCCTGCAACACAACACACAGTTGTGCCTTGTGTTTCTTGTGCAGGGAGGTGTGTGTGTGTGTGTGTGTGTGTGTGTGAGCGAGTGAAAGATAGGAAACATCTGGTTCATATCTACACTTCAAATCAGCAGGAAGCCAAAGGTGCAGTTTGCTGGTGATTTGTCAGAAGGATGGATGAAACTGGAGGTATTAGCAAAATTCTGGGCAGGGAGTCATTTCAGAAAAATAACCCATTCTGCACACTACAAACAGAAAGAAAGAAAGAAACACTAACTTTAAAGGCACTTTCAGACTCCATGGATAACAGGTCGCTATCAAATGGTATGAGGTCCAGGCTATACTCCTCTCTGTGAATGAAGGAGCCCAGGACTCCTTGATCTTTCAGCCGCTGTTCACATAACAAGCTGCGACGTGGTACAAACAAGATGTGGAAATCTCTCTGTGGGCAACGGATTCTGTCTTCACTGGAAAGGGACAAGGAGAAAGTGTTAAGAGAAGCAGGAGTTGCCAGATCAAACCAATAAGCTGGCTTTAAGCAGCCTGACCCCAGTTCATAAGGGGTATCACTTTAGATAAGGAGTATGTTTTTCAACCAATGAAAAACCAAAACAAAAGAACATACAAAGTTTCTGCTCAAAGCCCTTTTACTGTATATACTCATGTATACGTTTAGAAATTTAGGTCAAAATATTTACCCAAAAAACCTGAGTCGACTTATCCATGGGTCAATGTAGGTACTGTATCTTAACTCTTATTTAAAAGAAGGAACCATCCCCTGGTGAAAAGCAAGAGTATAATCTGTCCTAAAAGCACTGACCCCCTCTACTCTCTCATCCATCCAGCTTTAAAAATAAGTACAAAGAGTTATGTCTGCTGGAATTTTGTAAGTTCTTTGACATTGTTTTGCTTTGCCTCATCCTTTAGATCCTTTGCTATGTGCCCTTAAATTTTACCCTTGACTTATCCACGGGTCATAGCAAAATCCATAATTTTGGCCCCAAAATTTGCCCTCAACTTATACGTGAGGTCGACTTATAGTCGAGTATATACAGTATACTAAAATTCACAAACTCAGATAATGGAACACGCTCCTTCATGTCTGACTCTCCAGTGATGGAATATCCAAGGCACCCAGAAAGACACAGAGACAGGAGTGAACCCTTCTACCAAATTTTTCCCACTGAACCTTCTTCTCTTCAGTTTCCCTAGAGAAACTCTGAGACTCAGTGTAACAATTCCATCGTGCTCCATAAGGATACAGCATGACCAGAATAAAACTGTATCACCATCACATGTGATCCAGACCTGATAGTAAGAGATCTGCTTGGAGAGAACAGTCCGGATACGCCTTCTCCACTCAGCGGAAACAACCAGTGTACATTTCCCTGCTGCAAAACTGTGGAACATGGAAACAGAATAAAAACCAAGATGGCACGCTACCTGAGTACATTTTCAGCAATGATATCCATGAGCTCTAGCCTTGGCCGGACAAAGAAAATAATATTCTTGACATCAGCAGCCGGGAGACGCCCTGCTTTCAAGGTGAACATTTTTTCCACCTCATGTTCCTGGAAGGAGACAAGAAACAATATGAAAACAATATGGAATAGTACTTCAGTCTTTGGAAGTTTAGTTCAGAAAAAATTAGATGTAACTGGGGCCTACTTCTGAAGCCACTGCTATTCTAAGTACCTATCCTTGGATTTTAAAATAGACATTTAGTGGGGGAGATTGCCCAGAATCAGGAATAAACTAACACGTCAGAAACATTTATCTTCTATTCTGCATTGGATAAAACATTCAATCCTATGGGGATAAAATTAATAAGGCTACCCTTTGTTAGTGATCTTCAAATTAAGTACTAAAGTTACCCTCATGCATTGTAATGCAAATCATATGAAGTACAACTGTGTTATCTAGGGTACTTTTCTCATGAGAAAACTACTAAATATATACAGTATATATTTAGTGCTGTTTCCAAATACTGTGGCTGTGTCCACATCGCAGAAATACTCCAGTCTGCCATGGCTTAGTGCTATGGAATTCTGGAATTGTAGTTTTGTGAGACATTTAGCCTTCTCCATCAGAGAGTTTTTGGCGCCACAACAAACTCCAATCCCCAGAATTCCATAGCATTGAGCCATGGCACCAAAGTGGTGTCAAACCTGATTATTTCTGCAGTGTGAATGCAGCCTATGTGGCTTTATAGCATCACAATTTTCCAAGGCCTTCTACACAAATGCATATAATAAAACCAAAGTGGTTTACAGAATATAAATTCTAAGTATGGATTTTGTTTGGGTTCCCCATCTGGACAAACATTTCTTTGTCTTGACACTAAACACTCTTATATACAACATTATCCTAGCACTCTTGCTTTGTCCTGTTTCCATAGGAACAAAATGGAAGAGAATAATAGTACTTAATGTGAAGATTCCTTTTCTACAGTAAATGGATGATATTAATAGTTAGATTGCCTCCTTACAATCTCCTCCACAGTCTACCAAGGGATTATTTCCCCACCCACCATCTTCCCAACAATTTGTCTGAAGTGGCCAGCGAAAGGGCTGTGCTACCATCCCTCTTGCAAGCCAACTTTCAACTGGCTTCCCAACACAAACCTGAAGAACAAGTTGGAGATTACAAGTCCTGTTTTTCTGGACAGGAGGGAGAAGAAACTGGGAGAAGTTATCTCCCACTCAGGATTTTCCCCCCAGTATGTAGTTGGACAAAAAATGTGCAACTGGAGGAAATATATGCAGTTGGAAAACTGGCAATGTGCAGATGGACAAATGAGAGGGAGAGGAGAAATGTCAGGCTACTTTGGTGTTCCTTACGCACTTAAATGACAGGGACAGAACGCACCCAAGTCAGTACTCAGTTTCAAAACAGTCTAATGTCTTCTGTTGGGCCTGAACCTCCTCTTCGGGCTGGTTTCACTTTGAAAAGGCCTCTGAAGGACTCTTGGCTTTGTGCTTTAGGCCTCCCCTTGTTTGGGCAGCCAATGCAAAACAGCTGCTTTAAGGTCCCACTCAGCCAAAGGTGGCATCTCACAGAAGGCTGGTACTGGAAGCTGTACCAACCACAGCATAACGTTGGCTCCTCTTGAGCTGTGCTTATCAGACACTCTTGGGGCAAATGCCAGACTCCCAGCCTTGGAGAAATACCAGTTATGGCAGAGGAGGCAGAACTGGCCTTTGCACGCATGGAAGAGTCTCTGAGTTGGGTTTTATTTCAGTGCACAGGCAGTCAAATTGCCCTATTTGTTCACGTAAAGGAAGTCCAGTGCATAAAGGAACCCTTGCCGTCTATTAAATAAGAGTGACTGACTTCCAGGGAAAAACGGCCACCGATAGCCAAAGCCATAGGCAAGGAGCAAAGCAGGCCTTGCGTCTGTTGGGCTTCCTTGTCCTCTTTTTTTCTTTAGTGTGGGATGTCCATGCTGTTAGAGGCATGGGGAGAGGTTCTAAAATTTAGTTATCCATGTTCTCAGGTAAAGAGAAGAAAGATACACTGGGTTGATTCTGCTCCAGGGGCACTGGGCCTTCGGGAAACATGCTGTATATACTCACGTATAAGTCTAGAAATTTTAGTCAAACAATTGACCCAAAAAAACCTGAGTCAACTTATCTAGGGGTCAATGTAAGCACTGTCCTTTAACTCTTATAAAAAAAGAACCATCCCCTGAAGAAAGGCACAAATATAATCTGTCATAGAAGCACTGACCATCCTCTACTCTCTCTCACCCATCCAGCCTTTAGTATCACCACAAACAATTATAACTGCTGATGTTTTGTAAGTTCTTTTACATTGTTTTCCTTTGTTTCATCCTTTGTTACATGCCTCTAATTTTTACCCTCGACTTATCCATGGGTCATATCAAAATCTATTATTTTGGCCCCAAAACCTGGCCTGGACTTATATATGAGGTTGACTTATAGTTGAGTATATACGGGACTCCTTCTAAATGGAACTGGAGAGGGGGACACACTATGTGAAATAAGACTATCCTTTTCAAGAAGGTAGAAACCTGTGCAAAACAAGGGGAGATGACTCTTATTAAGGCATTTAAAATCCCCCAACCAGAACTGAAACATGGCAGCCGCAGCTGAGGGAAAAGTACTGTGCCCAAAATGATGGCTGCCCCAAAAAATGGCAGGTGACTGAACTGAGGCATCCCTTGTCAAACCTTTTGCATATAGTTTGGAGGTCTATATGACCATAGGACTGTCCAGGTGTCATTTCACATGACACAAATATAATATAATATAATATTAAACACAGGGCAGTCATTGTGTAGTGTGAAAAGCCCCCTGGTGATCTAGTAGTGGTGCCAGAACATCCTTTCCTGTCCAGATTCTCTAATTCTACATCAGAACATGATGGGTGTCTGTTTGCTTAACCATTCTAAAATACAGGCTCAGCATGGACATTTGTTGAGTGACTGCTACACAGGCACTGAGAAGACTATGTGAGTGACTGGACATATGGGTGCAAGACGGCCACCTGAACTTCTGGACAGGTAGGGGTCTTCTCCTCTGGCAGAGTGCTCTGTTTAGCAGGCAACATCATGTGGTCTCCTTCTGTAATTTTGCAGCCAGTATCTGACCTGCCAATGTTTCCTTGTTTATCTTACAGGTTGATACTTCACCTTCTCCACTGGTCCCATCGAAGAGAATAAAGAAACCCTCCTCCACCCCAAAAAGAGTGCTTTTTAAAATACAGTCGCCCCTCCTTTTTCGTGGGAGATCCGTTCCAGACCCCTTCGCGAAAATGGAGTTTCGCTTATATTCAAGCTCCATTGGCTTAAATATAGGTGCAGGCGCCCCATTCTTCCACCCTTTTTTCATCCCTTGCACGTAAGCAAGGGACGCAAGTCTGAAGACGGCGAGAATGGAGGGAGGACTGTACAAGGAAGGAAACAAAAGTTGGCAGAAAAGGAGAAAAAAGTAGGAAAAGACAAGACAGGGTAGAAAGAAAAGTGACTGCTCTGGGCAACTGCTCTGTTTTGGCCAAGGCAGAGAAGGAAACAAGGGTCAGAGGAGGCAGCTAGTCAGCAACACTCCCTGGAGAGTAATGCAAGCCCTTCAAAATGGATTTGTCCTTAGCCAAGTCAAACACAATGCTTACAGAACATACCAGCTTTAAAAAACAAATACATAAACAGCCTTAATTTTTTTAAAAGCCTCTTCCATTCCTTACCTTTAGAAGTGAATACTGTGCAATTAATCCAAATGGCCCTGTAAGATATTCATCCCACACAATGGCCTATAAAAAGGGGGGGAAAGCAGAAGCATGTTAGCACACACAGTTGCGTCATGCGCTCGGGTTTTCAATGCACTGAGAAGGGGGAACAGCAGTAGAGCAGAAGATGTGCTTTGAGGCCACCATGGGTGGGATGCTGGCTATAAAAGAGGTTTTCCAAGTAGTGGATTCTTCAAAGCAAATCTTAAAGGTCTCCATAACTACTGCCATAGTTTTCGAAATGGTACTAAAGTCGACAATCATAGAATCATAGAGTTGGAAGAGACCCCAAGGGCCATCCAGTCCAACCCCATTCTGCCATGCAGGAAATCCAAATCAAAACATCCCCATTGACAGATGGCCATCCAGCCTCTGCTCAAAGACCTCCAAGGACAGAAACTCCACTGCACTCCAAGGAAGGAGTGTGTTCCACTGTCAAACAGCCCTTACTGTCAGGAAGTTCCTCCTAAAGTTGAGGTGGAATCTCTTTTCCTGGAGCTTGCATCCATTGCTCCATGTCCTAGTCTTTGGAGTAGCAGAAAACAAGCTTGCTCCCTCCTCAATATGACATCCCTTCAAATATTTAAACAGGGCTATCATATCACTTCTTAACCTTCTCTTCTCCAGGCTAAACATCCCCAGCTCCCTAAGTTGTTCCTCGTAGGGCATGGTTTCCAGACCCTTCACCATTTTAGTTGCCCACCTTTGGACACATGGCTCCAGTTTCTCAATGTCCTTTTTGAATTGTGGAGCCCAGAACTGGACACAATATTCTAGGTGGGGCCTGACCAAAGCAGAATAGAGTGGCACTATTACTTCTCTTGATTTAGACACTATACTTCTATTGATGCAGCCTAAAATAGCATTGGCCTTATTAGCTGCCGCATCGCACTGTTGACTCATGTTCAACTTGTGGTCCACTTGGGCTCCTAGATCCCTTTCACTTCTAGTCTCAATGCCTCAATGGGCTCCACTGAAGCCCTGCGAGAGAGTGAGAGATGCGCCTCTGCGGCTCACAGGCATCTGTCAACATCTCAAGGGACCCTTTTTAGCGTGCAAACACCTCTATTGATTATTTGGCAATTAAGGCCATTTGATCAACAAGACTGACTCCCAAAGAGCTGGGTGCAGAACTGCAGGCTACAAGCCTGGCTACACTTCCTAGGAAGCAAGCTTTGGAGTCAATGGACACAGCACTGGAGGGGCCTTGCAGCCCCTTTGAGACTCACTGGAAGGAAGAAGTGGGCAGACAGCTTTCAGAACTGTCAGGCCACTGCCTCAGGTGCATATTATTATTATAATAGTATATATATTTTTTCTGGCTCAAGGCTGTGGAATTCTGGGAGTTGGAGTTTGTTGTGGGGCCCCGAGCGGAGCTCCGCCCGCCGGGGCCCACAACAAACTCCAACTCCCAGAATCCACAGCCTTGAGCCAGACAAGAGTCGAAGCGGTGCCAAAGCGGGTTCTCTCTCCAGTGTGGCTGGAGCTCAGGGAGCCTTCCATGGGCCTGGCAGGCCGCCCCTCGCTCACCTTGGAGCCGGCGCACTTGTCGAGGAACTCGCGGAGCTCCTTGCGGCCGGCCTCCCGCAGCGCCATCAGGTTGACGCGGCCCGAGCTGAGGTGCGCCGCCATGACAGGCCTCGGCCTTCTCCTCAGGCGCGCCTAGGCCTCAGCCCGGGTCACGTGACGCGGCGGCGGCGGCGCGCGCGCTCTCAAGCCTCGGGCCTCTTCCCGCCCAAAATGGCGCCCCCGCTTCGCCCTCAGTCAGCCACACGGGCCAAGGCCTCGTTCAATATTAAGCATTGTGACGTCACACACGGGTCTCTCTCCTCCTCCTCACAGCAGCCCTGCAGTGTAGGCAGAAAGGCGTGAGGGAAAGAGAGGCTTCTCTTCATGGCTTTCTTTGAGGCCAACTGGCCTTGAGCTTGCCTTCCTTTCAAGGCCTGGAGTTGAGACTTGGCTCCAAAACACACCTTATATTACATATTATCCAGCTTGAGACCACTTGGACTCCCCTGGTTCAATGCTAGGGAATTCTGGGAACTAGTGTTTGTGAGACATTGAGCCCTGCCTTCTCTCTCAGCTGGAGGGCCACCTCGGATAGGCTTTTGGCTGAAGAGCAGGGTGTAAATAAATAAATAATCAACTACAATTCCCAGGATTCCCTAGCACTCAGCCAAGGCAGTCCAAGCCCTCTCAACCTGGATGGTTTCTGCAGTGTCTTTGGGACGGACCCTCAGCTGAAAGAGGGAAGGTGGAAGCAAGCTGGAGCTTTTCCAGCCTTGAGCCTCTGTTTCCTCACAGGCCTGGAGTTGAGGCTTCAGTCCAAAACACACAGAAATCATCCATTTTGAGACCGCTTGAGCTGCCCTGGCTCAATACTAGGGAATTCTGGGCACTAGTGTTTGTGAGACATTGAACCTTCTCTCTCATCCCTGGGGCCACCATCAACTACAGTTCCCAGGATTCCCTAGCACTCAGCCAAGGCAGTCCAAGCCCTCTCAACCTGGATGGTTTCTGCAGTGGGTTTGGGAGTCCTCAGCTGAAAGAGCTTTCCCAGACTTGAGCCTCTTTCCTCACAGGCAGGGACGTAGCCAAGATTTTGGGAAGGGGGGTCCAGACCAAGTGCCACCATTTTGAGAGGCGAAGAGCCCGCCCAAGACACAAAATGTTGGAAAAATGTAGGACATGATGCACAACAAAATGTAGGACAAATTGTAGGATGTTCAAAAATGGAGAACACACCCAACTAAAAGCCAAAAACATCAATAAAAAACAATATAAATTCATGTTTCTCAGTCATGCTCAAAATGGAGAACATTTTGACATTCTTCCTGGATAGGAGGTTGGGATATAGCTTTGTGTGGTGGACTAGGAGGAACTTCCTGACAGTAAGGGCTGTTCAACAGCAGAACACACTCCCTCGGAGAGTGGTGGAGTCTCCTTCTTTGGAGGTCTTTAAGCAGAGTGGATGGCCATCTGTTGGGGATGCTTTGATTGAGAGTTCCTGCATGGCAGAATGGGGTTGGACTGGATGGCCCTTGCAGTCTCTTCCAACTCTACGATTCAATGACTCTGGAGACCAGGATTCAATGAAAATCTGATTCTCTACAACAGAGATGGCTAAATATCTTACATGGGGCACATGTCAATGACGTGGCTCATGTATCATGTCCAAATGGTGTGGTGCACAAGGGACATTTCAGCGCTTGTCACACTCTCTCAGCCTTAAGGGAAGGTGAAGGCAAATCCCCAAAAACCATTGGGCAAGTCACATTCTCTCAGCCTCAGAGGATGGCAAAGTCAAACCCTCTCTGAACAAACCTTCCAAGAAAACCTCTTGAAGGCGCACACTCACACACACCCAAGTCACCAAAGGCAGACTCTCTGAACAAACCAAGAAGACCCACTAGGCAAGGAAGTCATACACTCTCAGCCTCAAGGAAAGGCTGGCAAAGGCACACTCTCTGAACAAACCAAGAAGACCCACTAGACAAGTAAGTCACACACTCTCAGCCTCAAGGAAAGGCTGGAAAAGGCACACTCTCTAAACAAACCAGGATGTTTTGAAATTCCTCCTGGACAGAAATGTAGGATGTGTCCTGGATAAAGGATGATGTCTGGTCACCCTGGTAAAATGGAGGACATTTTGACATTGCTCCTGGGCAGGGCTGAAATGTGTGCTGTATCCTGGATAAAGGAGGACGTGTGAAGACATTTTTACATTCATCCTGGCCAGAAGGTTGAAACATTGGACATGTCTTAGAAAAGGAGGACATCTGCTCATCTTACAAAAAATGAGGACTTTTGAAATTCCTTCTGGGCAGAAGTGTGAAATGTAGGATGTGTCCTATAAAAGGAGGCCAGAAAAGATCCAAGCCTCAATATCTGGACCCCAGAACATACTCTAACTCCCAGAATTCCATAGCCATGAGCCAGAAAGGAGGCAAGCCTTGATATCTGGACTCCAGAACATACTCTAACTCCCAGAATTCCATAGCCATGAGCCACAAAAGAGTTAAATTGCTGCCAAACCTAGTTATTTCTTTAGTGTGGATGCAGCCTGATGCAGCCTCTTGTCCCTCCCTCCCTCTCCTCCAGGGCTTTTTGGCTCCTCCCCCTCAGGCGAAAAAAGTTTAGGGACGGCACCCAGACCAGAGGAGAAGAAAAAGGGCGCCCCAACAAGCGCCCTTTTCTCTCCCCTGTTGAAGAGAGGTCCAGACCCCAGAACCCCCCCCCCTTGGCTACGTCCCGTGTCCACAGGCCTGGAGTTGAGACTAACTACATGCGGCTATGACTCTGGGAGAGCAGGGTTCTATTTTCTGGCTTTGGCCATGGAAACCCACTGGGCGACCTTGGGCAAGTCACACTCTCTCAGCCTCAGAGGAACGCTGAGGGTCCAAAACACACTGCAGAAACCATCCAGTTTGAGACCTCTTGAACTGCCTTGACTGAGTGCTAGGGAATCATGGGAATTGTGGTTTGTTGTGGCCCCCGAGCTGAGAGAGGAGGGCTCAATGTCTCACAAACACTAGTTCCCAGGATTCCCTAGCCCTGAACCAGGGCAGTCCAAGCCGTCCCAACCTGGATGGTTTCTGCAGTGTGTTTTGGGCCGGTGAGTTTCAAGGCCCAGCAGGGCACCGAACTCTGTTGCCTGTGTACACATAATAGGAAATCTTTGGGAAAGGTCCATGAAGCGCGTCCTTCAGTCAGCTTTGAATAGTCCTCGCTCACTTGCTGCTTCCAAGAGATCTTCACGAGGGTCAAGATCTTCCTTCCTGTCTGCTGTTTCTCCGAAAAATTGCCCTGTTTAAGTCTGAAAAGTATTTGCAAATTGCTTCCACAGATATCTACACATATTTTCTGTCTGCTAAAGCACCGCAATTACAAAACATTAGAGAGCAGGGTAGGGAGAACTGCCGACCACATTCCCATTAAGTGAGGTGGCACTTATATAAACTTGAAGTAAATAGGTCAAGCAGGAGCAGAAGGGGGAGGCATAGAGTAGCACAGCCAGGGAGTAATAGGGAGACAGATGCTGTGGATCAAGTATCAAGGAGATGTACTGGTTTGATATGCCCATAGAATCCTAAAGTTGGAAGAGACCCCAAGGGCCATTCAGCCGAACCCCATTCTGCCATGCAGGAACTCTCAGTCAAAGCATCCCCGACAGATGGCCATCCAGCCTCTGCTTAAAGACTCCCAAGGAGGGAGACTCCAGAACAAAGGCTAGTGGGATCAGAGGTACAATTGGCGAGGAATGGGGAAACATAGTATAAAGCCCTATGTATCTCAGCAGGTGCATGGGGAAGAGGGAAAAACAATTCTAGATTTTGGGGGAGGACTAGTCAAGCAGGATCCTCCATACTCCTAATATTTCCAAGTTCTGTGTATATGGCTGTGACAGTGGAGGAAGCTAAAAAGAAGAAGATGAGCTCATTTGAAATGCAGTGCTGGAGAAGAGCTCTATGGCTACTGTGGACTGCTAAAAGAGACCAAAAGAGTTCTGAGAGCAAATCAAGCCTGAAATCTCCCCAGAAGCCAAGGTAACTCAATTGAGGCTATCGTACTTTGGGCACATCATGAGATGCCCTGGGAAAGAGGATCATGCTGGGAAAGGTGGGTGGCAATGGGAAAAGAGGAAGACCCTGGTTTTGCAAGATGTGAGCAGGGCTGTTAACAACAGGGTCTCTTGGAGGCCTTGCGTTCATAGGGTTCCAACAACAATATAGACAAACTGTTTCTTCATTTTGGGAACAGGCTGAGGCCTCCTCAAACATTTCTTGTTGGTTTTGGTGGGTTTTTTGAGCTATGTGGCCATGTTCTAGAAGAGTTTATTCCTGACGTTTCACCAGCATCAGAGATGACAGCCACAGATGCTGACGAAACATCAAGAATAAACTCTTCTAGAACATGACCACATAGCCCAAAAAACCCACCAAAAACTATGGATGCCGGCCATGAAAGCCTTCGACTTCACATTTCTTGTAGTGCTCGTTTCTTGACAGGCTGAGGCCAGCTACCTCCGTCTCCACACCTGGACAGGCCTAGACCTGTCAACTAGGAGTGGTAATAAACCTTTGAGAAGTCCTGAAGAACAAGAGAAGTTCCAGCAGGGATCTAGGAGTCTTGGTAGACCACAAGCTGAACATGAGTCAACAGTGTGAAATGACAGCTTCAACACCAATATGATCCTCGGCTGCATCAATAGGAGTGTAGTGTCTAGGCTGAGAGAGGTAATAGTGCCACTCTGTTCTGCTTTGACCAGACCCCATCTGGAATACTGTGTCCAGTTCTGGGCATCACAATTCAAGAAGCATGCTGACAAGCTGGAGTGTGTCCAGAGGAGAGTGACCAAAGGTCTGGAAACCATACCCTATGAGGAGTGGCTTAGGGAGTTGTGTATGCTTAGCCTGAGGAAGGGAAGGCCAAGAGGTGACATGACAGCCATGTTTAAATATTGGAAGGGATGGGATATTGAGGAAGGAGCAAGAGACGAGGACACGGAGCAATAGATTCAAACTGCAGGAAAAAAGATTCCACCTCAACATTAGAAAGAACTTCTTGACAGTAAGAGCTGTTTGGCAGTGGAAGGCACTCCCTTGGAGGGTGGTGGAATATCTTTCTTGGGAGGTTTTTAAACAGACTCTACTCAGTCTATTCTCCTAAGTCCTATTAAATTCAATGGGACTTACTCAGGGTCTACAAGATTGCAGCCTAGGAATTCTAAACTGAATTGGAAATGGGAATTGATAGTCTGTGACTCCTGATGTTTTGAACTTTGCCTCCTAGAAGCCCTGTTTGGTTCAGTGGTACATCTCCTGCTTAAGCTCTACGGCAGAAAAGTCAAAGACGCTGGTTTGAGAGACTGCAAGGCAAAGAAGGAATGCAACGGGAGTGACAAGAGAATAACCATTTTATTAAAGATACAGTACACTCAAGTTTAATACTGACTTCCCTGCTTTTTTTTAAACTATCCCTATTATACATTCATAACTCCAAATTTCAAACAATTACCTTAAACTGACTTCATACCCATAAACCAAATACTGTCTGTAATCTGGAGGAAAAATACACCAGCGGTGCAGATATATAGATATGTATATATACAGACTTATACAAGAGTTAAATTCCTCTATAATGTACAGACAGCAGGGAAGCTTTTTTTTAAAAAAAAATTGTATTTCAAACATTCAAAAATCAGCTTATGTGGTATCTATCACCTTTACTTATGTTAAGTAGTACACACACCATCAACTCCGTGACAGAGTAATGTCACCAGGAACGTCACATGCAGTAAAATAAGCATGACATAGTTTTCACCCATAACAGTGTGTTTGGTTGGTTTTCCTTTTTTTTCTTCCCTTTATTTCTCGTAAAGATTTTGCTTCGTAGAAAATCCACAACTATTCGATATTGAATTTTCTATTTTACATTCATTTGGAACAAAACCGAGACTGAAAGGGAAATAAATAAATTATTAATTTAAAAAGTCTCCTTTTCTGAATGGACTTAAAAAGAAAACCTCTTACAGGAAATAAATCTGCTGGAAGAATTTTTTTTGGTACAAACAAAAAATCCCAGTTACAAAAAAAGTCTCCCAAATCTGAGGCTAGTTAGTCATTTGATCAAGATACTGCACTGTGCACAAAGGTCCTCTGAGGAGTTCAGATGAAGAGAAGAAGCACTGAAGACAATAAGATAATTTTCCAAAATATAAATCTTTTCTTAAATATATTTATATGTATTTATGTACAACTCTACAGAAGCTGAAAGAACACGGAAAGGTATGTTCTCAGTGTGCACAGCATGGAGGTTTCTTGGTAAAAATTGCCCCACAGTAGCTTGTTTCCTTACCTGCTTCTATACAACATTTCATACAGCTAAGAAATCTTGCTGAAAATAAAGGCACTACTGATCTCTAGGTAGCGCACCAGAGCTCATGTATTTGATCAAGAGAGAACTAAGGTGAAAAGAATTAAAAAAGAGCTCCTCTCTTAACTCATTCCAGTGTCGAAAAGCTTTACAAAAATCTAAAAACAGACAACTGCAGCTTTAAGAGCTTAGTGCAAATATGAAAATCAACAGCACAATTTTAAAGGTCTTTTAAAGAAGCTAAAATGTAACTAGTGTTCCCCCCCCCCCCCCATTGGTAAACAACATGAAATTAAGGGAAGTTTCCCTTGAAAGGTGATGAAAATCGAGAAGTTGAAAATGAACTCGTAAATAAATTATTTGTTGATCTTTGAGCAAGGGCAGAATAAAGTAGTTTGCCAAAAGGGTGGCTGTCCTTTCCCCCCCTCCCCCCAGATATCGGCACACGTGGATGCTGGTGGTGGACGTGGTCTGGCTTATGCGCAGAGGAAAGGGTTTTCTCCCTGGTCCCCTCCTGCATCAGAAGGTCTCGTCGTCATTGCAGTTTGTAGCCCAATGTCCAAACACTTCACAGATCTCACAATAGGGGCGCTCTTCATTGCGGCTACCGTGGTACGTTGAATGTGGAGGTTCGTCTGGTGCTTGTGCTTGAGTTGGACAATCTTCAGTGTCATGGAGATCAAAACAGTCACAAATGTCACAGAAAAGGCGAGGCTTCTTTTTGACTTGGCTTTCTTCCTCACTGTGAAAATTAAAAGTTGAATAAGTAAACCCGGATGCTTTCCGTTGGACCACGTTCCCATTTTATTATGCTTTTGCAAGAAGCTGTAATTTGAAATCAGAGAGGGGAAGAGGAACCTGAAAGAAATATATTCCTTCTGGGTAAGTTGTCAGGGATCACCTAACAATGCTTGTACAGTGGGAGACACTAGGGCTCCTCACAGTTTTCCATAAGCAAGAATTATTTCTGTGTTTGTATATTGCTTTTGTATCTACTGGCTGGACCAGTATCACATTGTGACGGCTTTTAGCTTTTAACAATAAAGTTATTTTACTTTACTTTCTGTGCACCTCTATTACAGGGCAGGCTTCGGAAGGGAAGCGTGGCAGCATAGGCACAAGATCTTTTCTGATGTTCAGCCCATCTTTAAATTAGTCCAGGAGGCCAAAACATACACTTCCCTATCAGTATATAATACAGGAGGGTGTAACCTGTACCACTTTTTTGGCCTACAATTCTTATCAGCCTTGGTCAATATGGCCAGTAGTACAGGATTTGGAGAGCAGACATATAAAGGAGGCTGTGGCCTATTTTGTAAAAAATAATTTTATTCTGTAGTCTTTTCCCACAGCCTGCCAGTGTATTTACCACCGTGATGGGTAGCTGCCTTGGATCCCATCCTGGGAGAAAGGTGGGATAGAAATCCAATCAATAAATCAAAGTCATCCCTTAAGAACTCTCCTCCAAGGCCCTACTCCTCTTTAGAACTACCTCCATCTTGTCCTCCTTCTCCTTACTGCTTAGGTGTGCCTCGCTCACTGAGCAGCACATGGGGAAGACTGAGGTGAATTTTAAAACTCCTCCACATATAATCTCTTCTCCTCTTGTGGAGCTGCTCAGCTTACCTGTGAGAAAACATCCTGGGAAAATTCTGAAATCTGGGAGCAGCCACCAAGAAGGCTGCTTCTCTTGTACTCATATAAAAGTGCCTAAAAAGACGGTGAGCGTGAGAGAACACTCCCCTCCCCTCAAATCTTAACATCTGTGCAACCTGATTTATTGGATGATCTGACCCTTCAGATATTCTGGACCTGAGAATTTTAAAATTTACCATTTTAAAACCAGAAACGCAAGGAACCTAAATTTTAAAGCAAGGTTTTTAAAAAAATATATTGTCACATAGATACCACCAGCTCAGCAGAGGTGCTAAAATGCGCCCTAGATTCCCAGCTGGTACCAAAAGTAACTGACCTGTCATACTGAGTAACTTCTTCTTCGTTGCCATTGAGAGCAGCCTCTGACATCATTTCAACTTTCAATTTTAGTTCGTCATTCTTCTTCTGAAGATCCACAATTACAGAATTCAGGAAATCAATCTGCAGGGTTGACAGTGGGAAGAAATAGCAGACAGGATGAGAAACCCAAAATGTTTCAGAGTAGCAATCAATGTTAGCTGAGAAACAGATCCTGTCGTGCAAGCAATGCGGAAAGCCAAAGCAGCACAAGGAAAAACAACAACCCTCTGCTAGTCTTATTTATGGAATGTCCAAACAATAACATTTAAGTACTAAACTGCATCAGTCCACAGTCTTATAGAAGGATGTGGAAGAGTAAAATGTCTATACCAGGGAAAATTACTTTGCAAGACAGCAATGCTTCCAGATAAGCCCATTTTGATATGGGGCCAAGAATTTTGATATGGAAAAGCTGTCATGAGATGGGTTGAAGACCTCATCTCAGGTGGCACATTTGAGGATGACATATTTTAGATGAGTCTGAAAATGTCTACAAATTCCTTTGTTGAGTTAGTAAAAAGAAATAAAAATAGTTTTTTGTCCTCTACTTTAGATTGATCAACTAGATGCACTCTGGAAGCCCAGAACCAAGATACAAAAGCAGGATACCGAGAAATTAGTCTTCAGTGGTATATAGCCTCTGGACAGAGACGCTTATGGGAGCCATCAGGACTACTAGTCATGGAGAAAGCCCACCTCCTCTATGGACATGTCTATCGGGCTCCCCATTAAAAAAAACAAGCCAGTGACCATCACCACATTTTGTGACAGTACATAAATTATGTCTCTTTTCTTTGTCCTGTATCTACTGAACATTATTTTTATTGTATTTGTGACCCTGTACTATAATATTATGGGCAAGGGAGGGAAACCTCCCTTGCTGGACAAGACCAAGTTGATGAAAGCGAACAAAACTTTTTAGATTGTAAGCCTGAGGGCAGGGAACTGTCTAATTCAAAATGATAATAATTGTAAGCCGCTCTGAGAGCCTTTAGAGTCAATAAATAAAACAACTTTTTAAAAAGCAGAGAAAGCTAAAACAAACCATATGCTGATTGGAGGAAAAAAGTTCCAGCACCAGATGACAGCAAGAAGGGGGAAAAAGAGAAAGAAACCAAGTATTAGTATGTTAATTTTTGCAGCTTGCTATTAAGCCTATACGTATGCAACACATTACTCAAAGCAGATCTGAAGGATATCACCCTTGCTCTTGCTGGTCTAAACCTCTGTCTCGGGGATAGGCAATTGCTGGGGTCTGGGGGGCCTGCAATGGCGTTCCAGGGGTCCTTGGAGGACTATGCTCCTCACCCCCTGACATTCTTTAAAACTTACCCCTCCAAAATGCCACCCCCCCCCAAATATTTTAGGTCCAGGAGAGGCCTTTTTAAAATCAGAAAGCAAGCTTGGGCTATGTGGCCATGTTCTAGAAGAGTTTATTCCTGACGTTTCACCGTCATCTGTGGCTAGCATCTTCAGATGAAGATGCCACATGGCCCAAAATGTGGCCACATAGCCCGAAAAACTCACAAAAAAACTATGGATGCCGGCTGTGAAAGCCTTCAAAACGTGAAGTTGTTTTACTTCACAGTTTTAAAAAGACTTCTTCTTTGGGCCTAAAATAGCCTGAGGGGCCCTCGAACATGGCAACATTGTCCCCCCTCCAAGACCTGGAGACATTTTTAGTACAATATTTCCTGTTTTCTCAAGGGGACCCTTGTGGCCTCAAAATGATCTGTGGAGTGTACTTGGCCCAAGCTGTTCCAACACCATTAACTTCAGAAGCCCTCTCCAGGTTTCAGCCTGGCAATTCTAGTCTGCATGTAGATTTAAACTCAAACTACCACTGCCCTATACCAAGTCAGATTATTGATCCCTCTGGCCTTGTATTGTTTCCTATGATAGAAAGCTTGCTCTTCAGGATTTCAGGGGGGGGGGGGGGAGGGAGAGGTCTTCTTCAAGGCTACTTCAGAAATGTTTTACAGGAGTTGCCAGGGAGAGATGCTTCAGCAGGTAAAACATGCACTCAGTTGTTGAGTACTAGTCCATTTCCATTCCAACAGGGAGAGAATGGATCCATCCCCAAAACACCTATTAGTTGCAAAGAGTAAGGAAGCAGTGAGATGAACATACTAGGAATGAGAAATTAATGCTGGCATGCAATTTCATAGAACTAACACTGTTAGTCTGATGATGGGCAATTGCTGTGAAACCTGATCAGAGAATCTACAAACAATTCCATTAATGTTAGGCCAGATCAAGACTGAAATAAATTTATTTTGTTTTACATATACTTTCACACTGCACATAACTGTTATACCACCACAGGACTGAAGCAAATCAATTTGAGGTACCTTGCCCCCAAACTGACTTTCCTTTCTTACCAGGGAACGTTGCAGAAAACAATACTAGCCTGAGTGGACAAATAATCTAAAGTGGTATAAGACAAATTTCTATGCTCCCAGACCTTGATCATATAAGCAAATACAGCATGCAAGTCTTTGGTATCCGCTGGGATTTAGTTCCAGGACCCCTCCATGGATAACAAAATCCGTGAATGCTCAAGTCCCATTAAATACACTGGCATAGCAAAATGGTGTCCCTTATAAAAATGGCAAAATCAAGCTTTGCTATTTAGAATTTATACTTTTAAAAAATATTTTCAAGCTGTGGATGCTTGAATGCGGGGATAAAAAATCCGTAGATTAGGAGGGTCAACTGTATTATTCACTTGATATGTCTACCTACCTCCCGCCATGCTTTCTACACCCTCTTTCACCCAGCCATGTACTGCTACCTCTGACATTCTGCTATTGATTTCTTCCTCACTTACACACTTGGCCCCAGTGCTCACAACTACACACTATCCTGGTTTGTTCTTCCCATCAGGAAGGAAATGGGAAGGAGTCAACCTCCATTAAGGGCCTATGCAGCCAACTTGTGGAATGTTACTGTTATTGCTAGAAGGGGCCAAGAAGGCAGAAGTAATACCTGGTTTTCTTGAGTGGCTTCGTCCTGTGCAGCCTCACCAGCTCTGTCATCTTGAAAAAGAAGAAAAATTAGAAGGCGTATGTGGAATGGGGGGAATACTCCCAACTGTTTTATTGCTTCTATCATAGACACAGAAAGCCTTTGGTCTTCAAGAAGTTATAATTTCAGTACATAATTGTAGATCAACACAAAAAGCATGTGCTGATAGTTGGAGTTTGACATCAATGGCCCTATCCAAGAGATACCCTGGCCTTGCCAAGATCAGCAGTCATCCAGGAAAGACCCTTTTCTGTCATAGCATTTGTTCTTTGGAATGTTCCTGTCCGGAAGCTTTATCAGGTGTCAAGCATGCCATTCATTTGACACCACGAAAAAGCTTCTTCATTTGCCCACTCCTCCCAGTGTTATATTTTGAAATAGTGACTCCATCTGCTGAGCCAATTACTTGTATTATTGTTCCATGCAGTAAGGAGAATTTAGCCTTTTACTCTGGGAAATTTCTGAGGTTGTGTAGAAATATAGTAAGATTATGTCGCCACATGGGAACAGAATACAGGCAGCTTTCAAAACTTCAGAGACATAGCCATGTTCGTCTGGCATATCAGTATGCAAAAGGTTCTTGTAGCACGTTTGAGACCAAGTCTACAAAAGCTTATGCTACAGCTTCTTTTGCACAGTTAGGAGACTACTACATGTGGCTTTTAAACCATTATGAGAGCCGGGAAAAAGCAGCTTTGGTGATACAAATTGCACGGCGACACCTCTGACTGTAGCTGCTACATTCCCTATGTGTGGTTGTGATGTTCCTTTTCACTGACAGGGAAAATCCATCGATGAACTCCCAATCGCATTAGTCTCCAGGTGTGAAATGTTGCTGCAGGGGCAGTTGTGATATTGGCAGTAATGTAGTATCAGTGTCCCCCAACCTCACTATTCCCAAACAGGCTGACTGCCTTTAATTTTTTTCCTATTTCTTTTCTTTTCTTTAAAAAAAAAATTATATAGCAGTACCCAACTCTGTGTGAAAAATTTGAAATAAAAATGAATAAAATAACACTCCCCTCAAAGGCATAAAGCTATAGGACAAGAAGGCAGGTTTAAGGGGGAGTCAGATGATGGTAGCGGCAGCAGCCCCCATTGCGCAACTGCAAAGGCCTATGATAATAGCTGCTCTGAAATGGACATGTTTCTTTCTTTTTTTAAAATAAATAATGATGCAACCGCTGCACAGACAGGGCTCAAGTGGTAATGTCCTATTCTCAAAGGTACTACAAGATCTGTTTCAAGAGACAGAGTTCGCAGAAGAACTGGCTCTCCCACGTCCAAAGTTATCAGGTAACAATGTCAGCCATGTAATGGTAATGAGAAGGGTCATCCCAACTGAATTACTAACAAATAAAGAAGTCATTGCCTTCTTAGAAAGAATGGACTGAGATGAAGCAAGGTTTCAGCATTCCATGAAGATTTCTGATGTCACTGTGTGGAGGGGCCCCCACTGAACTGGAACATCTAAAGCAGTGGTGTCCAAACTCTGGCCCTCCAGGTGTTTCGGACTTGGGCTCCCAGAAGCTCCCAGATTCCCAGACCATTAGCCAAGATGGCTGAGGCTTCTGGGAGCTGAAGTCCAAAACACCCAGGAGACCAGAGTTTGGATATCACTGATCTAAAGGGACCCAAAGTGTGAGTTACTTGGCATCAATTTGTGTCCTGCAAGCTTCAACAGCAAAAATGACCAGACCCAGTTGTACCTGTGGAACAAGGAGAAGATCTCTGGATCTCTTTGAGCTTCTGTTCCAGATTCTTTACTTTTAGCTCAAGTTTCAGCTTATCAGACTCCAGTGATTGAACTAGCGAATGCAAATTCCTTGCAGTGGCATTCTCTCCGCGGAGCACTGTGACCTGCAAAAGATACAAAAGAGAAGATGTAGGCAGAAAATGCATCTAGTAAAAGGTATAAAAGGAACACTAATCACGGTAGCCAGAAATGGTCTGTTTGGACACAATGTGCTTATAACTTCCAGATGCTGGCAAACAAACAAGAGGGGGAAATATAATTGCATTGCTCTTCTTGTAAATTTCCCCCAGACATATGTATAAGGACATATTTTCAGGTTATTTTCTTTGCTATGAAAAAAGGAGATACATCTCAACATGGGGAAGAATGAGGTTCAGTAATTAAAAGCTTGATGCACTTAGACTGCTGAGCGTTTTAAGATGTTCTTCAGTGGGCTATACAAAAAAAATACAAAGAACACAAGCATACACATAAGCATCATGAAATGTAAAATCCTATTAATACTTGAATATTGCATACAGCCTGTACTCAAAGAAATTTCAAATCCCCAAAACTCCAATATAATTTGCTGACGGTGGAAAGCATGTGAATAGAAGGTTGACATTTCTGTATCAGTATATGCTGGAACAAACTGATAACTTTCAAGGGCACAGTGGACATAACTGGGCTGGAAGAAAATTCTAGATCTTTTTATAGGAATGGAACAAATTCAGTTTCTTTGTTAAGTCTTGAAGGACCAAGGCTTCTAATTTTAAACCCACTCAATTTCCTTTGGCAACGGGGTTTTCTCATTACTAGCATTTCTCTTTTCCAGCACCAAGAATCTGAGATCCATTAGAGAGTGATTTTGTTCCAGGAAATGGCTTGCTCTGGAATGTATGCTCCTTATATTACAAAGATGGTCACTATATACCTTCTGAGAGGTCTAGTTGTTTACCCACATAACGTTTTGACATTTCTATTAGCACTGATGTCAAAGTTGCATTTACAAGTAGTAGAGTGGAGCAAGACATATCTTTCATTGTTTAGATGATCCACAACTTCCATTACTTCAGAAGCATATCTAGGGAACTGTATCTCTTAAAGGCATACTTCTAAAAAGGATTGTACATTAGAAACACGTGAGGGATATTCAATATAAGTTTGTCCCAATAGCTGCTTCTTATGGCTCTGGTGCCATTCTGGACTTAATTTCTGAAAGCATGAGAACCTATGAAGAACTATGCAGCATACCAATATAGGCTTTCCTACTCCTATATTCTGCCTATACAATAAACAGACTGCATCCATTTTATGTTTTGGAGTACTATGAACCAGATCATTGAGTTTCATGACAGATCTTTACAGCTTTACTTAACATAATTTGCGGTTGGTTTCCTTGAGGAAAGTAAATGAACATAAGAGGAAAAGTAATGCCATTGTGTGAAATACTCCTTTCACCAGTGCCAAATAAAAATGTTTCAAGTGAACATTACACCTGCATCATGCTGTCTTGGATACCGCTGATCCATTAAAAATACACTTTGAAAATGAGATTATTTCTTTAACTGTCTCCTTGGCCATGTAGTAATACAAGACAAATACAGCAGTCAAGAACTTCAAATGTTTTGTTTAAAGAACTAAAATGTTACATCATATTGTTTTAATTGTTTTGTTCTTTTAATACAACAGTTTAATACAACAATTTACTTTGATTTTTAATCACTATCTATCAGTATAGATTCTATGATATGTTTCTCTAACAGGCTGTCATATTTGGTTTAATCCTCAATTCAAAAGTTAGAAATGTATGGTTTATACTTCAATTCAAAGTCAGGCAACAGATTTATGGTAACAAGGCTGGATACCCAGAAAACTCTTTAAATATAGTAATGAATGCCTTTTTAAATTTTGATCATAGAAGTCTAAATGATACTTGACAATCATAATTAAACAAAGAAGTTCCTTAAACTGTTAAATTAAAATATACAGAAAGTGTGGGGAGTTCAGACAAATGAAATTAAGGGAAGTATCACACACAATTTGGAGGAGGTCAGACATTTTGCACACCCCTCCGGAAAAAAAACTCCAAAATGCTGTAGAGAAAAGTTTCATGGTTTTTACTGAAATATCTGTGAGCATCTGCAAGGATGCACATTCAAATGTGTCACCGTCCATGTGCTTTACATGGATTTGCATGGCTGCTCATTTTTGGCAGAGGGAGGGCGAACAGATGCAAATTTATGCAAGACAGTGAAAACAAACATCCATGTGAATGTGCAAAAATCCACAGCAATTCACATAATACATTTATGTGTAGCTCCTTGTCTCCTTAGAGGGGAAAAATAATCCTATTTCTCTTACATTTTTGCCTTGCATTTTGTTGATTTTTGGACACTTTTGAATTATTTTAGAAGACTTTTTGAAGTTTTGCCCAAACCATCAAATGAATCTGAATGGTTCAGTGGAGTGGCAGGTACACACACATGGCTTTGGGCTGCCAGCAAGAAATATCAGAATTTTTTCAGGTCATATCTTTCTGCATAAAAAAAAAGAACGTATGGACTATATGCAATATATAGATCTTAATCTGATTTTACACTGCAAGATGTTTGAACGTACCAGTTCATATATTGTCTTTTATCTTTTTTTTTTTTAACAGCCCCTGAATAGTACATTAAAATATCCACAGGCTGAAATGTGTCAGCTTTTGAATGATAGAGCATCATTCTTCAGTATCTTGAGCTGTGTCTCATGCTTTCCCCAGGGGCTCTACTGGATGTTTCCCAGTTTTGATTTCTTGTTTGCTTTACTAGAAAGATACTGCAAGGTAGCTTTATTCATCCCTATTCATTTTATTATCTCAATGTACCCTCCTGTGGCAAGATCTGGTATTTACATAGAAGCCGTCTAGTGTTCCACGAGACTGAAAGAACACGTGTGCGTGGTTTGCACCTTCAAGTCGTTTCCGACCTATGGCAGCCTATCATGGGGTTTTCTAGGCAAGATTTGTTCAAAGGAGGGGTGCCAATGCCTTCCCCTGAGGCTTAGAACATGTATTACCTTTATTATCTTTATGTACCTTGTCCTTCTGAACAAATCTTGCCAAGAAAACCCTATGATAAGAATATACAAGGAGCCAAGGTACCTGCTTTACCCGGCGTCAGAACATGGTTCCATGTAGCTCAGTTCTGTCCACACTGACTGGCAGCAATGGCTTGCCAGAGTTTCAAGCTGGAATCTCCCCACCACCACCTCTGGGATAACAATCTTTAAAAGCTGCCACTTCACCATCTGGACTTCCCAACTGTGGATGGTGAGTACTAATGCTCTTTGAAGGACTGAGACTGTAAAAGCCAGTGGGAGCTGCCATTTTGGGGCTTCTTTTTTGTTGCGTCCAGGAATGGCACGGTTTGTCCGCTGTGGTTCCCGGACGCAGCAACCAGCGGTGCCGGCAGATCGCCCTTTTTGGGCGGTCTGTAAAGCGCCTTAGCGTAACACTAAAATTCATACCCCATGCTCCCTAAAAGGAGGAAAAGAAAGGGTGTTTTTGAAAATTGTGGAATAGGTGAAAGGAGCCACTGGTGTCACCAAGAGATAGATGGAGAAGGGAGATTGTGCCATCTTTGGAATGCTTTCTCCAGGGAGGCTAACCTGGTGACAATGCTGATGCTATTTTGTACCCTCCTAAGGTTTATTTATTTATTTTATTATTCAACACATTTATTTATCACCTCTCAACCCACCAGGATCTCCCAGGTTATGCATAAATAATAAAATACACTTTAAGATATTAAATAAATAAGCAAAAATTAAGAACAGTCCAAATCCCAACAGTTTTTTTTATTACGCCACTAGGATGTGTTTTATTATCACCGTCAGTTTTATTCTGCTGTTTTCTGATTTGACAATGTGTTTTTTATCACTGTGTCATTTTCTGGTGCTTTGTATTATTACCACCCTGGGAGGCCTTCTTGCTAAATATTGGGTAAGTAAATTCAGTACAATAAAATGAATCAAATGGGAGCCAGTGTGGTTTTGTGATTTGAATGCTGAATTAGGACTCTGGGAGACCAAGGCTAGAATCTCCACTTGGCCATGAAAAACCATTGGGTGACGCTAGCCTTGGAGGAACAGAATGGCAATCTTCCTCATCTAGTAGTCTCCAGAATCTAGTATTCTGAAACACACTGCTTTTAAACTAAATCACACTGTCTCAATGCATAACAGCAACTGACAGGTCTATCTAGGAACTGTGTGGCTCTCCACATGTTGCTGAACTACAGTTCTCAGCAACCCCAGCGAGCATAACTGACAGCAAGGAGCTTTGGGAGCTACAGTTCAACAATATCTCGAGGGCTATCTTTTTTTCAAGCAGCAGAGAAGACTCCTCTAGATGTTTTGGACTTCAGTTCCCACCAGACCTGTCCTGCATGTCCAACAGCAAGGGATTACAAGGCTTAAGTCTACAGCAACTGCAGGGCCAAAGACCTAGCAAGAAGTCACCTACATTAATGCCCATCACCACCTTTTGATGTTTCATAGGGCTCACAAATTACATTTGCCTATGCCAGTGGTACTCAGACTTTTTACTCTCGGGACCCCCCTCATTTATACATCTACATGCAGATGTCACCCCTCCTCTGATGAATAAAATATGAATAAAAATATTTCACTTAGTGTACATATTTCCATTCACACATTCATGTATATGCATATTTTAACATTTTATAAGGACATAACATTGTGCAAATTAGTAGAGTTTTATTTAAGTAAACTCAATATTTAACTCAACACATGTGTAAATTTCACACACACAAAATTTTGGGAAGAGGAGGAGAGATCAGGGCCTGTGAGTTGCATGTGTCACTTGAGCAACTCTCATATCCCCCCGGGAATCCCACCTCACTGCTTGAGAACCACAGGCCTGTGTACCTCTGTGACATCCAGAGAATGCTTGTATGGGTGTGTGTGTGTGTTATTTTGTAAACACACTCATCCCTCCATATTTGCGGCTTTGATTATACACAGATTTGATTAATATGTTCTCTCTAGGAATATCTAGGTCCTCTAGTGCAACTCTATGGTCAACTTTAACTAAAAGTTGCACTGAAAGACCTAGAGATTCCTAAAGAGAATACTCTACTAGGCATTTGTAGCTCCTCCAGAGCATTTCAATGGTCAGTGTCTGTCGGACGTTGACCACAGAGTTGCACTGGAGGAGGACCTAGAGATGTCTAGAGAGGTGTCCTCTCAGGTAAAAACATGGCGTAGAATCATAGATTTGGAATAAACCACAAGGGCCATCTAGTCCAACCCCCTGCTATGCAGGAAATCTAAATCAAAGCATCCCATGTGACAGATGCCCATCCAGCCTCTGTTTAAAGACCTCTAAGGAAGGAGACTCCACTACACTGTGAGGGAATTTGTTCCACTGTCGAACAGCCCTTGCTGTCAGGAGGTTCCTCCTAATGTTGAGGTGGAATCTCTTTTCCTGCAGCTTGCATACATTGTTCCATGTTCTAGTCTCTGGAGCAGCAGAAAACAAGCTTGTTCCCTCCTCAATATGACATCCCTCCAAATACTTAAACAGGGCTATCATATCACCTCTTAACCTTCTCTTCTCCAAGCTAAACATATCCAGCTCCCTAAGTCGTTCCTCATAAGACATGGTTTCGAGACCCTTCACCATTTTAGTTACCCTCCTTTGGACACGGTCCAGTTTCTCAATGTCCTTTGTGAATTGTGGTGCCCAGAACTGGACACACTATTCCAGGTGGGGCCTGACCAAAGCAGAGTACAGTACAGTGGCACTATTACTTCCCTTGATCTAGACACTATACTTCTGTTGATACAGCCTAAAATCGCATTGGCCTTGTTAGCTGCCGCATCGCACTGTTGACTCATGTTCAACTTATGGTCTACTTGGACTCCTAGATCTCTTTCACATGTAGTTTCATTCAGCCAGGTGTCCCCCATCCTATATCTCTGCATTTCATTTTTTTGGGGGGGTTATTTGTGGTTTTTCCACATTCACGGGGGTCTTGTGCCCCTAACCCTAGCGAATATAGAGGGACAAGTGTAGTCAGTAGAATTAATATACTGTAAATCATAAGCTTTAAAACTTTACCTCGTCTCTGAGTTTTTCCAGTTCTTCATCCTTCTCTGTAATCAAGGCACTAGTAATACTGATGGATTTCTGTAATGAAGCTCTCTCTTCATCAATTTCTTTTTTTAAGTCAGATTCTCTAAGAGAGAGACAGACAAAATAGCAGATTTAATCCATTGCTATTCTTTAAAAATTAAGAAAAAAGAGAGACTGGTTTCTAAATAGGGTTATATTAGTAGATATAGTTTTTTTTAATGGAAGCTACAGTTCTAGTGTTATTGGCTGAGACTTGTATATTCGCCAAAATTATTTGGGATTTTACAAACAGGAAATAAAGTGAAAGGTTTTACCTATGTAGATTCATGCCAGAATCTGCTTATCATCGTATCCATTTGAATTTAAAGAAAGATGTTAATAAGACTGGGAGATAGAGAATTGAAAAGTGTGTGAAGGGCATTGCACAGAGTGAGCCTAATATTAGATCTTGTTACCTCCTGGAATAATTATTAACAAGCAACAAAATGTACATGCAAAGCTTAGTTACACAATTGGCATGCAAAGCAGAGATGAAGCTGGAATTATCAAGTGGTCCACACTAATTTCTTCTAATGTCAGCATTTCCTCAGAAAGCAAATTTTGGAGACTTAGTAATTGGGAGCATTTTAACAGAGCAACACTTGGTCTGTAGAATATTATATTAAAACACAGGATCTGGAAGATTTAGAATTATTTCAAATTATTCATCATATAGGACAAGTCAACAACACTAACAACCATTGTGAAGTCGAAGGCTTTCATGGCCGGCATCCATAATTTTTTTGTGGGTTTTTCGGGCTCTGTGGCCATGTTCTAGAAGAGTTTATTTTTGACATTTCTCTGAAGATGCCATCCACAGATGCAGGCAAAACATCAGGAATACACTCCACTAGAACATGGCCACAGAGCCCCCAAAACCCAGAAAAAACTACTAACCACCATCTTTTCATATGCTTTTTGGAAACTTATTTCTCAAGTGATGTAGCATTTAGGACAGATGACTGTAAGGCAATACCGGAGAGGACACTGGTGGATCTTCAGACCACCCTTGTTGAACAGCGTGTTTGGAAGTTGTGAGACTTTCAAGCTCATATTAGCCTACATTCTAAACGGGTATTTTGGGGTGGAGGCAATCCAAGAAGAGCAGGGCAGCTGGGACTTAAGACTTGCTTGATAAGCAAATAGACACCCACATGTTATTTTGTAAAAATTAAAACAAACAAAATGTTTGTAGAGACTGATTATGAGAAGTAGATGCCTCCAAACAAGGTTTCCCCAACTGTTCGAGTACAACATTCAGAACCCCAGGCCAATGGGCACACGGACTGGAGATGATGGGAACTGAAGTTCAACACATCTGGAGGGTGCTGGGTTGGGAGGGCTGCCACGTAGTCCTGAAAATCTCATAGTCCCATAAGCACTTGAAGCATGCTATTTTTATCTCCTAAGGGCCATTTCACACTACATGGTGCCAGCACTTTGATTCCACTTTTAACTGCCATGGCTACATCCTACAGAATCCTAGGATGTGTCATTTTGTGAGGTGCTAGAGCTCCCTGGCTGAAAATCTAAATGCCTCTCCCTAAACTTCAACTCTGAGGTTTACACAAGATGCTGCCAAGACAGTTAAAGTGGAATGATAGTGCCACAACTGTGCAGTGTGAAAAAGACTAAAGACAGAGAGCAGCTCTGAATAAACTGAAGGCATTGCATAATTGTCGCTTGCTATTTGATGTTCTTTTGGTGCCTGTTTTATCGAACCATTTCCTGTATTGCTATGTACTTTATATGTATTAGCCTACTAGCCCCACCACCTTTCCCTTCTCCTTTTATGTCATGTCTTTTTAGATTGTAAGCCTGAGGGCAGGGAACTGTCTAATTAAAAAGATTGTATGTACAGCGCTGTGTACATTTACAGCGCTTTATAAATAAAGGTTAATAATAATAACAAAGAAAATTAAAACAATGTTCCTTTGGGATTTCTGGAAGCACAAGTATGTGCCTGCCTTGACCATTCATTATTTTTCTACCACTAAATCAGTGCTGGCATTAGAGTGTCATCCATCCCCTCTTGGTTTTTCTGGCAGTCTCCCCAAGTACTGTTTTTAGAAGCTATGGAATGGCCATCATGAAGCTAAAACTAGGAGACGTTAGCATGAGAAGGAAGTTGTGGTTTTCATTCAGAGGTCTCCTGTGTCTTTCACCCAATACTACCATCTTCTCTGGACACAATCACTAAAGAACAACTTCTCCAAGAGCACCACTGACAAGAACAAGGTGGAATCCCCAGGTGCTGCAAGCTATATTTCAGAGGAAGGATTTGGCACATCCACCTCTGAGTATTCCTTGCCTAAGAAAACCCCAAGAAATCAACTGTCTTGTCATAAGTCAACAGGCGATTTTAAGGCACACTGACATGTCTGCATGGAGGCCAGATAAAGGGAGAAAGGGAAGGAGGGAAAATGGGGGAGGAAGGGGAGAGGGGTGAGTGGGAGAAGGAAAGGAGATCACGCTGACCCAGAGAGCACAAAATGCATGACTAAGAGAGAATCCAAAGGCCCAAGCTAAAGATTGTTCGGTGTCAACAGTATTTAGAGCTAATGAGAACCACGATAACCAGCATGTGAAACGCAGCATGATCCTTGCAGTAGCCCAGGAGAAACGGCAACACAAACAACAATGGCAATACATCACAGAAGACTTTGCAAAGTTATGTAGATGTGTATTCTTAGTAATGGAAGCAGCAAGTGGAGAATCTGGGATGTACGGACACTATAGGACACACTACAGCCGGATCGGATTTTTCTGCTCTCTAAAATGGGGGAGGAATTGAAGAAATCAAGGCATGCCTCTGAACAGCAGCCCGCAGTGGCTCTCCGAAATATCAGAAGGGCTGCGTTTTGGTTCCAGAAAAGCTCAATGACATTTAAGCCTGACAGCGATCCTGCAGAATGACTGAGCACAAGACTGGGAGCTCCTGTGAGTCAGGGGTTGACCACTAAAGCAACAGTCATACCCCTCATATAGCTACCAGGGCCACCTGAGCAAGGGATGAAGAAGAGGAGCATCAAAAAATTACAACAGGAATCCCAAAAGAAGCAACTTTTTCAAACTACAATGTCTCCAACCTGCCATGCCAACTAGGGGATTCTGGGAGTTGTAGTTCCTTCTACAAGCTCTGCTCAGGGTAGGAGCATGGCTGTGTACACACACAGACACAAAGGTAAATTATGCATTCTTTCTTTGGGAGTCAAGGGGACATGCCTGTTAACCTGTAAGGATGCTTGCTACGACTGACACTTTCAGGCAGCATCCAAAAGCAAAAAGAAGAATGCTTTTCTGATATACAGATTTAATCAGTACGATAATTCAAATAAGCTGTTTCTGATTAGGCAACAACCTTAATAGATGCTCATTTCAAGCATCTTTTCTTCTAAGAGACCACTCACATCTGACTTCTTCTACCACCAAAATCTCTCCCTGTGCAATCCTTCAAATATTCCAAATGAATCTGTCAGCACAAAACTTTTATGATAACCTTTATGATACATAACACCTGATGATGTTCCACATGCTTCCTATTCCTACTCCTAAGAACCATCTGGAATCATATGTCCCTCCTCCAGGTGTTGTTGGGAGTGCAATTCCCAGCAGCCCTAGCCAGCACAGACAATGCCAAAGCATGCTGGAAATTAAAGTTCAAACAACATCTAGAGAACCATACGATTTCTATCCCAACATTTAGCACCTCGGTGAAGACAGTGAAATAGCATTGATAAGCAAGCCAACTTTTTATTGTAGTTTTTATTGTAGGGGTAAAATACGTGTGATAATAACCTCTGCCAATGTTCATTCCTAGATGGAAATGATATGGCCAGTGCTGGAAGTAATTATTGGAAGATGCATATGGAATGGTAAACTATACACATATGTAGCCATATACTTTTTATAGATATCCCAGCAATTTACATGCTCAGTCATGTTGGAAAATTTCATCAGTGTTCTTGTATAAGTGATTTTCAACTTGAAAAGTGGACCTACATGGATCAAAAAACCTATTTAACAGCCGTTTCCAACAGGTTTTAGTGGGGCACTGCTTGCAACAAGTTCGTACAGTAACCGGAGTGACATTGAAGCCGGTAAGAGGTTCAAATTCACTGGGGACATCTCTTGTGCGAGCCAGAATGAAATGAATGGGGTACATTCCATTGAATTGGGTTGGTCTGTACTCTTCCACATCTCCAGGAGACATTCCTGATAGATAGTGCTGAAAGGCAGTTACCAAACAGATCACAGTTACTCCCAGTAGCCCCCAGTTAGAAAGACCACCCAGATTCTTCCCTTGCCACAAAAGAAATCAAGAAATTCCAATAATGAAGCAAGTACCTTAAAGTGATACTGGGCAAGCTTTAAAAATGCAAGATAACAAGAACCACATGTTAGAAACATGGAAGAGAAATGTGAAATACAGTAAAGGAAGAACTGAATTTGCACTGAAGTGAATTCTGTTGTTGTAAAAAATAAAAATAAAAAATAAAAGATTTAATACTGCTGAGTATTTTACAAAACCAAAACCAAAAACAAAACAAAACAAAACAAAAAAAAGCAAGACACCGAGGGAACAAAAGGCAGCCAAAAATATGTACAACCACTTTGTTGGAGGAAAAAAAAGTTATTTATTGCAACGGGGATAGACTTTCTTTAGTCTTACCATTAAAGACACACAGATATAGCAAAGGAAGCAAGGGTAGGAAAGGGAAGAGAGAGGAGTGAAATGAGTATTGAGAAATTAGCGCAGGCTCAGAGACAAGTCAGACAGTTAGCAAATCCACAATGGGTCTAATGAGCTGAAGTAACAATGAGCCCCCTTTCCAGCTAGAATCTCTCTAATACCTACTTTCATATTTCACAAGGACTATTGAGGGATGGTAGGAATAAAAAAGCATTCTTATGGGGGGGGGGGGGAGATGATGATGGGGAAGACAGCTCAAAGCCTGGCCACCCCATGCTGTATGAGATGTCTTGCTTTTTTGCATCACATAGTCCAAGAGGTCAGAAAGAAAACTTCGTGCTAGGTCTTGAATGACAAAACTGGAAATTTTGGGTCAAGTCTCTGTTTGGCTTAACTGTCTGATGTGCTACCATACAACAAATGTCATGACTGGCTGAATACAAAGGTGTCCGTTTGCTGCAGGTAGTGTGTTAACAGGTTGGATGGAGATGTTTGTTTTTCAGCTTAGCAATACCACTTTGTGAAGAATTCTGCAGCTGATCGGCATGGGGGCTTTGGGCATTTGTTAGATCAATAAAGGAACACTTCAGAATTACTAAAAACGACACTGAGCTATCGGAGTGTGAAATGCAGAGAAGAGTGGGGAACATCTAACTGAATAACAGGATGGCACGTGCTAGATTAAGCAATGTTCAATGCTTCTTAAGGGCAAGCGTTTCCACACACATTTTAGTGATGAGAAGGATGCAACTGTTTGCATGTATTTAGTATTCCACATGCAAAGACACTCTGAATGGCGGAAGTGTGCAATCCCAGCATTATTTCAACTATAGGGGGTGGCATGAACCGCATGGGTTTGTCTTCTCATTCTCCCTCCCTGTATGTCCTACCTACCCTATGCGCATACACAGACGCTTACCTCTTTTTCATCTCTAATAACTGGTTATTGAGGACAGATCTCTCTTCGTCCAGCTGAAAGACAAAAAACAAGTTCACATTTACCAGGCATGCTGAGAAGAAAAGCGACTAGCGTCCGTTTCAAACATGGTGCGCCTGTCCCTAGTTTGGAGACAGGCCATGGCAAAGCATTCTGTTTTTCCAGCATGCAAAAGAAAAGACAAAGAGGTCTTCAACTTTTCCAGTGTTCATTAATATTGGTTATTCTTAGCAAGGGATATTCTTAGCAGGAAAGGAGATGAATACTGCCCTCTGTATCCCCCCTTCACACAGAGACACATAGACACACACTCATAGTGTTCCCCAGAAATTAATTTGGGTTGGCTGCAAAGTTTGGTGTACCTTGAGATGAGCCCACATTTATCCATCTTCATCTCAGGTTCAGCCTCCCCACCACATTCACTCCTCTCTCAGGAGTCCCCAGCCAACCCTTCTCCATGTTTCTCAGAAGGTCCTGGCCTTCAGCTCCAAGGAAGCTGCTGTTACTCACTTAAAAAGAAAGAAGAGAGTAACAGCAACCCATGGGAGGTTTAGCCTAGAACAGCTCCCATATTGTGCTGGAAGACAAAAATAGCTATTTCCCTGATAGCACCAAAGCCCTCTGCTGCTTCTGAGGCCAGTTGAACATCTGCCTCCCCCACATGAGCAGGTAACCTAGGCTCTTCGCCTCAATTTATCTGCCTTGAAATTGAGAAATTGAAACAAAAAGCTCCAGATATGGAAAAAAGAACAATCTGAAGGGAAAACACATTCATTGTCAAGTCTTTAAGAGACAGCGAAAGCAACAGTTTGAAATCTGAGCCTCGGCTCTGATTTATTGAGAGAGGAGGTACTTCTTGCTCTGATGCACAATTTGACTGGCCCTTTCTTTTCGGACCCTTCACTTGCTTCTTTACATCCTGATAACCATTATTGTTCATGTGCTGCTTTTCCTCTCTGGATGGACTCTGCAACTTTCTTTCTAATTCCAGAGGCACCCCTCACAGTGCTTCACAAAGAACCAAAAGGAAGCCCTCAGGACAGCAAACCTCCCCACAGTTAATTCCTGTTAACTTGTCACCACCCCAGAGTTTATACATTGCTCTAAGGGCCATCCCACAGGGGCACCATTTTATAGAAAACCAAAAAGGAGTCTTCCTGCCCACTATACACGGTGCCTGATGAAAGGGCAAGCAAGGGCCCAAACAGACAGGCCAAAATAAAGCTGCTTTGGGTCACTTTGGAGGTATGCTGTTTAAATGACACACACATCTTAAGAGACCAGAAGCTGCGCCAAAGCTGTGCTCCAGTTCCTAGGACTGGAGTGTGGCTTTGGCATGGCTTCCGGCCTCTTGGGACTCATGCAGCACTTAAACAGCATACATCCAAAGTGACCCAAAGCAGCTTTATTTTGGCCTGTCTGTTCAGGCCCTAAATTACCTTTCCCAACCATTTTGCTCTCCACTAAATGGTGCAACCTGATGTCTGTAGACTTCTAGTAGTAGTTAGACTACTACCTCAAAGTCAAAACAGCACCTTAGCTCTCTGTGATTGCCAAAAAATCCAAACTTCTCTCCCTACCCCTCCTACTTGGATCAATGGCAATTGGCAAAGTGATGAGGCCCATATTCATGGTATATATGGTGTCAGTCCATCTGAGTACCCTTCCCACGTGGACCTTTAGGACAGGAATGTATTTGAGAGAGAAATATAAAGTTTTGAGAGTTATGTTTTCCAACGTTTGCTGTCTCTGCAGTCTTGTTAACTGATTCTTTGTCTGGATGACATGTAAATATGGAAGTAGCAACTCAGCAGTCCAGAAAAATCTGATCATAATAGCCATACTTTAGCCGGCACATCTCCAGAGAGAGAAAAATCTTTTGGGTAGAGTGTTTTTAAAAATTGCCATACAACTTTTAAGACATCCTTACACAGAGTTTTAAAGTCTGCAATGGGCTATTATGAAACACCACAAGGTAGAAACCCCCCCCCCCAAGCTAAGTATATTATCTGTCTGGAAACCCTTTAATTAATTACAAAGCTCCTAATTATTTTATTAATCGTGCGGATAAAATCACCACTTTTCCTTCCCAAGTACACAACATTTAAACCCTGCCCCTTAACGTCCGTGTAAATCGCTGATGAAACAATACTCATTCAGTTTGCAAAATGTGTCATCCATATACAGATTCCCTAAGACACCCTGGCCAGAATTTATATTGTTACCATAGCAATACTGCTCAAAAATACCTGCAACGTAAGTTGGAGCCTCGTCACAGTTATCTTAGAAGGCACTAAATCTCAAAGACTGAACAATGCGGACATCCTTGCATAGCGCTTGTTTTATCACGTTTTAACTTCCCCTGGACAAAAATATCCTTTTAATAGAATTCCAATCCTGCTCTCGCAGATCAAAAGCTTTTAAACCGGCAAGCTTCAGGAGATCTTCTCCACATGAGCTTCGCTGCCACAGGACGCCTGTGTGTCATATTTATTTTTTAATAAAATATTTATATTCTATCCTATATCACAAGGCTGGAGAGCCAGCATGGTGTAGTAGTTTGAGCTTCATTGGAATCTCTGCTGAGCCATGGAAAACCACTAGCTGAGACACTCTTTCCTAGCCTCAGAAGAAGGCAAAGGCCCTTCTGTGAAAATTTAGCCAAAAGAACCTTGCAACAGGGTCACCTTAGGGTTGCCATAAGTCGGAAATGACTTGAAGGTACCCAGCAACACACAACACATCAAAAGGTTACAGGGAGCGTATAAATCCTTTGATTCAACACCTTACATAGTTACTAATCATAGTTACTAATTTCTAGGCACAATTCAAAGTGCTGGTTATGATCTATACAGCCCTAAACAGCTTGGGTCCAGACTATCTGAAAGAGCGTACCTCCTGAAAGGAGACTGACCAAGTTTCAAGATCCTTGGATGAGGGCTTTCTCTCAGAGGCACCACTATCACAGGTACATTTATTATATTTATTTGTATCCCATTCTTTTCCCAGGACTGGTACTCATTTGGTGAAGACATTTGAGAGAGCCTTCTTGGTGGCTGCTCCCAATTCAGAACTCCCTCCCACTGAAAGCTACATTGGCCCCTTCCCTGCTCTCTTCAGCGTACTGTATTGTACTTTCATCATTGTCATAATTATTATATTTTAACAGATTTAAAAAAACATTTCAAATTAATATTTTAATGTGATTGTTTGCTTACTTCTAAAAAAAATCTGTATTATCCACTGCTTTAAATGTATATTGTTTCAGCTCATATTGTTAGCTGCTTTGGGTCTTGCGTTGGAAGAAATGCAGGATATAAATCAAACAAACAATATTTTTGGGTGAGGTATAACAAAACCTATTCAAACAATTTAAAGCAGTTTACTATGTAAAAGAATGGGATGTAATTCTAAAAACATATTAAACAATATAACAATTGAAAACAAGCTGAAACATGTGAAAACCTTGTTGTACATGTACAAATTGCATTAAACCATCCGATCCTAACCTTTAATAAAAAGCCATGTTTTATCCAGACACCAAAGTGAAGTCAATGTTGGCGCCAAGTGGTTCTCTAAGGGGAAGGTATTCTACAACAAGGGCACCACAACAGAGAATACCTTCTCCCATGTTCTTGAACGGTGTATTGATCTCACGGAAGGGACATAGAAGAGGATTTCACCAGTGGATCTCAATCCTCAGGCAGGTGTCTATAGGGAGATGTGCTCCTTCAAGTACTGAGGTCCTAAGCAATTTAGGGCTTTAAATCTTATCACCAGCACCATGAGTTCAGACCAGTTACATATTGGCAGTCGGTCAAATTTCTTTAAGATTAGTGTGATATGGTTTCTGTTTGATGTTCTGGTCAGAAGTCTATCTGCTGCAGGTTCTATGTTGTCCCCAAGGGCAGCCCCATGTAGCGGACATTGTAATAGTCTAATTACAAAGTTACTAGTGCATGAACTACTCTAGTCAGGTCAATCTGATCCAAGAAAAGCTGAAGCTAGCAGATGGGCCTAGGCACTATTGAGCCGGGAAGTCCACCTGGGCTTACCCAGTTCCCAGACCTGGGAAAAACCCATTCAGAGCCTCCATCTTATTGGGATTCAGCTTCAATTTACCAGCCCATTACAGCATGCAGGCACTGGTCCAGCACTTGCATAGTCCCTGCCAACTCCGATGAGAAGGAAAAGTAGCGCATCACAGAGCATTCCTCTAGGGTTCACGCACACTTTGTGCTGACCAGGTCAATAAGTCCCATTGCCATGCTTCTTTGTGAGCTAAGAGTGTGCCTCGGCCACACTTGCCACACTAGGCATTGCAGAAATAATTTCAGGAACAAGAAATCACTATGCTATCTGTCATTGCTGATCTTCTTAGAGATAACTACCATAGAAGGTTCCAAGAAACCCCAAAGTTGTTTGTAGCATAATTTGAAAGGACATTAAAGGCCACTCTTGTGTTGGATGGTAACTCCTACCATTTCAGGTAGCCACAATGGAAGTTGTAGTCTAACAAGTAAGGGTGCACCACATAGGGGAAGTTGTAAGTTATTCTCTTCTAGCTAGGAGTACCCTTGCAAAGATGGCTAATTTGGGTTGATCAGCTATATTAGTTTGACACATTTAGTCCCCTAACCACTAGGCCTCCTGCATATACTCACTGTTACATTCCCTCTACCTTACCTGACCATTTTAAGCCTCTCAGAATCAAACTACAAACTCCATTTTAGAAAAGGCACACCTGCAAACAAAACCCACCAAGTGCTTTATTAATGCAGGTCAAGATTTACAGAATCCAAGAATTTCCTGGACTCCTTGCATTACTGTCCCCGTTTCTTTTCAGCTTCACAAGATCTGCCCCTGTAACTGTCATTCCAGAGCTGTGGGCATTTTGCACACCTCGACAGTGCTGCACAAAAATACTTAATTTGCGTCACAATGTGACACCTGCTAACTTGAAGATACCAGCCTTAGAAAAAAATCAAATACCTAGTCATCGTAACTACAAAGAACAGCTTGAAAATAGTTCATACATTTCTTGTCTCCTCGTTCTAGCAGAAAATTCCAAATAAGTTCAAAAGTTGATCTGCACAGGAAGAATTAGAAAGATTCTAAGGATGTGTATGCAGATCCTCCATGTGTTCTTGAGTGCAGAATTTGGTTTCGCATCTTGAAATCGCATGCTCTTACCTCCCCTTGCCTAGTTCAAATCATTTTAGATTAGCCACAGTTTAGTGTACCATCAGAAATCTGAACTATAAATGAGTCCTTATATTGGGAGAAAGGTGAGATATAAGAAAATAATAATAATAATAATAATTT
>NC_056531.1:13067787-13271276 GCF_019175285.1 Sceloporus undulatus
ATAATAATAATAATAATAATAATAATAATAATAATAATAATAATAATAATAAATCATATTATGGTGAGTGTTATAATTTATGGTTTGAAATTATCTTGTTTTGATTAACCATAGCTGAGATTAATCACAGTTTGTCTGGGCTTGGATTACATGGTTTCTGAACTTCTTCCTGTGGACACTTTAAAAGTGGGGAATGTTAGGCTTGCTCTCAAAATGGTGAACTATCATTTAGTATGACAACTGCAGCAGCCCATAAAATAACTCTAGAGCAGTGGTTCTCAACCTTACTAATGCCACATCCCTTTAATACAGTTCCTCATGTTGTGGTGACCCCCAACGGATAGAGGAGTGGTGTCTCGGTTCCTAAGATCATCAGAAATACATGTTTATTATACGTGACCCACATCAAAATACTATACTGTAAAATATTCAGTAGACTTTGTCCAGTTACTAAAGACTATACATCTATGCCTGCCTCATAAACCTCACAGCAAGTACAATGACATTCATTCATATATATTCCAATTCAGAAATCTTTCCCATTCACCGACATATAGGTTTCCAGTACTGAGATAAATAATATTTGTCAATCTCTCCTCTCAAATATTTCTTACACACATGAGTGTTAACTATGTGGGTGTTTAACAAGTAGCCTTGGAACAGCTCTCTAATGAGAATCCCACTACAGAAATATTAAATGTAAGAAAAGTCAGAAATTGGAGAAGTTAAACATTCTGACAGAATGGCTGACAATCCTTTAAACTCTGTATGTCTTGACCTTCCACTGATGTCAATGAGGGCTTCATTCCACCAAACTCTCATCAGTGACGGATTCACCATGAGTTTTACAATTTTCACTTCCTCTCAGATTCTGGTAAGTATTCAAGTCCTTCAAAACCAAAGAGCCACAAGTATGTCATCTTGCAGACAGACTGGTTTTGTGTGGTAGGAATTAGCTTTGGTCAGCTACAGTTGCTTATGAAAGTTCACACTCTAACAAAAATGTAATACATCTCTAAGGTGTTTCAGTTCTTGTTGCCTTCTTCCTGCTACTGTCTGGCATTGCTGCTTTCTTAGCATCTGCATCCTGAAAGGTAAATTCCCTAAATCAAAAGCATGTGTTGCAATGCCTCTTCCCCCCATACTGCTTCTCTCTCTCTCTCTCTCTCTCTCCTGCCCACATACACTCAGAAACATACATGCGCATGGCATGATTGGCCCTTAAGAAGCCACGCAATGCAAACTCCACCTCTGGAAAACCAAAGTGAAAGGACATACCTTCTCGTGACTTGTGACTTCCCCTTTGCCAAGCTCTTCAGCAAGTTTAATGTTCTCTTCTTGCAAGGCTGCAAGCTGCTGGGACTTCTCAGCCTCTGCCAGCTTTAGCGCTTCTCTGTGAGGACAAGGAACGCATGGTTACCATAGGAACAAGAAGGGCAAGGGGGGGAACGGCAGGAGAGAAATCAGCTTTGCAGCTTACCCCCCCCCCCAAAATGGGAAAAAAGAAAGGAAAAAAAGTCATATGCTTAATGAGATCTTTAGCACGTAGACAACTCACATCCCAAAGGCCCTCCCTGACCACCAGAATTGATCCTTGAAAGCAAATCAGCAGGCGTTGGCACGGGATTGCTCCTATTTTTTGTTCAACCACTCTATGCCCTATTTTTTTGTTCCAGTCTTTAAAAAGGAAATAGACTGTAAATAGAATAGTAAAGGGGCAGGGTTAAACATTGCTATACTTAGATTGTTCTCGGATGTATGAGTGGAGAGTGTGACTGGTCAAGCACTAGAACATTAACCTCACCCCTTGCCCCACAAAAAAAAAACCTATCCAGTTCTTTGACATTAAAAACACACAACAAGAACAGACAGAAGTACTTAAGAAGGAATCAAGTTATATAAAAGGATCTACAGACCAGTAGTTATGACCATGATTTGACTTCATGATCAGTATTTAAGGTTAATTTCTACAATTTGTTGAATTTGAGATGAAAGGGACTTCCCTCTTCCAGGTATTTCTCTTTGAGTAAATTTTCCTGGTGCTGAAATTCGACAACCAACCACAGATGCCTGTGCACACACATGTACCAGATGTTAAAACCCCAACTAGGTGTCTTAGAGGATAACATGTGGAAATCCATCACACATTTTCTGTGCACATATGGGAAAACTTAAGCCTTCTTTCAAAGGCCACTATGCTATATAATAGTGACCATTTTATACAAATGTCTTCAAAAATCCACAAGCATAAAACACTTATTTGCTATGCACAGTCCCAGTGAGCTGGAATTCTGGCTGCTTGTATGACAGTATCACTTGCTCACTAACATCAAACAAGATACAAACAATACCAGAAATACCAAGAAACAGTACAATACAAGCAGGGACACACTGCACTCCAGCACATAAGCACACACCTGAGAATGGAAGATACATCAGCACAGGACATCTGAGAGAAACATTCTTTTGATGGGAGGGGACACCGTTTCAAAGGATAAATTCTCCATGACACAATGTAATAGCTACCATTTTACATAGGCGTTCATAAGAATTTACCCTCACAGCAAACATATTCCCTATGCACAGTGCCAGTGAGCCAGGTTTCTGTTCCCTTTACGAGATCAAGCTAGAACAGATAGGACACAGATCAAGGACAACTTCAGAACCACTTCCAGCCAACTCTTTCTCCTTTGTTACAGTGATTGCAAACTGGGCATTTACAAGGAATCATAAGCCACTTTGTTACCAAGAAGAAAGAACCAAGGAGCTGTTCTGCACAAAAAATGGCCAGGAGTCATAAAGGTATATGTTTGGTATCTTCCTGCAAATTTGTTATTTTTGGACAAAGCACATGGGTATGTGGAAAAAGAGGTGATCTTCTGCCCTTCAGCTTCTTTCAATACAGTCTGAAGAACAATTTCCATTTAGTGTTGGTCTTGACTGAGTAGAATGCATTAGCATTTTTCCTACTCTTAAACCCAGAAGAAAAGCTGTCACTCTGTGCTGTTTCTAGGCTAGACGCCACTCTAAAAAGAACAACTCTGCACTGATGGTGTTGAGATCAAAAAACTGGAGAGGAGATGAACACACACACAGACGCACACACATATATATAGCACCAGAAGGGTTTTCTGAAGCAAGCAATTGGAATTGGAGGAGGTGTTTTGTTTTTAAACATGAACTTGGGAATGCTGTAAGCGAGCTCATTATAAAATGTAAAGGCGGCTGTGTTACAAAGCCTAGTTCTTTCCCTCCACAGAGACTTGCAAGACTTGGCTTGCTGTACCTGTAACTTTCCCTCTCATTTGCGTAAAATCAACATATTTGTTTCAGCAAATGCAACATTTAAAATGAACAAGCAGCACCAGCACGGCGCTAGAAATTAAAAATAAAGGCATTTCTCTTTTGCAAGGTAAATCTTTCCATCAATTAGTGTTATGTATTCCACATCCGCTGGTATCTATGCCCATGCACTCACTGTGGTTACCCCTGTAAAGCATTACCAGTAATGCTATTATCGGGATTAGTAACAGGCAGAGCAATGAGAAAGAAAGAAAACAGCCCTGTGTGTATGAAGAGGGGGATGGCAAAGTAATGGCCCATATTGAAAAATTACTGGTGACCCCGGCTGGCTGAACTATGTATAATAATAAATAATAATAAATAAAACTTTTATTTATATTCTGCTTTTTGCCTGGACAATCAAAGCGGCGTACAAGTTAAAACAGAGAACAATAAATATATATGCAATTTACCCCCCCCCCTTTTAAAAGGAATTAAACAATTTAGAATTAAAATGTGTGTATGGTTTCAAATTAGTGAAGCAGCATGAACAGTGCTATAGGAAGTACCACGATTGAAATCAATCACTACATATACTACAATAACCTTCAGTAACCCACAACTGCATTCTCTATCTAAGTTACAGAAGGCGGAATGTTTTTTAATAAAAGGTTCTCCACTACTTAACGGACTAGTTAACTGAAAACACACTATGCGCATGATGAGCAAGCCTTACTTCCTCCCATAAATAAAAAAAATCAAGTCTCATATGAACAGAGTTTTACAGAGCGACAAGGATCAGATACTTACAGTTCTTCTCTAATCTCCTCCATTTTTTTGTTTTCAATATTCCGGAGCTCCAGAGACATGTTAAGATCCTCTTCGTTCTTTAGGTTCCTTTCTTTAAGGGTGTCCAGCTTGCAAGAAGGAAAAGAAAAAACATTTTGCCTTTAAGATTTCTCAAGATTTCCAAGGACCCTAGGGATGAAGTAAGGCACTGGAGAGATTGTAGAACAGTTATCAGAGTCTCATTTCTCCTTTGATTTCTTTTAAAAATGGGCCCAAAACTGGATCATGACAGTTTAGAACCTTTAACCCTTTCGACATTTCAAAAAATCTCAAGTGCCCATCCTCTGCTGCTATTTGTTATATTAGAGAAAATATACACATACTTAATGTATTATACATAACAGCGCAAACAGCAACCGGGAAGCGCTGTGTGCTATGGGTTAAATCCAAAGTCTTTGAATGGGTCTAGCAAAATGAATGGAACTGACATTAGTAATACTGAATTGAACTTAATTCCCAGCAAAGAGTCTTGCAGCACTTTAAAGACTACGAAATTTTATCTTATGTAAGCTTTCTTGGTTGATGCATCTCATGAAGTTTCTGCTTATACCCAACAAAATGCGTTAGCCTTTAAGGTGCCATGAGACTTTTCATTTTTAAGTCCCACTGATGTCAGTTGGTCTATGCTAAGTACAAGTATGGATAACTTTGGATTCAACCTTAGAACATGGTGCAAGGAAAGCAGCTGAACTCCACTTGAATTCCCACATTGCTATGTTCAACCCTGTGGTTGTTTTTAAAAGACTGCGAAAGATAAGGGAGACGAAGTTATGGCTCTCCACTGTTTCTTATAGTCCAGTTATAAGTTTTCCATATTAAAGACCCACTGTTTTTGAATACTGCCTAACACACAGGTGACAATTAATAGTCAAAGTTAAACAAGACTGGTGACATCTATATGAAAAAGGATCTTGTAGAACCTTTGAAAGAGAAAAGTTGGTAGCATGAGCTTTCATAGATTTAAGCCTAATTCCTCAGGTCTACAAAAACGCATGCTACCAACGTCACTCTTTCAGTTAGCTTTAAAGGTGCTACAAGATCCTTTTGCATACTCATTTTCCAGACTAACATGGCTATGTCTTTGAATTCTACCAGACTGATGATAATCTAGACTGAAGTAGCCACAAAATGGACAGGGGGGAAAGTTACGAGGGATGAAAAAGGTTAAATATGAAGGAGACATGTGTATAAATGTACTAATACAGTGAAATAAGTGAAGTCCCAGTGCACTTCTGGTAGCACAGGAGGCTATTTGCTCTCAAACATAACAAAGAACACAAACAGACTGCCTTAAAGTCCAGTGTTTTGCTCTGGCCACCAGAAAACTCTTTCTGCACCTAATACAGTAGCAATGCCTGCCTGAATTCCTTTTAATGCAGCAAACATTTGACAGAAAACAGAAGGCTGCAAAGCCCCAAGTGCACTGACCATTCAATTACTCTTCAGTTGAGGAAAGTTTCATCACCCCTCAGAATCGTCTTTAAACCAGGCATTGGCAGTATCCTCCTGTTTTGTGCCTTCTGATAGTTAAATATGCCTTTGCTAAAGATGTATTTGGTGAAATGTTCAGCAAAATTTCCAGGATGTTAACTGAAGGCAGCAATCAAGAATTGCTAGGTAAGTCCAGAAGGCTCTCCACCATCCTTTTCATAAACACACAGTTTTTAAAATCACTTTTGCAGAGAAATAAGTGAGAAATGCAAGCTTCCACAGACAAAAGAAAGCGCTAGTATGAGACTCAACAATACCTTAATCAGTGGGAAGCAGAGAGCAGAGTTCCAGTTTGGTGCTGGGAATACCATCCTTCCAAAGGGACTGATGGTTCTGGCCAAATGGACCACAGTGCCCTTTATTTACTAGGCTTTCATTTGTCTGATAAGAGCTTGCCATCTGCTTGAAAGCCTCATCTGTCCCTAAGCACTCACTGATGTTTTTATTACATAATGGATAATCTCTGGCCACTCTTGAAGAATTACAGGGGCAGTGGATTTTAATTTTAATTTCCAGCTATCTTGAAATCAACCACGGGCATTAACCGACATCTAGGCCCTTAATTCTCTCCAGTGTTACAGATGGCCTGTACCCTGGACACCTGCCTTGACTAAGCCTTCTTTGAAAATGCCTGTTGTTCTGTGGGGGTCTCTGTTCGGTGGCAGAGGCAGAAGAGACACAACAAATGACAAGCCGGTCTCCTGGATGATCCATAGCAAGAGGTGGTGGCAGCATGATCTGTAATCTTGGGGAGATGCTCTGCTGCTTGGACTATGTTTAGAGGACTAAAAAAATCTGTACAGCCACTACTAATCTTACAGAAAGAACAGAGTTTTTTGCAGGCTTCAAAAAGAACAGGGGAAGCAAAAGACATTGGAGTTTATCAGACGTGAGTTTTTGGCGATTTTTCCTGCCCAAAGGGTCACTTTTGCGCAACCAACATTGCGCAATAAAGCGATAACACTATGTTCTTCCAGATGTCATTCATTTCTATGGGAGCCCGTTGCACAACGCTTCCATAGTTTTAGCATCATTCCTCCCCTTTTTGGACATTACGGGGGAAAAGGGAAGTCCGGCATTTGTCTCCCGTTATCCTTTCTAATGCGTTGCGAAATGGTTTGGTGTGGTAGGCAGCAACGCAAACGTTACTGATAGCAAAGTTCCCATGATGCTGTGCTGCTTTTTCACCCCATTCCCTTCTGGTGGCCTTCCTTTTTCAGGGCAACCCCAGGGAGAGGGGGTGCATGTGTTTTGCCTTGATGTGTGATGGAGGAATACACAGGATGCTATAAATGAAGGGGACCCTAAAGGGTCATCAAGTCCCCCCCTTCTTCCGAAGGAATACATAGGATGCCAGAGAGATGGGAGGCTCCTCAAAGGGTCATCCAGTCCAGCCCCTTCTTCTGTCCTGAAGGAATACATGTGAATATAAAAACGCGTGTGTGTTATCAGCTATTGTGGATACTGTGAATATGCAGAGAGATGTTTACTAGTATGTGTCTCTGACATATATGTCAAACAGGAAACTGGAAGGGGCTTCTCCCCTCTCCCCGCCCCCGGAAGCACAAAGGTCACGATGCCACCAAAACCTCCAAGGAGCATGCACAAAGATGTTGTTGCGAAATGTTCAAGACAAAAGGAAGGCGCTGGTGTATAAAACAGTTCCGCTATGCATGGTTTCGCATCACACAAATCGCAATGATTTTCGCAATCATAGCGCTAAAGCCACGTTTTGGGGGAATGACGGAAAAGCAAACAATGTGGTAGAACATCACGTTATAACTTAATTTCGCAACGTTCGTTTCACATCCTTAGCGGAATTGAGGGTCCAAAACTTGCGTCTGATAAACCTCATTGTCTCTACCAAAACCTGTTAGATTTTAGGGTCTGATGATTTGTCATCAGATAGATAGGAAACTGCCTAGGGCCTTCTGCATTCAAAGTGTCTGTTCTATCATGGAGCTAAGGTCTATTCCTGATGATTGTAGTATTAGCCATCAGAAAAGCCATTCAATATCATTATACAGATCTCCTTCTAGAAAGCCAACTGTCTGGAGTGAAAACTTAAGATACAAGGAACCTAAAACATGTGAAAAGAGAGAAATATGTAGATAACATTGAAGAGATGTGGTTTCTTTCCTTTCATGTATAAATACATATCATCCATCAAAATGTAATTTAAAATTCTGGAAAGAAAGTAGATCCTATGGCCAAAAAGATATAAGGGGAAAGTAAATATATATATATATATGTAAACCCTAAGACCTGTTATTTGTAGCACATGATATGAACAGCAATGATTTCTGATTCTAATTTCATCTTCTCTCTCTTTTGTTGATACAGAATAGAACACTACTCTTACTATGAATTACATTTTGTTTTCGTCACTACTGATCCCTCCCCCTCCTTCTTGGTTATTATGTGCCTAATACCATATTAAAAATAAAAAATACTTAAGAAACAAGGTAAGTGTACATGATGTTTCTTTTCTGATACAGTCATAATTTAAGTTTGCTTACTTCCTGCAGCAACTTCTGATTGGTCTGTCTAGACTCTTCAAGTGAAGCCAAAGTTTCCATTTTTTCCTTTTGAAGGGCTTCTTTCTCTTTGGTCACTTGCTCAACTATTTGCAAAGCATCCTCTGCTGTTTGTGCAGTCTAAGAGATAAAAACAGTTGTGTCAAGTCAAATGCAAAAGCGTGCTGGATCTTGGCTGGAAATCCATCAACCACCTACACAGTTGGTCCCTTGTATCAGCGGGATTTCTCTTAATGAAGCAGCACATAGATACCTATCAGTTTACTGCAAGCTGCTTCACAGGATTGAAATCAAACCATTTCAGATTATCTGTCTGCATTCTGAAACTTCATAAAGTGCAATTAGGGCCATGAATCACCTTGTTCCATGCAGAAATTAACTTACAATCCCATGCCAGTGTCATTCTTGAAGTGAGAAAGGTGGCCCTAGTCAAATCATCCTTTAGGGTTACATTTTTGCCTTTTAAAAAAAGGCTAGTTCAAGAGAAATTCACAACCAACAGACTGTGCTCTAATTTGTTCTTATAATACTGAAAAATTGGGACAGTAGCCCCGCATCTGGATTTGCGAGGCCACAATGAACCTAAAACACAGATAGAGATTTTTCTTTTTTTTAAAATACATGGTAAAGCTAAATGTTTTGTGGACCAAAACTACAGACTTAGGTTTCGGGTGGTTAATCTCACATAGCCTTGGTATAAAAGCTTCCCGGTGTCTGTAAGCAAGGAAGCAATGGCTCGAGATTCCAACCAGTCCTCTGTTGGTGGTGAATGCAAACCCTACTGTGAATAAAAAGATAACATACATTGCAAATTCTTTGCAACACTAACTTCACAAGCAATTCTGCGCTCAGAGACTGCCCTGCTACCTCTGGACCAATTAGGTACGAGGCTCAGAAGGAGATATAACAATACACTTTTGTATACCAATTTAAATGTATATTTTAGACATTTTCAAATGAGGCCACATCTGTGCTGATAGGTAGGCACCAGTGCCATTTGAGTTCCTGCAGATTTGGAACTTTGCCTTTTTATTCACAATTAAAACACTAGCTCGCAACATTCAACAGCGATGTGGCCCTTGCAGCCAGATGGGATCTTCCTTCCCTGTCCACCCCACCACATTATTACAGGAGTTAAAGGATTTTTCAAAAACAGAATGGGGTAAGTTGGTTGCCAGCAAGGCCATTTAGGTATTCAGACTGAGCCAAGGTGCCAGACCGTGCAAAATTAAGTGCAGACACAGAAACAACTGGTTAGTGCTTGGTGTTAGTAACTGTACTTGACTGATTTATCAGCATTTTGATACCTCAAATCTCTGCATTACCGCCTGTTCCTGAAGACTCTCAATTTCTTTCAATTTCAAGACAAGCTCATCCTTTTCTTTCTGCAGGACCACGTTTTTGTTTTGAGATGCTGCAAGGCTGGTTGACATCTCACTGTTGGCCTGCGCTAAAAGGGTGACCTCCTCGTGTAGTTTGTAGTAGTCTTCTGAGAACTTTTCTTTTTCTTTCAAGATTTCTTCCTTTATCGTGATCAGGTGCTTCTGCTCGGAAAGCAGAATCTCATTCTCCTGAAGAAGCTTGCCCCGCTCCAGTTCTGAGATTTCATGGCTGGAGCGCAGTTCTTCTAGCATTTTGGAGACACTACTATGTAATGCCTGGAGTTCTGCTTTGGAGTTCGTCAGTGCTGAAAACTCTTTTTTCATCCTTTCAATATTGGATGCCAGCCGATTGGACTCAGCATTAAGAATCTCATTTTCCTTCATAATTTCCTCTAGTTTGGATTCAGATTTTACTTTCTCCTGTTTAAGTTTATCTCTGTCAGCCAACAGCTCTTTATTTGTCGATGTTAACTCTTCCTTTTCCTTCTCTAACTGGCCAACATAGTTATGAAGTTGTTTGTTCTCTACCTCAAAAGACTCCTTCTCCAACTTCCAACCTTTCTGTTCTACTGAGTACTTATCCTGGACTATTTTGAGATCTTTACTCAGTTTTTGGCATTCACCCTGCAACTGGGCCTTCTCTTTGCTCAGTATCTCTTTTTCTGAAGAACTGCTCTTAAACGAAGATGCCAGCAGTTGCTTGGCATGAAGTAAAGCAGAATACTCATTTTCCAATACCGTTTTGGCACTCTGGGTCTCTTTCAAGATTTTGGACAGCTCCGACTTGTATTTGGTAAGCTCCTGGTTTTCTTCTGTTTTCTGGTCAAGGTCCCGCTTCAGAGATTCAACGCTGCCCTGGAGCTTGGCTTTGTCTTGTGTCAGCATCCTCCTTGCAGAAATGTCCAATTCGTGCTTCCTCTTCAAGTCACATAGCGCTTTGGCCGCATTCTGTTTCTCGGCGAGGAGGTCAGTACATTTTGCTTCCAGAACGGCTTTTTCCTTCGTAAGGCTATCATTCTGCTTCTTAAGCCTTGTGGATTTCTGAGACGCCTGCTCCTTTTCTGTGCTGACCTGGCTTAGCTTCTCATTCAATGTTTTCTCAGTCTGGGCAGCCTCTTCAGAGACCTTAGTCAGCTTTTCCAAAAGGGCCTTGTTTTCACTCAAAAGTTCTTCTCTTTCTCCTAAAAGTCTCTTCTCAGAGGAAGCCAAGATTTCCTTCTCTTGCAGTAACTGAATACGTTCAGAATCTGTTGATGCCCTACTAGCTTTAATCTCTTCTAAGAGCTTTGAAAGGCTGTCATTAGAGGCCTCCAATTGTGTCTTGTCTTTTGTGACCTTTTTGAGCTCTTTATTTGACACTTCTATATCAGCCAGCAGGCCTTCATTTTTCTCACCAAGCTTCTGCTTTTCAGCTAGAGCCTGCTGTAAGCTTTCACGCAGGTCTTCCTGGGTTTTCAGGAGAGACTCTTTGTCTGACTGTAGCTCTTGGGTAGTTTGAAACAGATGATCCCTCTCCCTTTTCAAAGTCATGTGTCTGTTTTCAAGATCCAAGTGTTTCCCCAACAGTGAATCCCTTTCAGACGCAAGTGTTGTTACTTCCTGAAGAAGTTCCTTTTGGTCGCGAGCCATATCTTCGTATGAGTTCTTCAGCTTCTGAATAACATCATCCTTATCCTTCAGAAGAGCTGAGTTTTCATCAGAAAGCTTCTTTTGACAATCTTCTAATTCTACCCTTTGGCTGATGTGCTTCTGACATTCCTGGGCGAAGGTTTCGCTACGGATTTGGAGCTCATCCACCTGGCGGAGGAGAGACGCCTTTGAGGTACGCAGAATGTCATTCTCTCGAGTTATCCTGAGTAGATCTTCTTGGGCTGTTTCTAGTTCCAAGAGCAACTTTCCCTTCTCAGAAATTAATTCATCATTTTTTGCTTTTTCCTGCTCGGTTTTATCTTCCGCTTCTTGTCTCTGTTTTAGCATCGTTTTGGTCTGTAGTTTTAGCTCTTCGTTCAAGGTCCACAGTTTCTCCTGATCTTGTTTTAAGTACTCAGCCTTGGATTCCAAGTCTACAAGCTTTGACAATAAGGACTCTTTTTCTAATTTTAAAGCACTTCCCTCCTGTATCAAGGATTCTTTCTCTGACAACAAAGCCCTCATATTGACTGACATTACTTCAGTCTGTTCTCTGGCTGCCTCTAACTCAGATGTTAAGGACTAAAGAGATGAAGATTAGGGAGAAGGGGAAACAAGAAACAAAAAATGAAGTCAAGCAGACTAGTGCAAAGTGTGGATTAATGACAAATAGCATTACTATACAAAATAAAGAAAATGTGTATATACTGGCACACACACTTATACAGGCCTGCTGAAGAACGTCAACGTTCTTCAAAGAACATCAGCGTTCTTCAAAGAACTGTTGCAGCAAACATGTACATATAACACTGAGGATTGGTGCAGATTAACCTTATGTGTATGTGGATTGTTCAGGCAGTTGCCCAGAAAACTGGACGCTTTCCTCAAGAGATGGACAGTTCAAAGAAACTCTCCCTGGGATCAGATTTCCTCTTAACAAGAGGAGACTGAATCATTACAATGGGTGAAAGAAAACAGTGCACTGCAGCAGTAGGAACATTTGGGGAAATATGACTGACTCCAGCTCACAAGCAGTTCACAGCCTTCTCAGCTTTCTCCCTTCCAGTTCCCAGGCTAGCCGGAAAAGAGACTCTAAGCGCAGAGCCCCATTTGCATGCTTTGCATCTCTTTTCCACATGCCTTCCAACAAAACAAACAGTTGCCATGTGTCTGGTCAACCAAGCAGGCTTTTGAGGATACTCCTCAATGAATATGAATTCCTGGCTGTAATGGGAACTGTTGCCTCTAAAGCCTGCCCATCTAAGGAACTGTCTTGCTATGAAACTGGCTGACTCTTAAGGTCTGATGGAAAGGGAATTGTTTGAGGAAACTATTATCTGCAGGAGCCCATCTGTTGAGAGCACCGGAAAAAGATTTCTCCTGAGTGCCTCCCAAATTGGGAAATAGACTCCCTCCAGAATTACAGTGACTTTTACAGAAAATGTCAATATCTTTAACTGACCCTTTCCAGATATTTGTAGTATGATGTCTTTCTTCGTCTTATTAAGATAGCATTTCTGTTGCTTTTACAGTTTTATTTTAAATTTATTGTGAATGGTTTTATTCGCTTTTTAGCCAAAGAAAGAACAAAATGAATAAATAAATCAATGGCCTATTTTCAACACTGTATAGGTTGGCTTTAATGAACACAACTTCATGTGAAGAAAGTCTCTTCCGAGCTCTTAAAATTCCCACAGTAGTGGCATTATCAAAATGCTAAAAAGGGCATAGCAACTGCAGAACTGAGGCAGCAGCAACTATAGTCAAAGTTCATAGAGGCTGAACCTCCCTTATCCAAAATGCTTGGGACCAGAAGTGTTTGGGATTTTGGATTTTTTAAGGTTTTGGAATACTTGCATATACATAATGAGACAGCTTGGAGATGGGACTAAATTCTAAACATGAAATGCATTTAAGTTTCATGTATTCCTTATAATCATAGCCTGATGGTAATTTTATACACAATATTTTAAAATAATTTTGTGCATGAAAGCAACTTGGACCTTCAGAAAGCCATCTACTAAAGGGGTCCTCCTCTGTGTTAGCAGGAGAAATTTTGTGAGGATATGGCAAGGGATTCTATTATCTTACATTTTAAATTGTTTTAACTGATTTTAGTGTATGATACAGTAATTGGATAGAAATACTAGAAAGAAAGAAAGGTAAGTATGAACTCAGATTTCAGTTCACAGCCTTTTGGCCTGTGTGTCAATGTATACACCAAATACTCAGCTATATGAGTTACCAAATTAAAAGCTCAAAGCACATGAATGGAAGATGAATGCAGGGAATGTCAAGGAAAGGAGCAAAAAAAAACCCAAACAAAAGTGAAGTTATTCTAATCAAGCTAAGAGTACTGTGGAACATGGATAGCTTTTGCAGGAAAGCAACAAGAAAAGACCACAAAACCCACCACCTCTGAGCTTGCTCTGCCACTTCAAATGGGAGAAAGCATTTGTCAGCATCCAAAAACACGAATAAAGGTGTTTAAAGCCAGGGGTCTACAAAATGGCAGAATCAGAAATCGCAGTGCTGGGGTAGGATATGAAAAACATTTTCCAGGACTAATTTCACTAAAAAAAATGTTATTGGGCAACAAAAGTCTTTTTTTAAAAACAGTTTTGCAGCATTGGGCTCCTTAACAGCCTTAGAAAAGTTTCTTTCTAAGTGTCCTTCTTTGCACATTCTTCTCTATTTTAATAAAAAATAATAAAGGGATCTCACTAAAGAAGTTATAAACTTCTTTTTTTGTATTTTACACACACACACACACATCAATTAAAAGGATGTGCAGCTAGCAGCTCTCTGACCTGTATTTTACATTGTGATGACAAATGTGTGTGAAAAATACCCTTCTGGATGTAAATTCAACAATTTGTGTTGATCTTAACAGCACAGGGGTGTTGGATTTCTTCCTGGAAGTTTCCATGTTCATCTCCTGGACAGCTCTAACAAACTGGACTGGGGTGATGGCTCTAATCAGATTTAAAAGGTACTACTGGTATGGATTTCTCAGAGGACCGAAAAACCACACCTTCCCTCCAGTAGTCCACTAGTAAGCCTTGACCTCAAGCAGTAGATTTGGGGGGCAGAATGGATAATCAAACCACCAGAAGAAAAACCATGTTGGCTACATGCTTCAGATAGGTACACACCTTTGCCTGCTTTGCTTCTCTTTTCAGTCCCTTGGCCAGGTTTTCCAAGTCGGTGTTTCTCTTTTGTGCACTTGTCAATAGCTTTTCGCTTTCCTGAAGTTTTTGCTTAAGCTCCTTGATGGCCACAGCATGCTTAGCAGCCACCTCAACAAGTGTTTTTTCATGTGTCACCTGCAGGTCTTTATACTGTTTTAGGCTGGCTGCTATTTGCTTCTCCTGAAAAATGAAACCATGGCAAGGCTGAGCACAAGACCCTTTCCCCTTTTTATCAACATCTTGGCTATAGAACGGATCATCATATTAAGACCAGAGCATACCACAGAGCTCCTTTACACACACACACTCTCTCTCTCTCTCTCTCTCTCTATATATATATATATATATTCACTGCATGTGGAAAATAGAGAGAAATGGAGTTAGAAGAGTGAATTATGCCACACATTCCCAACATTACTATTTCCTTGATCTATGAGAGCAAGAATGCTTGTGCTGGCCTATCGTACCTCCTTGGCTACTGACTCTTGCCCAGCTGGGGACATTTCTTCTGATATTAGCCAAGAGTTGTTCTTACCGAGTCGCCTAATTTGTCCTGTATTTCTTGCAGTTCTGCCTGATGCTTTTTCTGCACTTCTTGCTGTGCCTTTTCAGCGTTACAAGTTGTTTGCTCCATGTTCTCTTGCAGCTGAGTAGCATCCTCAGTCGCCTTCGTGAGCTGAAGTTGGAGCTCCTTGATTGTGCTAAAATCAATCGTAACACAGCTAAATGTACATGCAATAAAATGTTCTTGGACACAGTGCTTTGGGTTAAAGTTAAGAAAAGCACTCCTAGGTAATTCATAATTTAACAGAAATATGTGGCAGAAACAGCTAAAGAGAGTATGAACAGTTTAGTTTATAAACCAAAGTGAACTTTAAACAATAGTATTAAAAAAGAGAGATAGACAGCCCACAGTTACTTGAAAGAGGGCAGAGACAGCAGAAACTGCAATGAAGATACTCTGTATGGAACAGGAATTACTTCTCTTTCTGCCGCAGATCATCATTCATCTTTGTAAGTTGTAAAGAACTGTCTCCTGAGGATTTCATTATTTCAGCTATATCATTTTCAAGTTTGGCTTTAACTTCAGTCAGCTGTTTTTCTGTTTCTTCTCTCTCTCTTAATTTATTTTCCATGTCTGGAGAAGGAAATAAGACAAAAAATCAAGCAAATACAACAGTACATTTTAAAAAAATTAAAACTACCGGTATTTACTATCCAACATTTGTATTTTTATGCAGAATTTAAGGATACAATAAAGGTAATACCTGGCTACAGTAGAAACATTAGAAGACAAACATACACACACATGCAACTCTAGTGCCAACATGTGGCATGGTAGGGTACATGCCAGTGCTCCAGAAGGGCCCACCACTTATGCTGCTGGGCTGTAGACACCACCAATGCAGCTGACATGGTTCAGCTAGGTGACAGTGGTGTTGAGTGGAGGTCCAGGTCTACAAGACATGTGCCAACCAGTAAATACTGGCAGCCTGGAGTTCTGTTTGATACTTCTGCCACCAGGTACCCTCATCTCTTATTTCCCTAGTAGGGTTTGAGTAGAGCCAGGCAATGTCACCAAGTAGTGCTCCAGACTAGGGCTACTCAAAGTGGTGGTGCCTGGACTGGTGCCAGTCCCTGAACCATCGACTGCTGATCCTTGGAGAGTTTCCAGGAGTGCAGATCCCTGGCACACTGGGAAAAACACCCTGCGAGCCCCACACATCACACAGCTTAAGAAGCACTGCTCTTGGCTTGCCTATTTGCACTGCTCATCATTGATGATGCTAGATTTACTGCTATCATATACACATGAGGCATCATGAACATGGTAGTGACAGCCAGGACACACATATATGTTCATGTGCCTTCAAGTCTCAACAGGACTTAGGGCAACTCTCTGAATTTCATAGGGTTTTCTTAGGCAAGGAGTATTTAGAGGCAGTTTTGCCAGTTCTTTCCTCTGAGCTATAGCTTCCAGCACCTGATATTTGTTGGTGATCTCCCATCCAAGTACTAACCTGGGCTGACTCTGCTTAGCTCCAAGACCCAACAGGATCTGGTGCATTTAGGGTATTTATGCAGGTATTTATATTCATATACAGGTCAAGAATTCCAATTCGATTTCAGCAAGTCCTGATGGGACAATCCCACAATGTTTCTGTGTATGAAGGTAGTTTTCCCTGGTATCTCCATATCTGGAACCAAGTGCCCAGGCATGTGTGCATACATACAAACAGGTAGTTAAACTTGGCAACCTTGTCACCTCCTCTTACCTGTCAGATTAGATCTCAACTGGTCTAGTTCAGATGAAACATGTGCAAACTGCTGTTCTTTTTGGATTAGCTTTTCAACAGTTTCTAAGGGAATAAAATGCAATATCAGTGAAAGGGAAGTTCTGCTTTTTTTAAAAAAAAGCTTTCATTCTATGCAGTAAGGGATTTGAGATTTTTTTAAAAAGCCATTCTTGTCTCCCCCTTACATTTTACTTTAAAATATATTCAATTATATTTTAAGGAAGCTGACCTTGCATAGATTTGTGTACACTTTCTGCTTCATCAGCAGCCTTAGTAAATTTTCCTTTCTAGAAGAAAGAAAGGGAAAGTGTATTGAACCATTTGGCTTAATAAGTTAAGATAATGTAAAGCATACTGAGAAATAGCATGTATAATATTTCAGATCTAGATGGCTCAAGGCAGCCAGGAAAAAAAATTATCACAAGATCTGACTCGTCATTTTTTAAAAAGGAAAAAAGACAAAAAAGATCTGACTTCTTATTAATACACATAGATGCACAGGTTCCAATCTAAAAAGCAGATACCACTAAGAAGTTTATTACAGATCAGTGGAGAAAAATACTCTGGCTTGGTGTGTTTTGTATTTGGAAGCAGAGCTCTTCCCTTCCAGTGGTTAAGACCAATCACTTTGGATTTTTCTAAATCTGTAACATTTGGATTTTCACACAGAGATTACTATAATCTAGTACAGTTGCCCCTCCGTTTTGTGGACTTAGAATACGTGTATCTCGCCTGTTTGTGGGTGGCAAATGGAGGGGGACAAAATGGGGCGCACGCCGCCATTCAAGCCAATGGGGCTTGAGTATTGGCAATTTTCCGTTTTTGTGGGGGACGGGTCCAGAACAGATCCTCCATGAAAATGGAGGGGCAACTGTACATGGTTCTAAAGAAAAATTACTTTTGACTCTTTGTTACTATAACCATTTTCTGTTTATGGCAATTCCATGAACAACATAGGCCCACAATGCAATCCTTATCAAGAAATGCACACTGACTTGAGAATTGTCTACAACTACACTCTGATTTCTTACGTAAAGAGTCCTAAACAGTTTGGGATTAGGGTATATCTGTGTGTACTGAAATGCCTGCCCTGTCTTCAATTTAAGACAGGAGGAGAAACCTGTGTCCCTTCAGATGTTGCTAGACTCCAATATCCATCAGCCTCAGCCAGCATTGCTGATAATTGGGATAATGGGCAATACAGTTCAACAGCCATAGGTTCTCCAGTCCTCGTTTAAGATGGAAGTTTTTGCACAGAGACAGTACAACTTGCACTTGGAACAGCCAGTAACAAATTTATATACAAAAGCCAAAATTAAAGCTAGTGCGCAAAATGGCTCAGGAACCATGGTCAAGATCCACTGGTGTGCTTTGGTGCTCAACAACAGTGAAACCAGATCTCTATTCTCCTCCTATTGCAAACCTTCATACTGGCAAAAATCTGTTCCAAAGAATTTCCTAGCCTTCCAGATTTTTTAGGATGCAAAGAGCGACTGGCAGGGATGGTGGCTGATGGTTATGGTGGAAGTGCTGGAACCTCCAGAAGTACACCATCAGATCCAGGCCACTGTGCGCAAGAGGAGCAATGCTACTTGACATGTATAGGAATCTTGAGCTTTCAAGGATGACACCAGACAAAACTTTTGTTAATTTCCCCTCATAAAAGCCCCAAAGCAAAGCTCAGGACTGGACAAGCATGATTTCCAGCGTTTACTCACCAAATCTTCCAGTTCCTTTTCTAAAGAATCTTTAAGTTGATTTACTGCACTCAAGTGATTTTCAAGTTCAAGAAGCTTTTGCTCTTTCCCTTGCAGTTCTTCGCCTAGACTAACAGCCTAGCAAGGATGATTGTGTGGTGTAAAAATGAAAAATTACAGAAGGAACAAAATAAAGGACTTTGACAACATGACAAATAAAAAATATATGTTAAAACAAGGTAAAACACAAACAAAGGAAACATACACTGAAGGGGAAATGATAAATACACTTGAATTGTGCTCAGAATGTCAATTTGCAGGATCACATGCCCTTTTAGGAATATAGTAATAATTTGTGAAATTAAAAAAATAATAATAATTTAGACTCCAATTCCAGCTATTCTTACTAGGAAGTAAGCCCCACTGGAATGTGTGAGGCATATAGTTCCACAGATCCTTCTTTTTACTACTTTGAGGTTCACATTACTGAAGTTATGATCAATTAAATACATCAGGTATAGCACCTTGATGATAAAGATATAACTGAACTTAAGTTACATTGTCTGATATTCCAGGGGGCTTAAATGCAACCAGTGCCTGGAGGCAACTGCATGAAACCTGGTATCTAAGACATCATATGAAGTGATTTTTGTAACAACTGGAATAAAAACCATCCTGTTACCATTACAGTGCTTAGATGTGAAAAAAGGAAACCCCTAACTCTGACAGTGAATCATAGAATTTCTTGAATCATAGAATCCTAGAGCTGGAAGAGACCTCAAGGGCCACTAGTCCAACCCCCTGCCATACAGGAACAAAGTATCAAAGCACCCCCGACAGATGGCCATCCAGCCTTAGAAACTTCCAAAGGAGGAGATTCCACCAGGCTCTGAGGAACCATGTTCCACTGTCAAACAGCTCTGACTGTCAGGACGTTCGTCCTGAGATCTAGGTGGAATCTCTTTTCTTGTAGCTTGAATCCATTGCTCCTTATCCTAGTCTCTGGAGCTGTGTAAAACAAGCCTGTTCCCCCTTCAAATATTTAAACATGACTATCATGTCCCTCCTTAACCTTCTTTTCATCAGGCTAAACATTCCTAGCTCCCTAAGCCACTCCTCATGGGGCACAGCTTCCGGACCGTTCACCATTTTGGTCACCTTCCTCTGGACATATTTCAACTTGTTATTACACTTCTAATTATATCTGCCATTGCAGCATTGCTGAAGTCTGGCAAGTATAGATCCTATCAGTTTCTTGGATAAGGAATCAATAGGAACACCCAGTAAAACAGAAAACTGGAAAAATTACAAACTAAACCCAATTTACACGCTTTTCATTCCTTATGGAAGATGATCCCATGTTCACAGAAATGGAAGGATTTCTCAATTTACCCACTACCTTCTCCATAAAGTGAAGGATGGCACAATGTATGGGAGTCTACCAACTCATGCATCACTTCATCCTGGGTACAATTCTAAAAGCCGAGAAGCAGTTCAAACTGACTTTTTCTCCTAGAAGGAGAGTCTGGAACACTACAGTTCAAAATGGAAATTCCTAAATAGGATAAAAAGTCTGAAATGGGCTCAATGTCACTTGTGTGCAACATTTTGCCAAGAGTCAACACACAGTCCTCGACAGCTTCCAAGATCAAAACATAAGATACCTTTTGGGTCAGATTAAACATCTATCTGTCCCAGCATCTTATTTGCCACAGTGGCCAGCTAAATGCCTATGAGAAGTCCCAAAGTAGAGCTTTCCCTGCCTAATCCTCCAGGACTGTGGCTAACCCCTTTGGAAGCCATTTGGTGGCCAACACCACGTGCATGATGTATGCCAGTAGTTGAAAAATCTCATCAGATGATGCAAATATACTGTTTCAGAGCAGCTCGCCTCAAGCATAGATTGTCTCAGAACAACACAAATTAATTTCTTTTAAATGGGAAAAAAGCAAATAAATGGATGGATGGATGGATGGATGTTGGTACAAACCTGGCTACTTTCACTAGTCTGTTCATTCTCTAAACTCTGTATCTTTTTTTCAGCTGCCTCAAGCTCCTTGCTAAGTCTCTCCAACTCCAGTTTACCTTCAGAATTGGCCATCTGAAGGGCATCAAGTTCCAAGAGCTTTGTTTCGGTGGTTTTGATCTTTGCTTTAAAACTATCAATCGCCTCGGCTTGTTCCGTGCACTTGGCCTGGAGCCCCTCCAGCTCCTTTACCTTTATCTCAGCTTCCTGCAACTTGTTTAGACTCTCTTCCAATTCCATGAGGTGCTGTTCTTCAGCTTTTTCCAATTTGGTCTTCATGGCCTCCAAGCTTTTCTCTTTCTCTTCTGTCACTCCCTTCACCTTTTCTTTGAGAACATCAACCTCCTTCAGCAAAGATGACTTCTCATTTTCTTGCTTTACTTTCAGGTCTGACGTTTCACTCTCATGCTCTACTCTCATCTTCTCAATCTGGGCCTTGAGATCTGCATATTCAGTGGTCTGATCTCCAACTCCTTTGCTGAAGGATGTCTTCAGTTCTTCCATCGCTTGCTGATGTGACAGAATAGCAGATTCCAGCTTAGATTTCCACAGATCAGTCACATCTGAATTCTCCTTCTGGGCAGCATCCAGTTTCATTTTAAGGGATTCGTTCTCTTTTGCCATTTTTTCATTGGCTGCTAGCAAGGCTTTCATCTCCTTCTGGAATGATTCTTCATTAACTCCAACCTTCTCTTTCAGTGACTTTATCTCATCTTCATGCTCCTTACTTAGTGTTGTCATTTTCTCTTTCAGAGTGTTAATTTCTTGTAACAATGCGGCAGAAGTGTCCACACTGCTCTCTGGCTTACTAGACTCCAATTTTGCTCGTAACTCAGTTACTTCCTTTTCGCGTAGTATTAGATCTTCCTCCAGTTCCATGATGCGAGATTTCTCTGATACAGTGGCCACCTAGAATCAACATTATTTAAAAGAGAGAGGGGGGGGGGGGAAATCATTGTAACAGGTTGCACTTAGAGGCACAGAGGGATATACTGGTCACCTGTTCAGAGCAACAATATCATTTTTCTAGCACTTCTAAGCCAGGCTTATGGAAGGTGAACTACCAGTAGATATTGGTAATCTAGTCTCATGTTCTACTTTTGGTGAAATTGCTAATGGACTGCTGAAAATCCTTAGCTAAACATTACTACTACCTCAGTTAAACAACTTCATAACCTTCATTTAATTAAAAAGATGTCTTTGCTTCCCTTTAAAACAAATGCAAATGGTCCTCAAGGGTTCAAAATAAAACCTTTATTACACAAAAGTTAGTGGTAAGACAAACAGGCTGTTAAGTCAGAAGTTTAAAACTTCAGCCAGATGAAATTTTGGAAGTTTAATAGAATTCATTGTTTGAAGTCTTGGGAGGGAATGCCAGTTGACAAAATGTGGAAAGTCACTATTCTACATAGATCGTATAAGGCTTAAACTGGAGTTTAGAACTCTAATATCCTACACATAGCACATTTTAGTTAGACTGTTTCAAAGCATGACATAGATCTTGGTTTCAGTGGAGCTGAAGGCAGAATGTAAAGCTGCCCCACCAAGGTGAGCCTTGGCCCTAAATAAGAGACAATTTTTCTGTCATCTCATGCATACACCTAAAAAATATATTTGGTGACACAGGCCACTCAGAGAAGATTTAAAAACACTGCATCAGGGTGCTGTTGGACAAAAGCAGAGAAAAGAGGTGTATAAACCAACACTCAGAATAAAATGCAGACATTTATTAAATTTTGTTTAGTTCTGAGACTGAGAAAAGAGCTGATGTATGAACAAGTCTGAATAAATGATAAATGTTATCGGCAGGCATTTCCCTAGCCAAAGAGAATCCACTGCTTTGAAAAGAACTTTTAGGAGAACTGGCTAACATTATGCTTGCAGATTGGAGACTGTGTGGCAAAGAGAGATAAGATGCTAAACTGTTTTCTTCAGAGAAATAATTTAATAGTAATGGACACCAACTCAATGCAAAACCAGAAAGTTGAAAATGGTGTGGATCCTTCATTATTCAGCACTGAAATCTGAAGTCAGTGCTGACTTCAAGATCACTGCAGAGACATGAGAACTTTAGCTAAACTGACTGAGACAGAGCAAAGTCTAAATTCACAAGATATCAAATTTGCATTATGCAAGTAGAAAGATCTGTTAAAAAGCACTTTGCTATATGTAGGACTGTACATATGGGACCTGCATATACTGAAGTAAAATTGCAGAGGTATAGTCAGAATTGTTTTTTTAAAAAAAGCCTGGTATTGCTGATAGATAACTTTCTCTGTCTCTGTAAACTAGTTTCAGTGTAACCATACACAAATTCTCAACTCCTACCAAGAATGTAAAAAAAAAAGGAGGGGGGGGTATATATGCTTAGAAACTTGCGCTTTGGCTAATGGGAAGAAAAGGATCTATTTAAGCGTTTTATGTAGCTACAAAAGCAAGTTAACTGGATAATCTGCAAATACAATTTAGAACAGTGATCAGCAATGTGACGTGCCTAGTCTGAAGAATTCAGGGTTGGTCACTAGAAGCTGGCACCAGTTCAAAATTAAAGGAATACCCCAAATTCTAGATGCTAGATTCCTCTCAAAGCAAAATATTAAAACAGACGTTGTGCAGTCTGCTAAAGAGTACAAAAGTCTCTCTGTGTGTGTTTGTGGAAGATAATCAAATCTTTGCTAATTCTGAAAGGATACAGTACATCTAAAGTGACCTAGCTTCACTTGAGATACCGTAGAGTCAAAGGATGATTTGTAGGTACTGAAATGTTCCCTTTCTTTGTCAACATCTTCAGTGAGGCACTTTACAGAATCACTTGCTGCTGTTTGACCTTTGCAGGTCTTGCTGCTGTCTGACCTTTGCTACTGAAGAAGGTTGGCAGAAATAACCTGTGTACAAGATGTAAATGTGTGAAGACTCTTCACAATGTCTCTATAAAAGGTGATCACCAGCTCAAAAGGTGCAGATATCGCCAAGGAGCGTAAAGACCTTTACCTAACCACTACTGAAAGAACCACCACCAAGCTGAATCAAAACAGCAAAAGAAGTCATCACAATCCATTATTTCATCATCCGCTGAAGTGTGATTTAACTGTAGTTGTCAACCGAATGCCATCCCATGGAGTTTTGAGGTCCTTGGTCTCCTTGGTTGTGTTTTGGATGTATTATCCTTGATCCCTTTCTTTGCAAGCACTGTACCTACATCAGTGTTAAGAAGACCATTTTAAGAAATGCTTTGTTAAATGTCACGGCAGTGGAACAGAGGACTGTGTGCTTTCTTTTCCAAGGCACAGTGTGCCCACTCACTTCTAGCACCAGGACCTTTCCCCTTTATACACACAAAAAGGCCTTGTTCATTGAAATAGTGAAGTCCATTACCCTAGTGTCTTCTAACTCCCTCTGGAGTTTGTCAGCTTTGGTCTTTTCAAAGAGCAGGCTCTGTTCAAGCTCCTTAATGCGGGCATGCTCCAGTTTGGTCTGCGTCTGTTAGTAAAAAGGGAAAGGAAGAGAACACAACAGTGCCACCATCACATGCCAGCACAAGAGGAAAGAGGAGCTACATGCAGGATGTGCCACCAGTTGTCTTCGACCAGCGATGAGCAGCAAACGATGCAAGTGGATAACAAAACAAAACATAAAAATAAGGCGAAGTGGGTAGGAGAAATGAACAGGGTGATGCTGCAGATGGGAGACTCACGTGAAGGCGTAACACACGGCTGATACATTGAGAGAAAAGATGTGCACACACATACACAGACAAAGGAGCATGGACAAAAAAAGTGGCAAGGTAAACTCATGCAGCCAAAGTTATTTATCAGTGTGGCAATATTATCAGCACAAATTAGAACAGTTAACGCTTTGTAAGACATGATTCAAAATAACCTGAAGGGCTGTTGCACAGAAGAGGGCAAAGATTTGTTCTGCGCTATCCAAAAGGGAAGTACTAGATCTACTGAACCTAAGTGATGGAGGGTAATTTCAGCTGAGCTTTAGGGGGAAAAATCCATCATAGTAAAGGCAGTTCAACAATGCACCCAATTACCTGGGGGGGGGGGTCTTGCCTGACATCTTCAACAAGTAGTTTAACAGCCATCTGTTGGGGATGCTTTAACTTGTATTTCAAGCAGGTGGTGGAACTCAACTTAAAAGGCTGCCTTAAATTCTCTTATACTTTCACCTCCTTTCAGTGAACATTGAATGCCCAAACATAGCTGACTCCTGGAATTTCTTGCAAAATATTGGTTGGCTGTAGCAGGCAAAATGTCCACCTAGATTTCTACTTATGGACCAATTCACTAGGCATAACAGCATCCCTAGGAGCTGATAAGTCCCCTCCACCACCACATTGATCTTGCTTTGTTAAACAGTTCTACTACTAAATCTAGAAGGATCGATAATCACATGTCACCCAGAAAGAAGAAATGGCTCAAGCCCACACTAAAATGAAGGCTCTTCCTCCTCTAAGGATGATTATTTCATGTAACTAAAACTCTAGTGTTTCAAAAGTATGTGCAGAAATCTTTATGCCTTTTTGGCTAGTCTGATAAAGGCATTGCCACAATACAGATTTTGGAACGTGCACGTTAGCCAAAATGGCTATCCCTGTGTATGTGAAACTCAACAGAGTGCTGCCAAATAATCTGGGTTTTCTCAGAGACATATTGACAGTGAATTGCCATAGGATGCTCCTCAAAGAACTGCTACAAACTGATCAGAGAGAGAGGGGGGGGGGGGGGGAAAGGAAGGAACAACATAGATTGCTGACAATTTGCTTCAGACAAGAAAATGACATACGAGTATGTTGTAATGTTTAAAAAATGCCTTCTAGGTGGCAACTTTCATAATCTTAACTGTAAATAGTGAATGTTTTAAATCATGGCACATCAGAACAACTGTTCATGAATGTACAAGCAGTCTGATTCACTGGATGCCAGGACAGTCACAAGTTTTCCTAGAGGGACACACTAGAGGAATAAGAGGGAAGAGCAGACCTCATGGAGCTGACAGGAGGCCAGTGCCAATTCATTGATCCTTCTGGCTCTTCTGTTGCTCTTCCTTGAGTCTGCTGCCTGTTCAACTACCATCCCCTAAAAGGCCAGCAGGCAAAGTTGAGTCTGGGAGATATCTTTGTGCAGAGAAAGAGCAGTAGCCTGTGCATGCCTTCCCTTCTTTCTCTGGGAAGTGGTGCAGATTAAGTTCAGGGAGAAAAGATAAAGTGAACGGGGTGGGGTAATAGTAGAGGAATATAGGAGTTGGGCATATTCAGTGAGCACCTTGCCCAACAGCAACCCCAACACAAGACTGGTATGAGGTGGTGAGATGGTATCTCAAGTGCTATCTTTGAAGTGCTGGTGGACAGATGGTTCTTGGCATGAATAAATCACTGATTTTCTGCTATCAGCCACAAGTGGAACTGAAAGGCACTTTTGGCACTGTCCAGTGAATTTTCAGTACAGATATCCTACAAGTGCTCCATCCACACCACTGCTGTCAAGTGGTACTTCTCCCTTTTTAAGGGGCATGGGTTTGACATGGGTAGTGACTTATCAAGTAGCTGAAGTACCTGCAGCAGTGTGTACCATTTTAACACCTCTGATTAGTTAATCTATTTTATATGGGCATAATGCCTATTTAAAAAAACTTTTTAAAAGGGCCATTTAAAGATAGAGAGCTCAGGGAAGGGGTGAGCTATGCAAAATGAGAAGGGTGGAACCTTGTACACCTTGAAGCATCAATGACATGGCCTAGCGCTACTTTTAAATTTCAGCAGGGCCTTGAAGACTGACTATTGATGGGGATTAGGCCTTGCAGAATCGTGCTGTACAGCCTGTGTTTCATTTAAATAAATAAAATAAAACTTTTATTTATATCCCGCTTTTCTGTTACAAGACAATCAAAGCGGCTCACAACATATTAAAATCCAGATTTACAAAATTATGTCCCAAATTCCCCCCCTTAAAACAGGATTAAACATGTACAATTAAAATATCTATTAAAAACACAATTAAAAACTCAATAAAAATATAACAAGGACAGAGCGGTGGGCTAATCCATGATGTGGGGGGCAGACATTTGTTATTTTTAATAACTGTTTTTAAATAGTTTTTATTTATGGCTAGTCTAATGATATTATTGTATTTGGAATATTGTGTAGCTACATTTCTTTGAACTGCTAGCGAAAAAGCAGGATGAGGATGATAATGATGAGAAGAAGTCCATTATATTTGTAGAGGGGTAGGACCATAAAAGATTAGCTGCTACAGCCATTTCTAGTATACTGACTGAAAAGGGTGAGTCAGCCTCAGTCCATTTAAAGGACACCCAATGGACTGAAAAGTATTTATTCTTACTTACACCATGGTATTTATAAGCCACTTTTAAATATATATGTATCTAAACTGATCTACAACTAATCATGAAGGCAGAAATTATTAAAGGAGAGTGATTAATATTAAAAAGAATAGCACTTAATAGGCTGCAAGAGAACAATAAAGGAAAAATAAAACAACATCTTAATGACTCACCTAAAGGTAGGGAGGGAAGGGGTTAGATGGGTGTCCCCAATGAAAGAATTCCACTATTGTGGAGTCACTACTCAAAGTTGTGATATTTGCTTTATTTCTGTCACTATCCCAAAATTTCTATCAGGCCATTTAAGGTTTTGGGTTTACTCATGATGAAAATGAGATGCTGGACTGAAGACTGCACAGACTAACACATTCTGAAAGTGACATAGTTCTGCGCTGTTCCAAGGGCTGTTTTTGGTGTGGCTGTTTTTGTTTCTTGTTTGACATCAGTGATTCCTTTCCCCCAGAATCTGATGAGGCAAGCCAGCTAATAGTCTACATCTTCACTTCTGCACAGAACCCTCTACAGGGATAACCTTCTGGTGCAGTTAGTCTGTTGCAATAAATGCATTTATCATGGCATAAGGATTCCCACCCGTGTAGACTATATGGAAAAACAGATGAATCAGATGCGTTGTTTCCTCTACTATAATGTTGCTGGCCTACTAGCATTGACTAGTATTGTATTGTATTGTATTGTATTGTGTATTGTGGTTATATGATGATGTTTTTAATCTGTTATGTATTTTGTAGACTGTATTGCTGTTTTCGATGGGATCCCGCTTCGATCCGCAGGGAAAGGCGGGAAATAGAAAAATAAAAATTATTATTATTATTATTATTATTATTATTATTATTATTATTATTATTTCATGGGGTAGTTCACTTTGTGAGATACTGCTCATCCAGTGGACTCCACATAATGAATTTGTATTCTTTAAGTTGCTTTGTGATGCTGTCTTAAGATCCTTATAGGAGGGCTTTCTCCTGGTCCCACCACTGTCTGTGAGCTTGTCTGTGAAGAAAAGCAAGATGACCTTCTTGATGGCTGCTCCCAGGCTGTGCAACAACTTCCATGGTAAGCTAGCATGACCCCCCCTGTGCTGTCTTTCAATGGCAGGCAAATACATTTGCATTCAAACAGGTATCTGATTATTAATTGGTCATGAGAAGTCCTTATGGTGTGTATATGGGCTTTCTTTTTAACTTTATTGTTATGTTTTAAAATGAATTTACATTTTTTTAAAAAATTGGTGGTGCTTTAATATGATTGCTTGTTGAATTGTGGCTTCTTATTATCAGATTGCAAGCCACCTCCCATGCTGAGAGAAAGGCAGGTTATAGATAAATTAAACAGACAAGCAAATAAATAAAATATGCAGATGCCACAAGGACGGGTACTTTTCCATACAGCTAGCAACCTTTTCAACATAGGCCTTGTCTCAATATGTTGAACACACACTAAATTCCTGATACTGTATTAAGTTGCTGTGAATACACAGGGATAGGTTCAGTCAGATTTCCCCCAGACAGCTGGCAATCCAGTTTTGCAGCACTAACTTTTCTGGGAGAAGTGGTGCTTAATGGCCAAAAGACAATTCTGAATGTTAGGTGCTGGGATGCTCAGAACTCAGCTGGGATGGGTGCAAGTCTTGTTGGCAAATGCTCAAATAACCATTACCAGGCATGACTTAATGACTCCCTGTGGGGGGAAAAATGATTTTGTAGGGCAAAAGCCTTGCTAGGGGAAAAGAAAGACAGAGAAACCCAATGTAGAAAAGGTAAGGGAAAGAGAAAGACAGGGCACATGCAGATTTCATTGAACTATACCACGAGCCTGATCTGAAAGAACAGAGAATAAAAGATTGCTATGGTCAGCTGTGCCAATGGGACAATGAAGGACATACAGCAGAAAACAAACATCAGCCACAAGAAGAAAGTCTGTTTGAGGTGAGAAAGCAGCCAGCTCCATCTCAGATAGCTTCTTGAAAGCGCCACTGATATTTCAGCATACCAAAAAGGAACCAAAATTATCCTTACTTGTTTAGTTAAATTCTTCCCAACCTTTGGGTTTTGCAAACAAAAAGTGTGTGTGTGTCTCTGTGTGTGAAGAATCTCTGTGATGCAGAGTATGCATTCTCCTTACTAATGGGGCAGCTAGATGATACAATAGATTATAATTAGATTTCATTATCAATTTCTCTCTGACCTGCCCTTTTCTTTTCTTTTCTCAGATGGAAACAATGCATGAAGACAGCCAACAGAGCCTCCTGAATTTCCACCCAGTGGACACTAGTGGGCACTCCTGGGTTACCCAAAAAATATTGGTTGAGTGGAGGGAGAAATTCTCTCGATTATACAAGGGCCTACTTTTAAAATACTGCGATGGTTCTCAAAGCTACATGCACACAAGCAGAGAAACTAAGGCCCCAAAGGCCGACTACATCATTAGTGGTTAAAGTACTTCATCAACCAAGTTTTATTGGTAAGTAATCTGTGTTAAGGAAGGAGGGGGAAGATGTCTCCACACATTCAGATGTCCTCTTACATTCTCAGGGTCTTCAGAAATCTGCCTCTTTTGCTATTGGCAAAAATTAAAACAAAGAGTTCACCAGAATGCTCAGCACTACAATCCCAATACAACCAGGACGGAGGCAAATGAGGGAGCATATACATTTCTCGTTTTGCTGGGGGTGATACACTCAATTGCTCCCATCCTCCAGAAATTATTTTCTCTTCCAGTGATCCCCACAATTTAGCAAGATCTACCTGAAACCGTAAAAAAGAAGAAGCAGCCATTCTAGCTGGTGGATTCTGGGGACTATAGTCCAGAATAAAACATTTCTCAGGCTTCAAAAATACACTGATCTGCATGAAAGCCAAATGTGTTAAGAAGTACACTGAGTGGGAGAAGGCACCCAAATCAAACCTACCTAGTTGTAATATTGCTATATGATTCCCAGCAGCATAGGACTGCACTATGGCAATTCTCCATGCTGCTTTGCTGTTTGTTGGGTGTTTCAAGTGTGAAAGAGAATGGAAGGATAGCTAGATGCTTAATGTGGTCTTCTAGGAAGCCTTGTAAATGTGGTCATGTTGTGAAGTTACAAGGACAACAGTTTGGCATATAGCAAGGATGCCTTCAAGCAAATCTGGCTTCTTGATCAAATGACCATGCTGAAAGGGTCATACAACCAGTTCACAAGCATTTTGCTGTGGGTCTGAAGGTGATGGGCAGTGGGGAGAGCTCATCCAATTCTCCCCTGTATTACACAAAGTCTTTTCAAAATAACGCTGCCCTGAGAATCGCAGCATAGAAAATGTTAAAATAAATAATAATGAACTTGCATTTTCCCTGCATATTGGTAACACACACACACACAAAAAGATGCAGGCCACAGGCTGAGAAGGTAAATGAGTGTTCCATGAAGAATCCAGATAAAATGGATGGAAGATTAAAGTAAAAGAATAACTAAAGAAGATGTTAATGTGAAATGGATAACTCAGTACAAGGCTAGCACTTCCAGTATGAAATTATTTGCAGCTCTGCATGTCAGTTTTGAACTTAGCATTGCACATGGTGCAAGGGAAAAGACATTTACTATACACTGCTTTTTTAGAGTATAAACAAAAACATATTAAAGACCATGTTAAAGAAGCTTCAGGACAGCCAACATTATGAATTAAGTGTACAAAACTGGCAGTGTTTACATTGGGCTCCACTGTTTAAATCTAATTTGCCAAGTAACATGGCCTACACAGTCTGGTAACATTTGTTAGCAATAAAGTAAGAACATGCTCAGTATATACTCTTGACTACAGTACTTGATCCAAAACTTGGATGGCATGAATTATTGAAAACTAAATTGAACTACAGGATGATACTGAGCATATATATTAGCAGTGCTCAACTGTACTTCTGGGCAAAGAACAAATTCTATTGGCCTTCAGCACTTACTTCAGGAAACCTATATTTACACACTGCGAGTTTTATAACTTTAGCATGGCATTTCTACTTGGCAATTTTAATAAACATTTTGGGAAAGCATCTGCAAAATGTTGTATAAAATAGCAGAATGGGAAGAATTAAACAACCAAAAACAAATGAGAAGAAGTCACTTGTTTGCATATGGGAAAAAGAATTAGAAAGAAAGTCTCCAAAACTTTTGACTATATCCCAGTAAATGAGATAATGGTATCTCTACTTTATGTAGATTCCTGGACTGTCTCTCTCTTATAAAATCCTTGCATTTTATTCTCCTGTGATGTGCTGTAGTGGTAGTAGCAGCTAGAATTGTTTCCTTTTCAACATCCTACCATATGAACCAGTTTTAACAGCACAGAGAAATTTTACCTCTAGGTCACCTTTGGTAATGGATTCCTCTTCTACACGGAACTGGAGGTCTTCAACCCTCCTGTGAATAAAAAGGGGAAAAGCAGAATAAATTCAATTGGATTCACCTAGCAATGTGTCACTTTAAAGGGGGAAAACCAAGCATCACAGCTACACTATTTTTAATTTATTATAAAAGAGAGAAGAAAAGCATTGGTTTACAAAAATCTGGAATTCTATAGAAAAGGGACTGGCTTCTTGTTCCTACTAAGGAAAATGCAGAATGTTCCATCTGTACAGCATGCATTAATCCTGCTTCCACAAGGTGCTGCATGATGCCAATGGAGCAAACTTGTACCAAACTTGTACCATTCCATGATGTAAAGAACTCAGATCTACTAACTTTCTTTAATGTTGGATTGTATCTGAGCTCATCAGGATTTTAAGGATGTCCAGGTACATTCAATGGTCTGCTCCATATAACGCTTTCCTTAAGATCTGCTGCCACTTTGCAAACAAACCACCAGCTTGCTTTATTTTTAATCTCTCATTTATAAATAGTTTATCTTTAATATTAGAGTACCTATCAACAGAAAAATGTTAATTTATGCCCTTTGTCAGATATTTTCACAGAAGCATGTAACAGATTGCAAGGGGAAGTAAGAACTGGTCAGAACAACTAGACTTTGTTATTTTCTTTCTTCCTCATAAACATAACCACAAATGAACTTGTCGCTATTTTCCCCTTATTTTTCTTCCTCTTCATCATTAACATTCATAAAGAGTTGTAAATTGCCCGAGGGAAAAAAATGTCCGAGGGGGGCATTTTGGGAGCAGATTTAACTTACCTTTTCTCTTCTTCCAATTGATTAAGGAGCTCCACTTTCTCTCTGTCAGCGGCTTCTACCAAGGCCCGCAACTGGTCCATCTTAGTTTCCATTTCAAGTATGCGCTGATTTTGAAAAAAGTACTTTAGATGAGTCTCTCATTTTACTTAAATCAAGCTACAGTGAACTGGCTACACAAATGACATATTGCTTCAAAAGATGTAGCATCGCCCTCTTCATCAAGGCCTGAAACTTACTTGCAAAGGTCATGCTTTGTGAGAAGTGAGGTAACACAGAACTGATGCATTATCCTAGCAGTTGATTTGGTATGTTTTAAATGTCAGTGTTTTGAAAACAGCGTTTTAACTGAAGATATTATTTGCTAATTTTTAAATGTTTGTACTTCATACCGTTTCAACTGCCCTGCTTTAACGTATGCTGTAAGCCACTTTGAATCTATCTTGTATTATTATCTATTGTTTTATATGTATTTTGTAGAATGTACGCCATTGGCAGGTTTCATTTTTATCGATTTTATTGTCTATATGTACAGCGTTGTGTAAATCTATAGCGCTATATAAATGAAGTATAATAACAATAACAACAACAATAATAATCTCATTTGGGAGAAAAGCGGGAGAAAAATAAAATGAATAAATAACGATAAATAGCAAGCAAAGAGACCTCTCAAACTATAGCAAGACCTTTTTGCCTTGATCTTCCTCTTGCATTAGCAAAGTGGTTCCCAACCTTTGGCCCTCCAGCTGTTTTGGGCATCAACTCCCAGAATCCCTAGCCAGCCTGGCTGATGGTAAGGGACTGTGGGAGATGAAGTCTAAAACAGCTGGAGGATAAATGAGCACTAGGCTGTATTTATTTTCTGCAATCACCATTTCAACAGGCAAATCGTCAAGGCCTACCTGATCATGCCCATCTCGTGCCAGTGCCAGTTGCTGCTCTATTTCCCCAACATGGCTGGTGGCCTTGGCAACCTCCGCTCTCTCCAGGTCCCTCTCAGCCAGCAGTTGCTCTATGTGTTGTTGTTTCTCTTTGAGGGCTTCCTGAAGAGCGGTGGTGCCCGAGATTTTCCTTGCATACCTTGATGATGTTTCTGTCAACTTCAAAAATAAGATATGCAATGTTAAAGACCTTAGCTACCACTTGAAAAGGATAAGAGTACACTTTAGTTTCACCTACTCTGACCACCTGTTTAACTATGAGCTAACCAGTGTAATTCTGCATACATTTCCTTGTTGATAGTCCAAAATGTGAAATTATGTTACACCTGCAGGCCCCTAGGAGCCACAAACATGGCTGCATGTGGGAGCTGCATGTGGCCTGCAAGCTGCCCACTCCCCACCCTGTGTTAGAAGAAAAGTGGTTTATGATGTCTCTCAAGATCTGTACTATCCCCTTGTTTTACAAGCACCAAACACTGACCGTGTGATGTTCCTATTTCTTCTCTGAAGACTTAAAAGATGCAATAAGAAAAGAAGCTTACTAGTCCTGTACGGCTTGGTTTGCTGCTTACTGATGAGGCCACGGAACTGAGAGAGCTGAGAGAGGAGGCACTTGGGCTGCGTTTCAAGCTTGTGGGTGTCGGAATTACTTTTCTGACTGTTGTCTTGGCTTTTGCTGGTGTCGTTGACGGAAAGCCAATCTTGGTAACTTTATGAACAGGCGCGAACAGGCCATACTTGGGCTGGCACTGGAAGTACCTTGGGGCAAAGAGAGAAAAAATCCAGAAATGAAATCATATTGAACAGAAAAATCTATTTCTTTTTGGACAGTTTAAGTGTTTTAAAAAACACAAATGTGTGCACTCTTATACGCAGATATGTTGCCTGCTTCAAGATAGTGTAAGACACAGATAAATTGATTAAATAGATATACAACACTTCAATGCTATCAATAAATACTTTGTGTCATAAGTTATTTGTTGCTCCTTCCACAAGTTTAACTGCCATAAAATTAATAGCGCTAACACTATTGTATAAGGAAATTGAATGCCTCCTCTGCGGTTTACCGAGGCTATTTTTTAAAAGTTTCACAGATAATATAAACTGTTTGCATATTTTTGGTGGGTTATTCAGGCTATGTGGCCATGTTCTAGAATAGTTTATTCCTGACGTTTCACCAGCATCTGTGGTTGGCATCTTCAGAGACATTTTGCATATTAATGATTGCACATTGCAATACACAGCTGGAAAGTTATCGAATTATCGCAGTTCTAATACTCACTACCCAGCATTTCTCCAGACATTCCCTGAACATTCCCTGCTTGTTCTTTCACTTCCCATAACCCCAAAAGTAATATTAAAGAAAAAAAAACCCAAATAAATCCACACACACTGACATGAGTCTTCAGAACTGTATGCATGAGGCATGTTTGGGAGATGATGTGACTGAAAGACCAGATTTTTGAAAAGAAGCAAGAAGGACTGCACTGAGTCTTCAAGAACCAGTATAAATTTGCATGCACACAGGTGGCCTAGTTGCAATAAACATGTGGAATGGCTGCATCATGGTAGAAAATAAGAAGCCATCATCCCTTCATGCATGATTTTTAAAATGTCTTTTTGAGAGGAGAGGGAAGAAATGCTATTTTCCCTGCCCAGATGCTAGAATATTCCAAAGCTGACTCAGCAGGGCTGAAAGCTGCACCCCAACTAGCACTCTCAGGCATTTTGTTGCTTTGCTGGATTTGAACTCACCTTGTTCCAGCCACTGCACCATCATTCTTTCCCAGAGGTTCATCTAATTCTACACCACACCATTCACCTTTAGCAAAGTCTGTTTCTCCCAGGAAGCGAACTACGCCAGCTTTCGTACCACCAACCTGATTTGAGGAGAGAGGAGAAATGAAAACAATTTCATCACCATAAAATAGAAAAGAAATGAAAAAACAGTACCACATTAGAAGCAAAACTCCTGTGCACATTCAAATAATTATCATTGGGCTTTTCAGGCATTTAATGGAGAATTCAGTACAACCTTACCTGCTACCACATATTACCCTTCTCCTTATAATGTTATCTGGTGCATATATATCACATATATCTTCTTGCCATCCCTATGAAATTATTTACAAATTCCACAGTTAGGTGAGTTTACACATTGTACAAACTGGCAGCAAATTCAGTTCTATTTTCTGGACAAAATGAAGATCTACACAAGGAAAGGGCTAAAAATGACCAGAAAAGAAACCTGGTCTTTGGCTTGGCAAGTTTCTGCCCTAAGTCCAGCTGCTTGTCCCAAACTCACCGAAACAATGAAAAATTGGTAGGACAACACTTCTCTTCATTCAATGGGCTACTCTACTTGGGACCAGGCACTAGATTTAAGCTCATAACTCCTCAGGTATGTGCCTTCCTGTCTTTGACAAGAGATTAAGAAAGCGTGCGAAAACAGCATGAGAAAAAGCCTGTCACCAACTCAGTTCAAATCGTCATACAGACTAAGTTTTAGAAAGCTTAATCATGGCTTGGCATGATGACCAAACAGAGATTGATACTGGCCAAAAACCTAGAACTGGAAACCACAGCTTGAAGACTATGGTTTGGAGTTATAGTTATACAGTGGTACCTCGGGATACGAAATACCCAGGTTACGAAATTTCCGGGATACGAAAAAATCCCATAGGAAATAATTGTTCCGGGTTACGAATGTTTTTTCGGGTTACGAAAAAATTTTTGGTGCTTTTCGGCGCTATTTTACACGGAATCGCGGCTTTTCCCCATTAGCGCCTATGGCATTTCGGCTTACGAAGGCTTTTCGGGTTACGAAAGCGGCCGCGGAACGAATTAATTTCGTAACCCGAGGGAGCAGTGGATCTGAACTGATAAGCCATTGCCACAGCAATCATTTGGCCTCCAGAGGCCACTGTATCACCAAAATGAAACTGTCAAGTATATGGGAAGTGAACCCAAACACATAGCTCAAACCATGATTTACTTGCAGGTTTAGATTCTCAAATCAAAGGCCCCATACAGACAGGCCAAAATAGGACTGGAGCATGGCTTTGGCATGGCTTCTGGACTCTTAGGACGCATGCATCATTTAAACAGCATACCTCCAAAGTGACCCAAAGCAGCTTTATTTTGGCCTGTCTTTATGGGGCCATAGCTATACAGTCCGCCCTCCATATCCACAGATTCATTATCCATAGATTCAGCTATCCATGACTTGCAAATATTTTAAAAATAAATACATTCTAAAAAGCAAACCTTGGTTTTGTCATTTTATATAAGGGACACCATTTCACTGTGCCATTGTTTATAATGGGACTTGAGCATCCATGTGCTCTTCCTGGACTGAAACCCCAGCAGACACCAAGGGCCCATTGTAGCTAGCACAAGCCATCCTTTAGCAAGACTGAACCATTGTGGATGCATCCACACTAAGCTGGCAAGGACTACAGACAGTTCTCACACACATATCACATGCAAAACAATAACTAGTTACTCAGGAAGTCTCTTGAATTTAGCAGGATGAACTATTTTAGGAAAGTTATTTTCTCTCTTTTTTTCCAGACAAGGAAATTACCTGCTACAATTGCCAAAAATTCTACTAGACAGGAAATACACGCTTTAATATAGACAGGAAACGTGAAAAGCAAACTACTCAAACGAACAGAAATATCTGCGATATGAAGATCTTTGAATTCTAAAGTTATATGAGAATAAAAAATAATCACATTTTTCTTTCTGAACTCTGGATGTTGAAATCCAGCTGGCAGGAGCTTTCTGCGTTACAATGTGTACAACGTGAAATAAAATAATCTGAACCTTATTTTGTTGGGTTTACTCCAGAGAAAACACATCTTCACTGAATGTGTTTCAGACTATTATTCCTAATGAGACGTTCTAGTGTTTGGACTAAATATCTAACTACAACAAGATAGATGACAATCTAAAGCACATTTAGTGATGGTGGTTTTGTTGTTGTTTGTACTGTTTTAGGGCACCATCATAAGACCCATAAGAGTTTATCAACACAATCCTGGGGCGGTTAGGATATTGAGGTGGAACTTGTTTCAGCATGAGAAAAATGCAGAATTAACATTTTCAAGACCTTGTGCACACAAAGCAAAACAGACCAGTGAAGTTACTCCTTCCTTCAAAAGCACTTTAGACAAGTCTGATCTACTAGCATTAATTCTGAAAGCCTAACTACTACTCATGTTCACTGAAGAAACATGAAGAACCAAGTGTATACTCCACTCAGAAAATAATTAATGTGCTTTATGATGAGAATCTGGATCACGAGTCAAGGAAAACAGAACGACAAACTATATACGTTTTGCATGTATGGGATTTTAAAAATATAAGTATAAAAACAGGGAGGAGAGAGAAGAGAGAGGGAAGGGGAGCAGAATACACAGTGTGTGTATGAATACCCTTGGTGTGTAAGTATATTAGCCACTGCACAGTATAAGCACATAGGACCCAGTCATGTCGACCATCAGTTAAATTCCAAGCCACGGGAATATAATTTAAAATTGCATGCCTACAGATTTTACTAATTCAAACTTAATATACTGTAATGCATGCGATAAAAAAAGCATGATGCCTGAGCATGTCCACATCATATGCCACAAGGAGGCACTGTCTGCATTACATCGCTCATCTTTAGCTGAAGTGGATAATTTCTCTCCAAAAAGACTTAATGGTGTCCAAGGCGTCCAAAACATCAATCTTTACTGGACTGAAGATGATTTTAAATTTAAACAGATTTTATTTATTTAAGTTCAGGCAGTTTTCCACTGATTGATTTGCATAGTACATAGTACATGCAGGGAACTGTCTAACCTAGTTAAAAATAATAATTGTAAGCCGCACTGAGAGCCTTTAGGGCAGGGATTAAATACCGTAAATAAAAATAAAATTTTGCATACTTTATTAAACTGCATTCTTTTAACCATTTTTCTTAATGCATTCTGGTTCTGCTAGTGACTAGGACAGGTAAGGAGCTCCACGAGGCACCAAAGCCCCACTTCTAATCGCTGGAAGCCTTGTTTAGACACCCAAATGTTTCTATAATTTACATTTTAAGGCCTTGAAACTTTTCAATAACCAAAACCAAAGCCAAGAATGAAGGTTAAATTTTCAGGAAGCAGACATTAACGAATTCTGGGTTTTGCTTGTCATCCCACAGAATCTTGACCTGCTCACCATTCTGTGATCCATTTGCCCGGGGAATGTTAAATGGGCTATCTTTTTCCCATCCTGGCATTCGAAATGGGGATAGGGAATAGGAGACATCCTCAGATATACCACTCTGATACACTATTTGGATCTGAGGGAGTAGACTGTAGTCTACGAAAGCTCATGCTGCCAATTTCTTTCTTTCAGTTAGCCTCAAAGGTGCTATAAGATCTCTCTACACACTGATTCTACAGGCTAACATGGCTATAGCTTTGAACTCTGATACACAGTTTGATTATTATTATTATTACTACTACTACTACTCTTATTATTATTATTTGGACCTGGAGCAGGGAAGCCCAGTATCTGACTTCTCCTTGACCAAAATTACTAACCTAAATACTTAAATAGCTTTGTCAAAATGCACGTGGCGTTCTGACCTGTGTTTAATGTTGGGCTTTTCACAACAGATTTTAACAGTGAAGATATATCACAGAATCACAGTGTTGGAAGGAGCGTCACGAGCTATCAACTCCAACCCCCTGCTTAGTGCAGGATCTCCAGCTAAAGCATCCCCAGGAGGGAGCTGTCCAGCCTCTTTTTGGAGACGTCAAGCGGAGACCCCATCACTTCTCTAGACAACTGGTTCTACTGCTGAACCACTCTCACTGTCAAGAGATTCCTTCTAATGTTTCATCAGATTCTACCCTCCTGTAATTCAAAACCAGCAGGCCCAGTTCTGCCCTCTGAGGCGGCAGAGAACACGTCAGAAACAATTATCTTCATTTCCCTTGCAAAGAATAAACCATTCCATACTTTCATAATCTGTCCTTGGAATAAAAATGCCCAAAAAGTCACCGAAGTACAGGCTTGGGTTGGGATTTCCCCCCACCTCTTTTCTAAAAAGGCCACTTGACAAGTTTACCCAAAAGCAGGGCAATGTTACAATATGATTAAAATAGCTGCACTAGTGACCTTCACTTATACTGAGGCAGACTGCTAAAAAATTGAAGAGCAGAGAGAAGATCTGCCAGATCTTTTTTTAGCAGAGCACGACAACCCAGTCTAATTCAGAAGGGATGATGTAAAGTCGTAATGAGCCAAAGCAGCTGATCTGGGGATCGCTGGGACGTTTTGGGGCGGGGTGGGGGCGCTGGGGAGAAAATACGAGGGAGCCGGGTTTGGCGCTCCGTTACTTTTTTGAAAATCACAAGCAAGGATAAGACCATGATTAAATATCAGTTGTCAGATTCAACAAATGTGGAGTAAATATCCGTTGTCAAATTCACAATGTGGTGTTCAGGGAGATGTTTATCTCTTTTCACAAGCACAGACATTAAAGCGCTTCCTGATGAGAGCAGATGGCACAAACAAGCCCAGCCATATAAACAGGCATCTTTAACATTCTAGTCCTGCAAAACAGAGCATCAAATGTGTGGGATGCAGCAGCAGCAGCTTCCATTCCAAAAAGGAAATGGGCAATGGCCCTACAGGCTGCACCGGGAATACATAAAAAATGTTGCAGATTTAAAATTTTAAACCCTCTATATCGTTTTCTAAGATGGCTCATTAGTCTCTTCAGCTCTTTAACTACTCTCAATGTGGAGCACCATTTAGTATTTCAGGAGTATTTAAAGTGCTGGCTTTGGATTCAGGTCCCTATATCATAGAGGCCAGGGCCTCTGTGGGGAAGACTATGTCAACTGCATGCTCTTTCTATCAAGCCCAGAGCCAAATTTGTATGGAGAAGAGTATTAGGGTCCTGAGATAGTCAATGCACCCAGGAAAACAGCTGAAATATGAGCTTCTGTGCCCAGAAAGGAGGAGCCCAGGAGGGGACAGGCTGGGAGACTTAGAGTCTCAAGGAGCCAACAAAACACAAATAAATCAGTTAAAAGAAAGTTTATGAGAAGATGGGAAAGGCAGCCACAAGGTTGTGAGTTTGATCCCAGGGGTCCAAAGTTGACTCAGCCTTGCATCCTTTCCTAGTTTGGTAAAATGAGTGCCCAGCTAGTTGGGGGCAAATAGCTCATACATTGCAAACCGCTTAAGAAACTACTGAGTTCTGTATTAAGCAGTACAGAAATGTAAATGCTATTGCTTGCTATTGCTATTGCTTCAAATCAGCCACTCCAGGCCTCTTTTTGTTTGCTAGAGGCTTCGCCTTTTTGCAGAGGGGCTTGTCTCCCTGCTCCAAGTGTCTGCCTGCTTACAGTTCTTTTGCCTAACAACTCCAAACCCTCACAGCCAGGAAAGGATGCAGACAAGCTTCCAGACAAGTCCTGGGTGACACCCTTCCTTCCCTTGCAATTCAGGTCCACAGGAGAAGCCTGCAGCCCTTTAGTAACATTTGCCTCTCAAGTCCTCTCCTTCTGAGTTGTCAATGGATCTTTATCGCCTCCTCCAGATGCTTTCACTGAGGCCAGAGCTGGAAACAGGCAAGGCAGCACTGCTTATGGCGAGTCCTACTTTTCCATACGCTACCTATGTAATTTGTTGACCCTAGGCTACTCATCTGTGTATGGGCTTTAAGTCACCTTCAAGTTAACCTATGCTGACCCCATGGATTTCATAGGGTTTCCTCAGGGGTGGTTCTGCCAGTTCCTTCTTCTGAAGTATAACCTACAGCTCTAGTACTCGTTGGTGATTTCTCATCTAAGTACTAACCAGGGCTGACCCTGTGCCTACTCTTGGCCTAATCTATCCTACTGGGCAGTTGCAAAGATAAACGAGGCAGTTTCCATTCAGCCACCTAACTGCATTTGTATGAAGGGGAGAACAAACTCTTTGATGTCATCAGAAACAGTGGTATTCATTATATACAAGCCACAAAAGAAATCACAGAAAAATTGCTCTGTTCAAAAGAGTAAGAAAGGGATAAGTAAACAAAGCCAGGCACACAATTTACTGACCTTCCATTCAGTTCATTAAAGTTTATGTCTGTGTGGATTTATTCTCTCCTCCCTATGCTTTCTAGTGGGCATGGCATGTCTTGTTCGCCATGGAAAATTTTCAAAGACTATATTGGCTTAGCAAACAATAGGATGGGGAGCAATGAATTGGATGTAAGGAGATAAGAATGCTGGACTAGATGCCTGTGGTCTCATCCAGCAAGGTTCTTATGCTCTTGACTTCAGCCTAGTAATATCAAAGCTGTTTTAGTATTGTCACTACAACTTGCTCCAAGTCTACATGGCAGAAGGGGAGGAAAGAAGAACCCAGGCATCCGACATCCAGGGTAAACAGAAATCTAATGCTGGTTTCAAGGAATGTGGAAATAATTCCATTCATGAAAATAGCGCATACATTAAACATCTGCACCAAACGGAGTCTTGATTTACAAGAAAAGATATAAGATTGTACTGCCAACACCTTAGAAACAAATGGGTTTGTTGTAGGGGATGACACATTTCACAGATAAGAACCTACTCTGTATAAAGCGCCAAACCAATAAAACTGAGAATGATGTGTGTGTGTGTGTGTGTGTGTTTATAAGTGGAAGTGATACACACAAATACACAGGTTGTAGTCAGAGTGAAATATACACACAAAAATACCACCCATCAAACACAGTATTATCAACGCTAATCCCTTACCAGCTATTTTTTTCTGTTACAGATTATTTTAGACTTTGTCAGTATTCCTTGAAGTACAGATAGATAAGACAAAATGAGAAAGCTGAAATACTAAAATAATTCATAGGTGGAAACGGACAAAATACACTGCAGTTTCAGGGGCTAGCTGGATTTGGACAAAATTGTGTTGCTATTAAACAAGCTTACTCCTGCTAGAGTTTTAAGACTGTGTTCTCTACGGCTTCAACTCAGTTGATAAAATCTTCCTTTTCGGTAGATGAGTTCTAAAGCTGCCACTTCAGTGTCCAGCCAGATGTTCACAAAATGCTGCAAAGCAGATTTGCATGCTTTGCATGCTTTGGGAGTGGCAGTTCCCTGCTTTTTGTGCAATTCCCTCTACGAATTATTTCAGTATTTCATTTTTCTCCTTTTTGGCTTACCGAACCATACTGACAAAGTCCACAATAAATTACATAGATAACGTTGACATTTAATGCCACGGCCAAAAAGCAACTGGAACTAGCCATTTCCAACATTTTAAAGCCATGACTTAAAAACAGACATTTTTTTCGGGTTTGTTTCTAGGGGAAAAGATACATTTTTGGAAAAATTGAAAAAAAAATGTGATATAAACATCCTTTACAGATGTTCCTACTTTAGGAAGGTACAATATATTATATACATTTATATTATATTATATTCATATGAAAGAATTATAAGTCTTAATATGATACAATTATACAATTTTGTTTGGTACAAAATTATCATGTCTATTATATTAAAAGATCGCTTTGGTCAGATAATATTTACAAAGTACCATTTTTAAAGGTTTGTTCTTTGTTACAAATGGAGCTACACGGTTCTGACCTGTAATGTTTTGTCACTTTATTAGGTGGTGGCAAAAAGCAATGCAAACAGAAGAAACCATCAACACTGGTTAAACAAAGAAAATTATTTTGTTTCTTCTAGTGTTCCATAGTGTCAAGAAGACATAAAGGATTCGTTCCCATGATATTTTTAAAGTCCCCTTTTTCAAAAATGTGAACTAAATCTCTGTTAAACAATACTTTTGCTAATATTAAGTACTTCAAATGATGCAAGAAACCAGCAAGGGTATCAATCAAAAAGTACTGTATACTCTATAATGTTTTAAAACTACTAAAAAGGGATGTTATAATTTTTAAAAAATCCCTTCCCATATATTGTAACAATACTCTCCTTCAGCTGTACATTTAATGTGTTTTACTGGCCAGAATTATACCAATGTTTAAGTGGCAACGGCAGTGAGAAACCTCATGCAAGGCTGCAATTCTTTACACACTTACCTTTTGCTGAGTCCCACTGAACAATATGGGATTTACATTTTTAGTTAATGGTATTGGATTACATGGTTAAAACTGTGATTTCCATCAGGTTTTTCCCCCTCAGGTTACGTATGTATGTATGTATGTATGTATGTATGCCAACCTTCAGAAATGCTCATTTCAGGCCCATCCAACCTTTTAAACTTTGGCTGCATTGCAATACACTATACAGATCAAGGTCCTGTCTCCTGAAGTTCCAGACGGAATAGATTCCTTGCAGTCTTTGGCAGGGCAAGGTCATTATGCATCTGATTACAAAAGTGACTCAAAAATGACAAGTCTAGAAAGGCTTTCTGGACTGTTTCTGTTGCTGACAGCTCAGCCAAAACTAGAGTGCATTAGCTTCTAACAGGTCTTTGAGGTTAAGCTGTGCCCAAGAGCAGGGAAACTGCCAGTCGTGCAGAGCTGCAAAAAGTGGGCAAATGGAGTCACTTAACTTGTCCAAACAAGTAACAATACATACTGCAAAAAAAGAGTTTCAGTAGTGTTTCTGCTGTCAGCATGCATAAGATAATGAGCATCTCTTCTTGAACTGAACAAGCCTGAAGGCATTTATGCTGCCTTGGAGAAGAACGTTCAGGCTCATAACAGCAGGTGATAGACCAGTCCTCCCTAGCAACTGCCAGTGCCTATTGGCCTTAACTGCCCGCAAGCCTGAACAAGCAAATCGACTTCCAGAAGGCCTCAGACATTTGATATGGAATGAAAGCTGAGGAGAGGGGAGAACGGAAGCTAACAAGACCCCAGAGGTTGGTCTGTGGCTGGTATGGTTAAAATCCTGTGACAATTTTGCCACAGAATAATTTGACTCTTGCTTTCTAACTGTATGATGTGAAATAACCATAAGAGAAAGCAGTCTTTAAAACCAAATATGCAAGAGTGCTGGGTACAATATTATTATGAATCTGGTAAACGTATGTCACTCTTCAGGATAAAATATTCTAGGAGTAGCTAGCAAGAGAATACAATAAGACAGAGCATCACAGTTTAAAAAGCCAATAAAATTAGCACTGATATCTTATACAGTAAAAATCAAAAAATTAAGAGGATTGTGAATGGAATCCAAATGGAAACCCAGCACTGTACCAGATACACCTCCCTGGGAAAAGAATCCCATGCATGGGCCACCACGACTGAGAAGGCCCCTCTCTGCAAGAGGCACACAAGACTGGCATCCAATGGCTAGGGCATGTGGAGGAGGAAGACCTCCACAGATCTCTGCAGCGCACAGGATTCACATGGAGAAAGGGATTAGTAGGGATGCATCTATGTTATTCTGAAAAGAGATCTATTTTGCTGCTTAGTAATATAGTAAGTTGGTTAAAGAAAAAAACAAAACAAAAACTTACCAAAACTCTATCTCCCATTTTGAGTTCTCTTTCACCTTTCTTTAGGGAGCCAGATTCAGAAAGGTTTGATATGGATTCACTTGCTGTTTTGGAAAGATTGCTAACTTGAGGAGTTGGGTGTTCCTTTGTAACCAGAGGGGAGGTCTTATGGGGAATACCCGTGGGAGGTAATGGTGCCGCTGCGGAAGGCAAAGACACAAGGCTAGTGGCTGATATGGTTGGGGATGTTGCTCGAGAAGCTGAAGCCGCCTGCGTACCATTGGGTTCCTCCTCTGCTCCCACCCTCCGTGCGAGCTTGGATGGTCTTGTAAAGATTCCCCTCAAAGGCTCACATTGGAAATAACGCACTCCAGCCACAGAACCATCATTCTTGCCAATGGGCTCATCCAAAACAATCCCTGCCCACTGTCCGGGAGCAAACTGTGTTTCTCCCAGGAACTGGATAAAACCAGGCTTATTCCCGTTGACCCAGACACGCTCCCCGATTCTGAAGTCATCCACAAACTCATCCTGTGCTTCTGAGGAGGACGCAGTTGACGCTTTCTCGCTGGCTGCTGTCTTTTCAGGTGGCGTTGAAGCTAAAGGTGGAAAACAGACAAACATGTTTATTCTGTAGCCATTTCTGTGTCAAACAAGACAGCTACCACCTGCTTTTCTTACTCCCAAAAAGAAAGCAAACAAAACACATTACTTGTGTACAACAATGTTGACTGTATACAGCTCCCCTTTGAGCCAGTCTACCTTCCCACTGCTTCCTGCACTTCAAATTTCCAGATCCATCTTGAGTCCACATACAGAACATTTTATGTAAATACACCCTCTTAACATCATGTATTAATATCATGTAATATCATATACAGCTGGATTACTATAATGTGATATTGGCTGAAGGGGGCCCCCTACTTGTGAATGCAGACTATATAAAGGTCAACCCCTAGGAAAAGCTGCTTTTACGATTATGACTCCCAGGGTCTCCCATCCACTATGTTTATTGGCCACACTGGCTGGATAGTTCTGGGAGTCATAGTTAATAACAGTACCAAGCACAAAAACACATTTTAGTGACTCCCCCACTCCCTCCACATTTCTTCTTCTTTTCAGCTATTACAAATTCAGCCCGCAGCATTGGTAGAGGATAGGATGTTGCACCTTTCATTGCAAGATGTCCCATTTTGTCTTACCAGTAGCAGCAGGTGCAGTTGTTTTCGCTAACACACTTCCAGGCTTGCTGATCTTGGTGGGAGCCTTAAGCCCACTTGGTTTTAACATACTCATCTTCTGTTTTCCTCTTGATATTTTATCGTTTCTGTCTGCAGTAACGTTTCCTAAACATGGATGCTTTATAGGTTTCTACCTTGTTTGCCTCTGGATTAAACCTGCGTATACAGTCAAAAAATAAAAAAGAGAAATAAATATAATGTTGGCTCCAAACATATTTCTAAAGAAACATCTGTACATAAACCCCATAACCTACGTGAGAACAAAGGAACAGTCTCTGAACAAAACTGCAATTGCCACTTTTCTGTTAAAAACCTCTTGACTTTTTTTTTAATTTAAGGATATCTGAAGTGTTTACAGCATTAAAAAAAAGCAGACTGCTGTTTTCACATTGATCTTTCCTCTAAAGGCTATTTTAAGAAAGGATAACAGACTTCTGCATGGCATTACGAACAAACACCACAGAAAAGATTGAGTATTTGAGGCATTCAGACAATTCTAGGTATTTGCAAAGTGCTGCAACATTCCAGAGCAAATAGAGAAGGGGAGAATCAGCACATGACGCGTAAAGAATCAACACTTCTCAGACTGAATGACAACAACAACAGCAAAACCTTAAGATGGCTCAGCAAAGCATTACGCCTTGACAGCTCCTGAGCAGACGCCCACCTCTCCGCGACTGGCATTCCTTACTGAAGATCATGAGACTCTGAAGCTTGTTACTCTATTATATGCTCCCCCATACAGTGCCCCAACTCGGCTCCTTTGGAAACAGAGTTAGAAAGGAGTCCCTCCTCCTCTTCAGTTGCTAGGAAAAGAGAATAGCTTTGATTTAGTGGCCCATGATAGGCCTCTCAGAGCAACCATGTAGCAAGATTCATTTGCCTCAAACAATTTTAATCAGCCATCCCCTTCTTGGTGATCAGAGCTCACTTGCTTTAATTGCAACAAGTAAAGGGATGGATTATTTGGAACATAGAGCATACTGGCCAGGCATCCAAATGTGTTGTCAGCATTTTGTAAATGCACAACCAAAGCCAAAGGCTTCTTCAAAAAAACAGTATTTGGGTGCTAATGGTAAAGGTAAGGAGGAAACAGTCGGGCAGGAATTCCAAGGTGGCAGGGAAGCTTTGAAATGCATTAAAAATCTACTTGTGTGCTTTTATTAGAACTTAACACATAGGTTACGGAATGTCGAATGTGAGCCCATATTTACACAATGTCCTGGCACCAGCGCAAGCCTCTGCACTTGCAGCATTTAGATCATCCAGCAGGACTGTCAGCAGCACCCTGCCCTGATACAGAAGCCCATATCTGAAGAACAGAATGCACTGCCCTAGGAACCGACAAACAAATTCTGCCCTTCCTCTCATTCACAAGTTGACAATTGCATTTCATATTTGTTGTACCCTCATTTTTCTTCATATCTGTGAACCCCCGCCCCCCCCCCAAAGCTTGGTATACCCCCCTTTTTCATTAAAATGCCATAACAGTTCAAATATGAAATGCAGCAGTTAAGAAGAGATCAGATCAGTGTTTGGTTTTAATCTTATACTGTCCCATAAACAGAACAGAACAGAAATAAAATAAAAATAGGTGAGGGGCAAAGTTGGCCTTCCTCAGGAGTGAGTTCCACAACTAGGCACAACTATAGGAAAAGTTCTGCCGGCTTAGGAGATTACTGAATATGATTTCTCACAGTTCCAAGGACAAATGGAAGTCCGAACCTGTACTTTCTATTGACACTTCCAAAGCATCTGATCGCTTGCAACTGATTATTATTTATTATTATTATTAACCTTTATTTATGAAGCGCTGTAAATTTACACAGCGCTGTACATGCAATCTTTTTAGTTAGACGGTTCCCTGCCCTCAGATGTTCCTGTTTAAATTCTGTGCAAAGATGGGATATGAGAAAGACATTCTAAAGCAAGGTTTTGCAACCTTTGGTTTAGCGGAGGCTTTGGACTTCAGCTCCAAGAATCCCTTCCCATGGGTCATGCTGGCTAATGTTTCTGGAAGCTGAAGTCCAACGCAGCTGGAGGACCAAAGTTTGAGAAGCACTGCTCTGCTCTTAACTTTTTTGGGACATTGATATAGTAATCAGGCAATTGTAAGAACAAATGGATGTGAATTGGATCCAATCACAATAAATTGAGGAGGTATAAAGCAGGACTCTCTGGTGCTGCCACTCCTGTTTGCTTTCACAGCTGAATTCTGGGTGTGTGCAAAACCAGGGTTGATGTGAAGGAATGAAGTCAGGGTTAAATCAGAGTTGACTTAAAGGAATACAAATCCATGGTAAGTATAGTATCATCAGTCTCTATGCCAATGACACTGCCCCTACAACGATGGATTACTTTATATTCTTCAGTATAAAAATTGATTTGTACTTCAGACTTAATAGAGATTGGCACAGTGAATTACAGAAGTTTAGTAAGTCATAATCTACATATTGCCAGTTGAACACAGGGAGACCCAGTCTATACATCAAAAATGGTACCAATGGTGTGAAAAGATGAAGAGTCCACACCAAAGCAAAACATAATTCGGCTCGAAAACAGAGGCGTGGGGATTTCCAATCTCACCCTCTACCTTGTTGCAAATAAAGCAGCGAATGAGGATTATGCAGAAGGTGGAGCTCAGGCTGGGGCTGCCTCTTCAGGTGTAGGAGGATAAAAGAGGAGGAGGTTATTCCTTCTCTTTCTCCTCTGATGCCCTTTGAAGTCATATTTTTTGTTTTTAACAACAAGGCAAAAATTTGTCCAGTTCAAACACTGAAAGAGGATTGGTCCCTATGGACTAAAAGGTCTCATGGACATCACCCCAAAATCAGGGACTCAGCTCAGAGAACAGCTTCAACCTGCTAGATCCAATTGGATTCAAATTCACCAGATAATCCACTTTACAACTAATCCCGAGGTCAAAGTTCAAGCGGCGAGGCTTTATTTACTAATGGAAAACAGTGATCTATCCTTGGTTTTGGGACTGATGGTGATTTATGAAGGATGCAACAAGTCACTCCTTCCAAGAAGTTGGATTTTTCCGTCTGGCAGACTACCATAGGTTCTTTGGAAGTTTTTGAAAATGCTTGTAACATTTCAGTTGAAAGTTTGTCTGCTGCATGTTTTGTTTGCATGCTAAAAACACTATCTTAAAATGTGTGTGTGCATGCACGTGTATGTATATATTCAAAATAAAAAGTCTCTTTCTCTGAGATATTCAGAAATTGGCAGGACATGAAGGAGAGCTTCTTAGGGCTCTATCACACTCCATAATCATAGCACTACGAATCCATTTTAACAGCCATGTCTGCATTATATGGAATCCTGGGAATCCTTAGGCCCCATCCACATTCATCAAACCCCCCTAGAAAATAACACCAAACAAAGTTAAAGTCCTGGAGAGTCCACCACTTAAACTAAAACTATCTGTTATTGTTTAATCCAGTAAGTATTTTTAGGCTGTATAAGTCCTGGCATAAAGAGGTGGGCAACAAAATTGCTTGGAAGGTTATGCATAAGCAGTGGGCATTTGAGAGGTATAAAGGGGTATATGGGACCATATAAAGAGGTATATGGGACCATCTCTCACATATGGATAAATGGAAAGATAGGAGAGTTGCAAGGAAGGAAAAAATGCTCACTGGCTAAAATGGGCCAAAGGGTGACAAACAGCAAGGTGGGGAAAAAAGCTTTTAAAAGAATGACACGCTTTATGGTGTCGTGGAGTACACATGCGCCAGGTCCAAAATGGGACTAAAAGCAGGCACTTCGTCCTGTGTGATCTGTTCCCTGCTATTTCATAGGCACTTAAAAGCCACAACTCATTTAGTCTAATGCCAGTGGTGTAAATCCCCAGAGCTGAAACACCCCCCTGAAACTCTTCAAATGATTATTTCCACAGATTAACCACAAGAAGTGCTTGCGGGGGGAGGAAACTGCCTGGCTAGAGAGCATTAAAAGCTCACCTGCTAGGAAACAAACAGGGGGTAACAAAGCCAAAAGCAATTCAAAAATAAGCCGCAGATCACTCAAGAGGACAAGGGCAGCAGGCACATGCCCCCAAAGTTAGGGATAAAAAACTAACCAGATTTACAGCACTCAAGGCAGCTAATAAGTAGCATTACACCTGCTAACAGATGTGAATGGCAGGACAGGACATCAGTGAAATGATTACAGCTCCCCCAGCCCTTGCTTGCATCGCTTCATTCTCCAAACTCCAGTTCCTCTTCACTTTTCCCCACTTGTCATTAAAGCGGACTTCAATGCAAGAACAGAGCAACAACTCGAAGCAAGATGGGCAGACTCTTAGAACTGGATCCCTTCACCCAGTTGTCATTCTAGCCCTAAATCATATTCCAGGCATAGCCTCTTATGGTTAGCAATAATCTGGCAAAAGCAGATTAATGGTTTGTGAACATCTCAGTTAGACTGCTGTAGTGCATTGTTTCTGGGGCTGCCTCTGAGTATGGCCCAGAAGCTCCAGTCCAGGATTGAAAGTGGGAAGGGCTCACTAAACAACTGGTTAACAACTTGTTACTGGTTCATTCCTAAATTCAATTCAAAGTAAATCTACAATGCTATATAAATAAAGTATAATAAAGTATTGTTCATAAACTTTAAACCCCTTTATGGTGCTCCGCTCAGGGCCCACAACAAACTCCAACTCCCAGAATTCCATAGCCTTGAGCCAGGGCAATTAAAGCGGTGCCAAACTGGGATATGTCTCCAATGTGGATGCAGCCCAGGTAAACTCTGAATATCCTTGCTAACCCGGCATAGAATCAATAGTTTCAAAAGGACTATATAGATATAACTCACTAGCAAAAATCTTTTCCAGTCCTTAGGACAAGAATCTTGCATTGCCCTTCATTCTCTTTGCTGCCACAAACCATTTGCAGACTAACCCACACCATTACAGAATGTCAATGTCGCAAGCCCAAACAAAAGTTAACATGTGCCATAGAGCAAAGATGCCCGAACAACGCTTGGACTAGTTTGCTAAGCTAGCCAGAGCAAGTGAGAGAGATAAAGCCATTATGTCAAAAAGCAAAATTTTTAAACAAATTGTCCACTTGCTCTGTCCTTACCTCATACTTCCAGACTGAAAGGAGTCTACTAGGAGATCCCAATGAATGTATAGCTCACCACAGCATGCACAACAAACAAAGTAAACTTAGGGCCCAAACAGACAGGCCAAAATAAAGCTGTTTCGGGTCACTTTGGAGGTGTGCTATTTAAATGATGCATGTGTCCTAAAGAGGCCAGAAACTGTGCCAAAGCCATGCTCCAGTCCTAAGAACTGGAGCGCAGCTTTGGCGCAGCTTCTGGCCTCTTAAGATGTGTGTGTCATTTAAACAGCATACCTCCAAAGTGACCCGAAGCAGCTTTATTTTGGCTGTCTGTTCGGGCCCTTAGTGCCTTCAGTAGACCCCCTGCTCTAGTAGGTTAACATTGCATTTGGTTTCCAGTTTCACCTAACTCTTGGACATTTTAACTCTGGTGGCCACAACAGCAGAACATTCTGCCCCAACTGGGAATCAAAGAAAAGAACTGTCTAGAGCACTGGTTCTAAACATTATACTCCACTCTGCAACCATGGCAGTAAGAAGGAATGTGGCTTTACAGATGCAGTAGCATGCAGATTTCTTCACAGTGCTAAGAAATGCCCTCCCTGTTTCCTGGACTCCGAAGGCATTTCCTCACTAGAGTACGAAGAATTTCCCCAGGCCTTTCACCCACGCTTCCTGCATCCCAACACTTTGCTTATTACGGGGCAGGGATTTGGCAAAAATAAAGAGGAAGATACAAATGAAGGAGAAGTGGCTGGAAGTCTATTTCTGATTTTGAAAAATGGGTATTTCTTCATGTTATAGTGAATGGCTGGTCCGGGATTCTTCCAGGACAGGCAAATCTCCCTTTTCCACTTAAGTCACACACTCTCAGCCCGAGAAAATCCCATGATGTAAGGTCACCATAAGCCGGAAATGACTTGAAGGCACACAACAACAACAACAACAACAACAACAACAACAACGGATCCTAGAGCAAGTTAAGCCTGAACTCTCCGTAAAAGCCAAGATGACTAAACAAAAGCTGCTGTCACACTGCAGCATTAATGCCATTTGACACTGCTTTAACTGCCATGGCTCCATCCTATGGAATCCTGGGACTTGTAGTGTGCTGTGGCGCCAGAGCTCTTTGGCAGAGAAGGCTAAATATCTCATAAAACTACAAATCCCAGAATTACAGTGTTGAGCCATGGCACTTAAAGCAGTGTCAAACTGCATTACTTCTGCAGTGCAGATGTATCCTAAGACTGTTGTACTTTGGACATATCATACATGGTAAGGCAGAAGACAGTAGGAAAAGAAGAAGGCTGCATTACAGATGGACAAAGGCAACCAAGGAAGCTGCCACAGCGTCTAAAGGATGCGAACATGGCTCTTAAAGACAGGTTGACTTGGAAGCACCTCCCTCATGGGGTCGCCAAAAGTCAAAGTCAACCTGATGGCAGTTAACAACAAATTTCTGCATTTTTATCTGTACAGATAAGCTTGGATGGCCAATTGTATACAAGCCAATGTTCACTGTTGCCCCTTAGAGTGGCATGCCCCTCTCCTTCCCCTCCCTTTGGCAACACATAGCAGTCCACATAAGCAGGTGAAAAGTGAGTACCACTAAGGACTTTGGCATGTTGCAGAAGCCATACTTACTCCATAGTGCAACTCAGGAATGATCTCCAAAACAAGTCCATTTCATAGCTGAAGATGCTTAAAAGCCACCTCCCAAACCGGAGAGAGAGGTTCTGTCTCTCCACCAATGGTTACTCATGATGCTAATACTTCAGAAAGCTTCCAGGGGATCAGATCCTTGAGTGGCTCGGGAAAGCTTCAAGTAGCATGGCCTGAAATTCCCTCTGATTGTACTCTTTAATTAGCAGTGCAGGCATGCAGCTAAGCCTCCAAGAGGCAGCTGTCTCCCTCCTCTCCTCTCCTCTCCTCTGCCTTATGACTTCACTGGCTCTGACCTCACAACCAAGCATTCAGGAATGTTTGCAAGCGGAATGCCACAGCAACCCAGGCCCACTAGAGAGTTTCCTTGGCTCCTACCATTCCAAAACACAACCATCTGACAAACAGGAGCTCGTCTTCCCAATGCGCCACTTATTTATAACCTAATCATCTGTATAATAATCACTTGAAATGCTGCCAATAAACACGACACTTATGTCACTCTGTATGCCATAAGTGAAGACAATCAAGAAAAAAAGAGGCTGACAGAAGCAAGGCTAACAGGGCAGGGGTGGCAAAATACCCAGGAACCAAATGACATGTACCCCTTGCTTGGCTTCACTAAAGAATGGCAACTTCATAGCTGGTGTATCTTGAAGGAAAAGAGAAAGCGGTGGTACGGGCCTTTCTAGCATAAGGCATCGCAAAAGTGAATGGGTAGAAGTATTTAAGGAAGGAGGAAGCTTCAGACAATCTAAATATGATTTAGAGCAGCTCAGCAAAGGATATATCTGAATAAGAACAAAGAAATAGAGACGCTGGGACATTTTAGACCCAGGAGAGGGTATAGTGAAGAAGAGCTGAAATAGCTTTGCAGTCCCTTCCAACTCTATTAATTTTTCATTACTGGTTACAAATTTTGGCTTGCAAAGGGAGGAATACACTGGAATGCCTGGTTTAGATGATACGCTTAACAAACCATTCTTGGCTTGTTTAATGACCATGCAAGAAAGGAGGGACAAATGGACAACATACGTAGCACATTTAAGATTCTAATTTCCTACTTGCTAGAGCAAGGAATCCTTCTTCCCACCAAAGGATGACAAGTGGGTGATCAGTCGAAAATGCCTTTCTTTCTTTTTTTTTTTTACTAAGTTACTTCTTTTTCTTGCTTCTTTGTAAATGAATAGGGACTAGACTCTATTTGCTGTAGGGACCAGGTTTTCCTGCAGCACTAGCAAGCGTTGCATCACCAAAATTCCCAACTACCAACAACATTTTTGCCCAAAGTACAGTTAAATTTGCTTTTGCACAACTGCAGAAAAGCTGACAGTGCTGCAGCAGAAAAGAAGCTCAGATGTGCTAATATTGTATTTCTTGGCTTTGGATGCTCATTCATATATTAATACTGTTCCCTGCAATCAGGGGTTATGTATCTGCTGTGTCATTTGTTTTCTTCAAAAGAGGCCTGAAGCCAAGCCACAAGCAACCCATTCCCTCATACCTTCTATGCTTGTACCACAGATTCATTCACCAGACTGTTAAGGAAGAAACATTCAATAAGTCAACTTTAGAGCCATCTTCACAACTTATGGGCATATCCTAAGTTTGGAAAAAGCTATTACCTTGCCTGCTGTCTAGAAAGCTTGCTCTCTGCAGAATGTTTAGGAGGCCTATCCCTAGTACTGTACTGAATGATTTCTCCTCAGGGTCTGAATAATTCCCCCAATTTAACTGTCAACACCTATGATTCTTAAAATAATATGTGATATACAGGAGAGACTGACTCCCAGGATGTTCCTGAGTTAGTCTCTCCTATATGTCAGGTTTAACTGGATTTTCCCAGTCTATTGTGCTCTTAAAATTATGAAACAGCATCTCATTTCCTTCCTTTCTAAGTCATGCCCTCCCCCTTTCTGTTCCCTTTTCACGCCTCAGTGCAGACAAAACTTCTTCATCAAGCAAGACTATGAAGATCAAGGATGGGAAACTTCTAGTTCTGCAGATGTTTTGGCCTACAACTCCCATCAGCTCCAGCCAGCATGCAGCCAGGTAAAGAACTGTGGGAGTTGTAGTCCAGAACATTTAGAGTGCAAAAGGTTCCTCATCCCACCCAATATCATGGAAGAAAAACTTAGTAACCTTTAAAGTTGTCACACTTAACAATTTTTACATTCATACGTATGCGAGTGATTGTCATGTAACTAGGCTGACAGGAGAGCAATTCAAAATAAAAGATTAAAAAGTTATCAGACAAATAACTATTCCTGAGTTATATAGATGAATGCAATAGCTACCCAATGTTTTTATATTGCAGGACATTGAAAACAACGTAATCAGATATGGGACCACAAATATTTCCCCAACCTTGTCCATCATTGATATATGGCTCCACACAGGCTACATACAGTACAGTACTTAAATCTAGAAGAGGGTCTTCTTCTGTGTTTCAGGGTGCCTGGGGATTCTGCAGTCCAGTTACCAATGCTCATCTTTCCTGCACTGCATAGCTGCAAGAAGTCATGAACATGTTCTAGGATGAACATGCAGGATGTTCTGGCCTGACCAGCACCCCTGAAAAATGAGACTGCCTCCTTTGATGTGTCTTGAAATCCCCTGCAACTCGCAGGAATCCTGTGGCCAATGTGCAGGGATTTCTTGACAGAGTAACTGAAGGTGGAAAGCATTCCATGACGGTGACGTTTTTGGAGAATACTGGGTGGAAGAAGAAAGGCAGTACATTTTGCACAATACATAGCTAACAGCTTGAGACATGCTGACATTTCCTGTGAATTGCACATGACAGCCTGCACAATGTAGAAAACTGTTGCTGCTGATGCTGCTACTAATAAAGCTAGTATTAAAAACATCATTTTTGAAAAGAGTATTTTTAAAAATTAAGGACTACCTATAGTTTTTTGTGGGTTTTTCGGGCTATGTGGCCATGTTCTAACAGAGTCTCTTTCTGACATTTCGCCAGCATAAGGACTACCTGATGATCAAGAGCTTGGCTTTACCCCTTTGAGAATAATTCCAATAACCCTGGAATATTGATCCCCCCTCTTTGTTCCTAGAATTTCTGAAATGAAAACCAGCTATACAAACTACATGCAACCAGCCCAGAAAATAAACTAGGTACAGCAAGGCTTGACAGTACCCATGTTGCCTGAAGATCTTGCAATACACACTGCATTCATCTTAACGTATGAACAAATGCAGCTGCATAGGCTGATCAATGGTGCACCTCACTCAGTACTATCTGATGGAGCAGCAACTATCCAAGGCCTCAGTCAGATGGTCTTCCTGGCCTTGCCACCAGAGATACCTTTAACAATAGGGTACTGGAGACCCTACTTTCTGTATGCAAAGCATAGGCTTTACCACTGAGCAAAGATACAAACCAAGCCAGGTGATAAGATAAGACCTCACCTTTTCCAGAACTCTTCTGTCATACCAGCTGACAGAATAAGAGGCCATCTTTACACCTGACAGGATGGCAATACTACAGCTATTCAGCATGTCAGCTAGGAAGTGATGATTTCCATTTACTGAACAGCTTTTGCTATTATCCAGAAGCAGGGAAACTCCTGCTAAAATTGTAGCTCATTAAATGAGCCACAGTTTAGAATTTACATGGAACATTTAAAAATAAGAAGTGGGGGCAGGATGGAAAAGCGTCATACTTTAAAATTACTCAAGCCTGTTTGCCTAGAAAGGAAATTCTGAGCAGACCAAACCACAGAGTAAAACAGCCCATACTCAGCCGATTTTGATAAGAACTACTTTTTGGTACAGCTGACATGTAAAAAAGCAGTGCATTTTAATCCCTACATAGTCTATGTCAAACTCCTTAAAATGCACTTCTGAAAAACATATGCAAAGTCCTATACAAAACATTTTGACTTTTTCCTCCAGAGTACCGTGTACAGAACAATAGCCCATTCATATGCACTGCAGACTACGAAAGAGTAGAGGTGAAGTATGGGCACAATCCACTAAGAATTTCTCTTGTGCAAGCCCCAATGAAACAAATGACTCATTCATTCCAAAGCTTTGTTTTTGCTCAAACTCACTGAGGGGAATGAGTAGGAAGCACTCTCATTTGATAGTTCCATATGACAACTGAGGTCAGCCTCACAATATAAACCAACTCAATTGAGGAGATCTGTGCATGGATCACTTGATGGATGGAGAACCAGAGATGCCACCTTATAACTGGTATAATGAAATACCAGTCAGGATTGTCCATGTCATTGTATTTCCAGTTTCTATATACAGGATGAGAATCAGTTCATTTGAAATGTGATGCTGGATGAAAGTTCTGAGGATACCCTGGTCTGCAAAAAAGACAAATAAATGGGTCCCAGAGCAAATCAAGCCTGAACTCCCCCTAGAAACCAAGATGCCTACATTATGATAGCTGCACTTTGGTCGTATCATGAGAAGATATAACTCACTAGAAAAAACAACAACGCTTGGCAAGATAGAAGGTAGTAGGAAAAGAGGAAGATGACGTTACAGGTGGGTAGACTCAGTCAAGGAAGCCACAACCCTGAGTCTGGAAGGCAGTCAGGACCATAGTTCCTGCCATGCTTGCTAGCCATATGATCTGTACATGCTTTGTAATACTGGATGATGGGATAGGCTACACTATTGGGGATGCTGGGTGGAAGGATTGTCTATCTTCCTTGGAGCTGGTTAATGAGCAGATGCAGAGAAGAAAACCACTGTGCTGTGAGCTATCAAGGTCAGTTCCGTGGGAATGCTTGGGAAGGAGAGGAAAGAAGGGGCAGTCCTGGGAATGAAACGGTTTGTGGAGGAGTGTGGTGTTAAAGGCTTTTAATATACTAGGTAACCAAAAATGCTTCAGTCTTGACAACAGCGTTATGTTGTGCTCAACCCCAGTTATCTGAATAAAGCTTTCTGACTTTGCTGAGCCTTGTGTGTCTGAACTGCCGTCGGCCTGAATGTATCAACGTGACATTGGTTAATAACATTAAACACTAAAAATAAATAAATAAATAAATAAATAAATAAAGAGGCCCTAAAACACTGGGCAGCTACTGCTAGTCATAGCAGACAACACTGGTAGATAGAAAAATACTCTCAGCTGATATAAGGCAGCCTCTCAAGAGTCTAGAGATAAACATATTGACATGCACTTTGGCTTAATGGTGTCTAATTCCTGTTATGCCTATTTTACAGAATGAAAAGCTGAGAATCACACCCAAAGACACCCAATCTGTACCATAGGGTTAAACTGATAGCAAGACCTGCTACCAATTCAAATGTTCTAATTATGACAACACTCTTACTCAGAACTTCCTAAACGGCTGATCAATGCCCAAACCACCTTTATCTTTGGCACACTGCTTCTTTAAGTCCTCCACTGTATTATTTATTTTGCAGGAGCAGGAGGGCAGGGAAGAGGAGATGTCATTTCCAACTCGTGGTGACCCTAAGGTGCACCAATCATAGGGCTTTCTTGGCAGGTTTCTTTAGAGGAGGTTTGCCATTGGCATCCCCTGAGGCTGAGAGAGTGTGACTTGCCCAAGGCCACCTGGTAGGTTTACATGTCCAAGTGGGGATTCGAACCCTGGTCTCCAGTCATAGTTCAATGATCAAACCACACCACCATGCTGGCTCCTACACCAAATACTCAAGGAAGAAGAAGTGGGGGAATAGACCGATTTTACATATAGCATTTAATCCTTGGCGTCTCCAGTTACAAGAATTAGGTAACAGGTAACAAGAAAAACTCCCTCCTTGAGCCCCTGGAGAGCTGCTGCCAGTCAGGGTACATAAGATTGGGATAAATGGACAAAACCCCTGACATGATATAAAACAGCTTCCTCTAATCCTCACATTAAGATTTGAGCCCTTTTCCTAAGTACAGCAGCATGTAAATTTATTCCAACTGTATCCACAGCAACAAGACTATGATAACAGCTCTTCCTTCAGGCAAAACCTAGCTGGCTACCACACATTCTTCAACAGCAAAACAAACAGGCTATGCACACACAAAAACCCCAAATATATGAGCAGTTAACTTCACTCATCAACTTCTATAGATAGCTGTAGCCTGAGCCTGATGTTAACAGGCAAGCCTGCAAAATACAGCTTGCGTCTAAAGAACTTGCCTTCTCCAGGAGCACTTTATAAACAGAAGGGTGGACTTTGGCAGCACTGTCACAGACAAAAAAAGCCCCAATCCATTTGTACACTGAAATAAATAGATTTTAAAATGTGAAAAGATCAATATTTTAAGCTAGTAGAATGTCTCCCTTACTATACCTATCAAACATTAAGGTTTTGTCTTTTCCCATCAGAACTGTCAGTGTCAGCATCAGCTGTGAAGATCATACAACTGTTTGCAGAGGAATTCCAAAAACAGACTAGAAGTACAAATTATACGCTACCATGTGTTTTAAATGTGTTTTAAACTGCTCTTGTTTTGTGCTTTTAACAGAATTGTTTTAACCATTTATCAAGAAGATTTTAGCTGTACTTGGTTTTCATTTGTTGTAAGTTGCATTGGGTCCCATATCAGGAGAAAGGTGGAATATAAAACAAATAAATAATATTATATATCATAACGTAGCATTTGGAATATCCTTAAGCCTCCACAAACAAGAATGAGCATTATGAGGCAGAGTACGAACAAAGTGACTGACTGGTTTGACAGGAGTGCCTTTTGAAGACGGGGCACATGTTTCTCACTGGCTCTACATGCCTTCACCCAGTGTTTTGATACAGACACTTCTGTTTTCCCTGACTTGCCCTTAGATAGTCATGTTCTCAGTTTCTATATTTCCACTTCTCTGTTTCTTGACTTTTGCAGTTACTGTAACAGAGATGCTACACAATAAGTAGTACAGCCTTAATGCTACACATTTTTGACACTGGCAAGACAGTATAAAAACAAAAACGCTTTAAAGGGTGCATTATGCGAATGTGTTATGGAATAAGCTTCTGAGGTATGCTTACTTCATCAAATGTATCATGAAGTGAGCTTTGAAGCTAGCCTACCTCATCAAATGTACGATAGCCTTTCCAGGTGCTACAAGCGTTTGGTTTCTTCTGCCGCTGGCTAACACGGCTACCCCTTTGGAAGACACCATGACAGTATACCCAGTCAATTTCCAGAGAGTCCTAGAGCTGCCTTCTTGCTAGTTTTAAGAGTATGCTCCATTTGTTAGGGCAAATCTTTAGTTTCCTATTCCTATCCCCATAAAACCAAAGAACTAGGTTTTTCAGAGTTAGTTATAGGGAAGAATTGGTCCTCTAGAACAATCCTACTCAGTTCATGGATTGGTGCTGCCCCATAAGCCATCAGCTGCTAGAGGTTCCACAAATGGAGGAAACAAGGGGCCACTGGGCACAAATAAAGTGCCAGTCCTTGGCAGACTAGGGGGAAATCCCCGCCTCCCCATACCTAAAGAAACACTACCCTGGAAGAGTAAAAGGGAACATTCTCTAACTCTTTGGCAATCTTCAAACTCCCTTTACCTCTCTAATTTTTGTTTCCCATTTAATATCCCTGTACAGGGTTATGGAAGTGTTCAGAACATGTTGTAAACCACTCAAAAAGCAGAGCAAACAACTAAGTAGAACTTAAAGGCGCTAAAAAGGACATCAGAAGAAGAAAATGTAGCGAGCCAGTGTTCTAGGGCCCTCCAGATTTCCTTCTGCTCTACATCCAAGCCCTGGGCACTGCAACCTATGTGGAACCAGGGGGAAGAATCCAGCAGGTTCCCAAGAAGCTGCTAACAAGATAGTTTAGGGTGGGTAAGTCATGGTTAATTCCTCCAGCAACTGCAATCATCATCAATAGGCTACAAACACACACTTCATTTAAATCTGTCTGTCTGTCTGTCTGTCTATCTATCTATCTATCTATCTATCTAAAAAACCCCAGCAGAGGCAGCTGGAAACATGTTAACCCCATACCATTCCCAAAGACTTAGAAAATATTCCCCACAGGAATGTCAAGGGTATAAACAAAGGTGGCTTTCATGAGTCACACAACACCCTTCAGCCAATTCCCAGGCGCTGGAAGACTTGCATCTTAAAACTGACAACAAAGAGGAACATTTAACCCTGGCCTTTTAAGCAGGATAAACAAGGAAAGGAAAGAGAAAGACGGTGAAAACCCCCACCACACGCTTACTGACATAGGGAGCACAGGTAATGCTTTTTGCTCAGCCATTCTCAAGGAGGATGGCAAGGAACAGCATGAGAGGAGACAAACTGTTCAACACAGGCAAGCTTCAACTGAAGACTAGACATTTTGACATTTCGTGGCTTATATGTCAAACTCTCTTTTTTGCTAGATCACCCCTTGCAATAAAAGCCCAAAAGAAAACCTGAAGTAAACTACGTAGAAGCAAATAGTGCCAGCAAATGCCTTTCTCCAACCTAGAGCCTTGTTTATACACAACTGCTCTTACGTCCTTCAATGTCTGTTCAGGAGAAAGTGCAAAGGTTGCATTTTTGGCCTCTTCCCAATGTTTTGGTAAAGGATTCAAAATCTTCTACAAGAACTCCTCCTAAAGTGGGATAGGTGGAAGTGGAGCGCATGGCCCACTAGTGGATCCCTTAGCACCTGTTTGTTGCCATGGGTCCTGCAAAGCATGTTGTTGGACCAGGGGGGCCTTACCGTGTGTGGCACTTCCAAGGTTCTTCTGCAAGAACATAAACCTAGTCACCTGCCGCAGATTACTTCTGTTTTTATTGTGCAGATAATCCCGAGTCTCTCAATCCCTAGGCCCTACTACTTTGTAAATTTAGAATATGTTCTTGGCCACAGGGATCCTAGTAAGAAGCATACCACACAAAACTTAAGCCAGCCTGTCCTTGGGCAGACATATGACTCAAGAGACACTCTTCTTGTTTGAAGGAACGTCTACAAGAAAGGCAAGGATTTGAATCATGAAACAGGAATGCCATTCCCACCTTCCTGTCATGCACCAGAATGATTTCAACAAGCGTTACAAGACCGGTATTACCACATGTTGGGAAACACAGTATCTTACCAACATTAGTAGATGGGTGGGGACTGTAACTCTGTGTACGGTGCTCAGAAGTTAAACTGTGTGTCTGTGCCCAGCCTAAAAGTTCCTAAAGATTTTTTCTAAAAGATCCATCCATCCAAGCCCAAACCAACGTCACTCAGCACAAAACCAGGGGCTTAGTTTTATTTACAGACCTGGCCTTTATGCAGGTGTAGTCGCCAGATTAAGGATTTATGCAATCTCTCATGACCCAGGGTTTGTTCTGAGTAGATTGGAGTGAGAAACAGTACAGAAGTGAACCTTTCTCACCTAAACACTCTGGTTACATTCATTATATACAAAACACAAAGCCTGCAAGGCCAATGGTTACATTAACTCAATACCTGAGAAGACTGTGTAATGATTTTGTTTAGACGGATATTTCTCCAGTCAGACAATTGAAGAAAGCTTGCTGGACTAACCTAACAAAATATAAATTAGAATTGTCAATTATAAGCAAGATATTCAAACCTTAAACAGCCAGACAAAAGCATGCCTGGATCAGGAGATTGGCTCAACTGGCACTGGTCCCTTATTCTACAGCACCACAATCTCATTTATCCCCTTATTTCCACACTTTAGCTTTGAATAACAGATCTGAAATCCCCTTCCTCCCATGGAGACCAAATGTGATCCTCCTTTGTTTTTATAAATGAAAACCTATGACACACGCAATGCTGCTAGGGAAAGTAGCAGCACTTTTTACAAACTGCATGGGCAGCCATTTTAGCATTACTTTAGAAGATAAAGTGTAATGTTAATAAAACAAGGCCAACCTTCCCACAGTAGGAGAGGAAAGCCATTTTGGAAAAGTGAAGCCCCAAGTTCCCCCTCCTGTTTCTCTACTGACAAGTATGCTACAGCTCTGCCAAACATACGCAGCCAGGGACATGACAGCAGTCAAATACTTGCAGAGATTAAAACACCACATTATTAAGAGAAATATCACAGACACTATTCAATGTATTTCTTGTTCCACATAATCTACAATGCTAGTCAATCTGTGTCAGGAATAAAGCACAGTCCGCCCAGTGTACCACACTCTTTCTCTCACATTCATTGTCACACAGTCATTCTCCAGCATTACAATCAACTCACCTCTTTAATAACTATGCATCTTCAAAATGGCAGAACACAAGCTTTCTGCCAGCATTTATATACTATAGGGTATGCTTCTCTCGCTAGTCCCTGAAATCTCGATTTAGATGAAGCAGGCCACAGATGCCCTCTCCCAAAAGCCTACCTTGCAACCTGTGTTTCTGAACTTTACCTTCAACGTTGTCCCCGCGTATAAAACGCATCACCAGGCTGTATGGCAACACAAAGAAACTTACTTATAGCATGTAAGAGTGAGGAAGTAGCTTTTTAGTCTCCTAATTTTTAGCCACAGTTTAAAATGCCAGATATATATAACTGCTATTTGACTGAATGTGCACTTGAAGCAAATAAGACAATTGCATCCAGCTGCCCACCCTTGCTGTACATTAACAGTGACATGTCTGGCTTTTAAACATAAACACACATACACACACATCCAAGAAGAAAAAGATAGGCTAAAGTGACGCTAACAGTTGAAGAATTGGTTGCTGCTAAGAAATACATTCTCTGAGAACAATGTGAGTGTAGTTCAGCATTCTAAGGAGACTGGGTTTTTTGGCAGCCGAGAAAATATGCTCACAGTTTGGGATCTGGTCCTGGATCAAGCCGTAAAGGTCCTCCGCGGCTCTCCCAGGACACTGCTCCTCTCTTCACACTCGTGGCAGGAAGTAGCCATTGATTCGGCTCCCTCGGGCCAATGGTGCTCCCACCCCGCCACTGATGTCATGCAGCAGATTGCACACCAGTTGCTGGCTGCGTCTCTCCACCCAGTTCAAATGGCCCTGCCTGCCTGTCAGCCTACAAGTGCTTTTGTGTCGGGAGGCGAGCCAAGGCAAAAGGCACCTTTTGTGTGCTCACCGTTGCCGCAGGGTACTTCAGTCTCAGGCAAACAGGTCACAGTCTCTGGTCTGCTTCAGTGGTCTGCCTTTCGGTCGGAGGCAGGCAGGCAGGCAGGCAGGAAGGGAAGGCGCACGGCCCGGTTTAAACCTGCAACTGTCACCCGAGGCAAGAGCAGAGAAGATTTAGCCCAGTCTGTGTAACTTGGGCTGCATCCACACTGTTTTGACACTGTACTCAGTGCTATGGAATTCTGAGAACTGTAGTGTGTGGTGGCCCCAGAGTGGAGCCCATCAAGTCCATCACTCCCACCTGCGACCGCTCCACAGGTACATCCCCTTCAGTCCATGAAGAATCGAGTGAAGTGTGCCTACTCTGGCAAAGGAATACTGTATGTACTCATGTATAAGTCTAGCAATTTAAGTCCAAAAATTGACCCCCAAAACCTAGGTCAACTTCTCTGCAGATCAATGTAAATACTGTACTTTAACTGATTAAAAAGGGAACCATCCCCTGGTGAAAGGCAAGAGTGCAATCTGTTCTGGAAGCACTGACCTTCCTCTACTCTCTTTTCCATCCAGCCTTAGTGTGAGCCAAAATGGTTAGGCTTGCCAGAATACTGGAGGTTCTTTAGCCTTGTTTTCCTTTGCGTCATCATTTAGAGCCTTTCTTGCATGTCCCTAAGTGTTACCCTCAATGTCCCACAGGTCATATCAATATCCATAATTCTTCCCCCGACTTATACATGAGGTCGACTTATAGTCAAGTATATGTACTGTATGGCATGGCCATTTCAGGCTACCCAGGGAGAACCAGAGATTGTGACTTGACCTAAGCCTCTACCTTTAAAACTGGGTTGTTTTAGAGCCCACAAAACCCAGCTTCCACCCCCCGCTGAGTCCGCACAGTTACTCAAACCTTCACCCAAGGATCTTTCAGTTTAAAGTAGAGAGACTCCCAATTGCAGTCCATACAGACACAGAAAACTACCAGCCCCAAACAAAGTCTACTCAGCCAAGCTTCTCAAAGTAGCCTAGGGCCCAACCCCCCTGTGGAAATCATCCATTTCGAGACTGCTTGAACTGCCCTGGCTCAGGGCTGAGGAATGCTGGGAACTGTAGTTGATTGTGGCTCCAGAGCTCTGTGACAGAGAAGGCCCCATGGCTGACATACACTACAGTTCCCAGGATTCCCTAGCCCTGAGCCAGGGCAGTTCAAGCAAGTTTCAATCTGGATGACTTCTGTGGGGTGTTTTGAACCTGAGACCCCCTTCAACTGCCCTGGCTTAATGCTAGGGCATGCTGGGAACTGTAGTGGAACTGCGAGCCACGGAGCCTTCTCTGTCAGAGGGACTCTGGGGCCACCATCCAGTACGGAATCCTGGGAATTGTAGTTGACGGTGGCTTCAGAGCGCTCTCTGACAGAGAAAGCTGAATGTCTGCCAAGAGGACAGTTCCCAGGATTCCTTAGCATTGAGGCAGGGCAGCTAAAGCGGCCTCAAAGGGGACGATTTCTGCAGGGTGTGTTTGGGATGCTAAAATCCCTTTCTCCCTCTCTCTCCCTTGAAGTGTCGCTTTCAAAAGAGAGACTCGTCTAGGGAGGGCTTCCATTCAGATCCTGACAAGAGGCAAAGGGGAAAAGAGAGCTTGCTTCGCCCCGAAAGGCACGGCTCCTTTGAGCCATATTCTCCGCCTTTAAGGAAGAGGGGGATGCGGGCTTCTCCCTGACAAAGAGCCCTTTCCCCGGCCTCAATGGTCCTTGACAGGCCCCCATGCTGGCTCCCCGCAAAAGGCCCCTCTGGAGCCCCGCACCTGGAGCCCTGAAGGGAACGGCTCCAGCCTCCCAGGTTGCTCGCTCGCGGAGGGAACAAGGGGCTCGGGCTCCACGTGGGAGAAGAAGCCGGGGCCGAAGGCAGCCCAACCCCGCCTGCCTGCCTGCTCCCCAACAATTCCGGGCCTTTCTCCTCAGGAACCGAAAGCCCTTTGGAGGGACCCCCTCCGCTTCAAGCGCGAGCCCCCTTCTCAGCCCCCCTCAACGGCCCCAACGGTCCTCCTCCTCAGGCCGTTGGCGCCCTCGAGGCTCCCCTCAGGCGCCTCCAAAGGGCAACCCGAGCCTCCTCTTGCCTCGCCCTCGGGAGCGAAAACCACCAAAGCCAGCGGCCTAGTCCCCCTTTCGCCTCACCGGCCTCGGCTTTCCCTCAGAGCCGCCGCCGCCGCCTCTCGCCTTCCTTCTTCCCCCTTCATTCGCGGCCTCAGCGGCGGCGCCTCCTTCCCTCTCTCCTCCTCCTCCGCCCTCCCCGGCTTTCAAGGGGCGGGAAAAGGCAGCAGCCAAGCCGCCTCCGTCGGAGGAGCAGCCCAGGCCCCGCGAGAGGCGGAGACGACTGCAGCAGGCCCGGCCCCGAAGCCGGCTCCCGGCTACTAGGCCCCCGCCGCCGCCTTCCCTCACGTTTCCTCACAGAGAGGCCTTCTAAGTCTGGCTCGTTCGACACTTCACCCCCCGTTCCTTTAACAGCCCTGTTCGAATGGCGACTTCAGGCTGCGTCCACACTGGAAAATTAACCCACTTTGGTGTCGCTTCAACTGGCCTGGCTCCAGGCTGTGGAATTCTGGGAGTTGGAGTTTGTTGTGGGGCCCCGAGCGGAGCTCCAGGAGCCAACCTCAGCAGTGCAAAAATAACTTAGTTCCACATCATTTCACTACCCTGGCTCCATGCTAGGGAACTCCACATGCTGTGGGATTCTGGGGGTTGTAGTTTGCTGTGGCACCAGAGCCCTCCGACAGGGAAGGCGAAAGGCCTCGCCAAACTACAACCCCCAGAATCCCCCAGGACAGTTAAATTGATTATTTCCACAACCTAGGTCACTTTCAGTGCTGTGAGGGACATTGGAGCCTTCTCTGTCAGAGGCCTCGGGTGCCGCAGCAAAACTACAACCCCCAGAATCCCCCGGCATGGAGCCAGGGCAGTTAAAACGGCACCGAACCAGGGGTTTTTTTCCACACCGTGGTCCAAAACCCGCTGCAGAAACAATCCAGTTTGAGACCACTTCAATGCAAGGGAATTCTGAGAACTATCGTTTTGTGAGCCTTCTCTGTCAAAGAGCTGAGGTGCCACCATCAACTATAATTCCCAGGATTCCCCGGCACTGAGCCAGGGCAGTTCAGTAATGTCAAACAATAATTTCTGCCGTGTATTTTGGACCTGAGTTAAGACTCTCTGCACATGCCTTCACACCAGCCTTGGCTGCTTCCATTTCTTAAGTTTCAGCCCTTATCCGCTGCTACAGAGAGGCATCGTGTGGGTTCCTGTCACGGTTCCTTATAATTCACCATTTTTAAGCTCCCCTGAAGCTGAAGAAGCGAGCCAGAAACCTTCTATATATCACACATTTAACATATCCCTGGGGTAGTCTTCTTGGCCATCGGGCAAAGTACCCCGACATCCAAAATCCACACGCCAAACTGCACAAAACGGGGTGCAAGCTTGCAAAGCTCCACTGGCAGACACAGCTTGACAAAATGGAGGCCGGTGACTCACTGCATTTGTCGTTCTCCTGTATTAATAGTAATAATAATAATAAGAAGAATACATTTTATTTCCCGCCACACAAGGCATAGGCTCACAATATAATTTAGTACACTTATTTAACAGACACAAAAGTGGAAATGCAACATTAGCTTAAAAATCCTGATGGCAGCTGATCCTGTCAGATCTCAGAAGCTAAGCAAGGTCAGGCCTGGTGAGGGCTTGGAAGGGAGACTGCCAGGGCATGCCAGGTGCTATATTCAGAAGGCGCCAATGGCATTGCCTCCCAAATAAACGTTGCCAAGAAAACCCTATGACAGGGTCACCGCAAGTCAAAGTCAACTTGAAGGCACATGACAACAAACGTTGTTTCTGTTTACCCAGGCCTTGGAGCATTAACTGTTGCAGAAGGTCTTTTAATGAGGTTATGTTATATTTCTATTGCATCTCTGTTGTAGATCTATCATTACGATTGTATTTTCACAGCTCTTTTAAAGCTGTTTTAAATTAATGGTTTTAAAAGGATGGTTTGTTTTCCAGCTGTCCACTGTTTGAACTGCATTTTGTTTTAACTCATATTTTGAGCCTCTTAGGATCGCACTCGGGAAGAAAGGCAAGCTGTAAATCGAATACAAATAAATGAAATAAGTGAGGAAGTTATGATTGCTTACTAACAAGGATGGGATCCCTATGGCCCTCCAAAGATAACCAAACTCCATAATGTTTGCTATGTGGCCCAGGACAACTGGGAGTTGCAGTCCAACATTTTTTGGAAGGCTGCACAACTCTCAGCTCTAAAGAGCAACAATGGAAGAAGCACAGCTAGAGAGAAAAGGGGAGCAGTTCTTAAGCCTGGAAAGCTCCAGGGCCCTGAAATTCCTCTGCCTCTTCTCTTGGTGTGAAAGTGACTGAATATGGCCTAGTAAGAGCATAAGCATTGCTTCCCACTTGCTCACCAATGCCAGCTTCATGCTTGCTCTTATGCCACAATAAATCTTGAAGGTCTCATTTTGGTGTCCCCAACTGTGCCCTACTAAAATGGGAATGAGAGAGGCTTTCCTTTCAGTTCTTTCCATTGAAAATGCTTTTTCAACCAGGGGCTTAAAAAACAAAAAGGAACACAAACAGGTTAAGTGCATGGATGAATATGAGTCACAGATGCTATAATCTTGCCATGGTTTTGTTTTTTTTAGAACTGCAGTCAAGGCAGCTTTAACTCCCTTGACTGAATTGCATTTTTAAACCAGTTGAACTTTACTCTGTGTGTGTCTGTGTTTTAAAGTTGACCTATAAACCTCAGCAGCAATTCCGGGCACATTTATTTTAAGACAAACAATTCAGTTAACAAAGCCTCTGACAAAGAAGTGACTTTTTATAAAGTGTTTTCACACCCACCCATTCCTCCCCATTTCCTGCGTGTCCTCTGTCCAGATGGAAGTATTTTTAGCAGCATCAACATTGGGAGGATTGTGATGGAAGGCTAGACAAACACTGTTGGTATTACACTGCAGCAGTGTGTCTGCAGTACACAATGCAAGAAAGTCTGAGCTGGGAAAAATAGGATCCTAATGTGGCTTCATTTGACTGCCTGCAACACGCAAGGTGAATAACAGCTGCCTCTGGAATCCCTTACTAAGCTTACACTTCAGAAGCAGTTTCAGAATCACAGGAGGATTCTTTGAGGCACCTCTGCAAACCAACCAAATATGCCTGTCACCAGTATCAAACAAGGCCCAAGATGGTTGCCCTGGCTCTCCACAGGTGAGATGTTTGGCACAAGAGACTGCCAGAAAGTAGTGACCCTATGGGATCTGTTCACTTGCCTAGTGTTTAGTGCCAATGATTATTTGTAGCATATACTATTGGACCCTGATTGAAAGAGCATGGAGAAATAGAAAGGGCATTGTTTGTACAGATTTGATACTGAAAACTGGACATCTGGGACACTGACTGCAAAAGGTGGTCAGGTGCAACAATATTCTACTACCATCATAACCAGGGAGTCAGGCTGAACTTGAACATGCTCAAAGTAAACTGAGATTGACATACGTGTGAGTGGAGCCAGTTCCTTGGGCAGTAACTGGAGACCAGGGAATGAACACCAACTGAGCTGAAATATAAGAGGTTTAAAGCACAAAACACCAGCGCTTACCTTATCCAGGCTACAGAAATGTGCAGATGTTCTCCAGAGGGACCAGAAAAAGCAGGACTTGCTGATCCCAAAGGGTGCTTGCTTGGGGTGAGCTGGCATGAGATGACAGTTACTCTTCAGAGGAGTGCACAAACAGAGAACAATTGTTAAGAACTGGTATGCCTTCTCCAACAGGTTTCCCAGGAGGAGAAAGAAATGCCAGGAGAGAAGGAGGCAGCACATCTGGTGTCTCTTGTGCAGTAGGTGCAGAGGGCACAACAGGAGGAGAAGCAGCAATTTCTTGCTCTGCCCTACTCAGCAGGTTTGCCAAAGGCAGAAAGCAGACTTCAGTTGCCTAACCCCTTCCAGCCACACCAACATTTCAAGATTCCAGTTTCTTCCTTCCCCCTCCTGCTCCCTTCAAGAATGCCAAGGAAAACCCTTCCTCCAAAGGAAGGCAAGACTGCAGTTGCTTTCTCCCCTCCTTACTATGCTAACTGAGGCAAGTAAAAGAAGCCAACCAGTCATCCTTTCTTACCACATCAAACTCCAAGCCACCTCACTCTTTCACCTCAAGCTCCTTATTCTCGTCTCTCCCTCTTTGCTCTCCCACCTCGGTCAATTGTATAGACATGCTGGCAAAGCTATACATAGTGAATGAGACATCAGTTTCTTTCTTTCTTTCTGGAAAAACATTGTCAGTTTGAAATGTTGTAAACCAGGGCAATGCAAAGTGAGACTTACCTCTAATTACCTAACATTCTAAATGTCTCTAAAATCAAGGCAGCACATCCAAACTTTTGGAAATTTGGCAGAGACTAGCTAAATGTTGTGGATCACATTCTGGTCAAATTTAGGCAAATCTACTGAGAGCTGAGTAATAACAGCATTGATTTAAACTTTTTAAAGACATATATATGGAGCTGTGTACATGGATTCTAGCCTTGCTGCAGCCGAAGGAATCCAAATGAGTCAATACACCAGAGGTACAAAGTTCATGGGGAAAAGAAGCCAGTATTATTGTTGATTAGATCTATGTTTTCCTTACACATACAGAGTGGACACAAAATCCTTCTAGAGCCATCAGTAACAGTAATGGACTTGTCTGTGGGCTTTGCCATTCCTCATGAGTCATGTCATGCTCTGATAAAACTGTCAAGGCCTTGGATTATTATTGGTGACATACGCTAGCTAGACACACCAGCACATGTCCTTTGTTTGGTTGCTGGGGAAGGAGGTATGTGACACTAGTAGCAGCACTAAACTAAAGAACTAGCTCAATGATTCAAAACTAATTCAATTAGAAATTGCGTTACTTATTGCAAGCTGTTCTGTCTTTATTATAGGGATGGGAACCATGTAGCCCTTCAGATATGTTGAAGGGCTACCTACCTGCAACTCCCAGCACTATTCACCATTGGCTAGGGCAGCTGGGACTTGTAGGCCAACAGCATCTGGTGGGCCACATGATTCTCAACCAGCTCTATGGGAAAAAATGTGAACAGCATCTGAAAGAAATGGAGCAGTTTGCTTCTCTAAGCATTCACTGCTGTTTAAAATGGATATTTGCCTTTCAGTAAAAGGCCTTCTCCCATTAAGCATGCCACTGCTCTGCTCATGTTTAAAAAGCACATTAGAGGTTCAGTATGCACCAAAAGCTCATAACTCAAAGAAGCAGTTATACTGGCAGGTTGCTAGACAGGTCAAACTCTGTGGCAATTTCATTTGGAAAAAAAAGATGCGGCAAGCACTTTTTCTGTCTCTCTTGTTCTAGATGGGATCCATCTGCACATGTTCTAAGTGCTCCAGCAGAGCTGGATTTCCAAACTGGGAGAGAATGACAGTGTGCAGCCCTCAGCAGATGTTCTTTTCACTCCTGGAGTCAATGCAGTACTTATAAATGCTGCCATATTGACATCCCTTCACAGGCAAGCTCTTTGTTCACAGACACACATTAACAGGCTGAATCTGTATGCTTGTGGCAACAAGACCAAGTCATGTTTTCAATCCTGAAAAAGGCTAAAGGGAGTGAATCAATATGTATACTGTGTGTGTGCCTGGGGGAAACAGACACATAAGCTCTATGTTGTATAAAGAAATCCGTTAGTACCCTCACCCCAATGAAGTGGACTGGCGTCCATAGCTTATGCAAGAAATATCCTTTACATTGCTTTATGCTGCAACAGGTTGACACAGCTATGTCTTGGAAGCCTCTGAGGAGGTGAAATGCTAATAGGAATGCTAGAAGGAAAAGGGACACACACACACACAAACTAGAGTGCTCAGAAAAGACTGCAACACCTCTGATCTAGTAAACCATAGTCATGACTGAATCCTACTGGAAATGATGGAGTCCCTTCATTTTCAGCAGAACTCATCCCAACAAGTCTTTGACACTCATGTTACTTGTCTTTATTTTATTTAAGATTTATAAGCTGCCTTTCAGACTAAATGTCTCCAAAGCAGCATATAAAGATTAAAACCAGAAAACATAAAATGATGAAACAGTACCAGTTAACACTTAAAACCAAGTACCACAGACAATAGTCACAGTCCAGTCCCAACTCGGTTACCAATTGATTCTTTAGGGCCCTGCTTGAAGTCCTGTAATAATGCAGGCTGGCAGATATGGAGAAGCCTTTCATAAAAGAGGGGCCACTACTGAGAAGGCTCCTCCAGCTCAAATCCTCATACATGGATCAGCTTTTGTGCACAAGTCATCAAGCTGGTGGTTGTGGAGAGCTGCCAGAGTGGAATGAATTACATGACTATAGAGGCGTGGGAAAACATCCTCAAGACCTGCTCACATCACTCTCATTCATATCAAGAATTACTGCTCACTTGTTTTAATACTCTAGCCTAGATTCTCACAGAACACACCCAGTCAGTCTAGCAGAAAAAAATTCTAGCCGTGAAAAAGACTCCCATAAAAACCAAACCGATTTTCCTAAGATTGGACAGCAGAGATCTGGAAGATTGTTTACTAGAACACATGGACGCACCCATACAGCAACACATCACTGATATCTAAGTTTCTGCTGTCTTATATCAATAATGAAATAACCTCTAGAAATACCGCATCCTGGCATCTTCAGCTAAAACCGTCTTAGACGTAAGGAATGGGACATCTCTCTGGTAATAATAATAATAAAATCTTTATTTCTATCCCGCCCTTCCAAGAAGATCAGGGCGGCTTACAACATCCAGTGTAGCTTGAAACTGGCAGTCCCCAGTGCAAAACTCCTATCTTTCCAGCTAAAATAGTATTTCCTGTGAGTCTGGAGCATCTTAATGAATATATAAGATAAAATACAAACTATTTGGGAGGTAGATGGTGATGGACTGGAATAGAAGACACCTGGGCATCCTGTAGCTTTAACACTGCTGTCCAGGAAAGGTAGAGCCAGTATGATGCAGTGCTCTGATTGCTGGACTACAGCTCTGAAGATCAGGTTTCTAATCTCTGCTTGGTCATGGAAATCCACTCAGTGATCTTGAGCAGGTCACACACTCTCAGCCTTAGAGGAAACTTCCACTGAACAAATGTGGCCAAGAAAACCGGTGACAGACTCACCTTAGGGTTTGCCGTAAGTCATAAACAACACGCAGGCACACAAAAACTGGAAAGCGGGTTAAGCTTTTCCAGCCACACAAACACAAACTTGTCATCATTTCCCCCCTCTTTTTCTCACTCAGAAACACATGCACACAGGGTAAGTAAAGAGTTCCATTTTCCTTCTGCCAACCTAATTGTGGCATGGTTTTGCCTCCTGATTCTTTCCAAGGTTGACTTTGATTCTATACTGACAGTCCCCTTCAGCATCTTTCTGACAGAACAAGAGCCTACACATGACAAAAATTAAATATGGCCCACATCCTAAGTTTGAACAACCCATAGTTGAAGGAAGGCGACTCCCTTTGACTTGGCACCCCAACCCCCGCCCCCCAATCCCCGGAGCCCTGGTTGTTCATATTTGGCTAAACTGTAGGAGGCAAAGGAAGCTCAGCTGAGGCAGTACAGCATGCATTCCCCACAGTTCACGTACAAAACAGTCACAGCATGGACAAGTTTCAACTATGTTCAACTGCTCCACCCATTTACGATCTTCTGTTATAAGCCACACAACTTTATAGGCACAGAGGCACTTTTTGTGTGGTTCAGTCCTACTGATACTTTTTTCTGAAACCTCAAACACACAGATTTAATTAAACCCACTTAAAGAAGAAGCCAAGGAAGAGTTCATAAATGCATTTTTAAAATGTTCTTATTAAGACAGGATAGCTAATGGTAGAACCACCAAGTACCAAGACAGAATATTCCAGAGTAGCAGTTGTTCTTTGCCATCATTCCCCGCTCATTCAAAAAGTCATGTGGCTAGCTGTTACTGGATACGAAATACTACACTAAACACATCAGGGATCTACAGACCCTTGGCGCCGCTGATGTTTTGAACTTCAGCTTACACAATCCATAACCATAGCACTTAAAAAGCAAATTCGTTGTTTTGGTGTGTTACTTGAAATAAACCTTAGGAGTGATAACAAAATGTCAAAACACCTCTAAAAGAGTCAGTTAAAAGCAACCTTTACAAGTAACAAGTTAACATTATTCATGGACCCCAAGAATCACCTAGTCTAACTGTCCCAGTGCAGGAATCCACAGCTAAAGCATCCTTGGGAGATGGCCATCCAAACTTTGATTAGATAATTCCAGCAAAGGAGAGTATAACACAGGGGTGGCGAACCTATGGCATGCATGCCAGAGGTGGCACTCAGAGCCCTCTCTATGGGCACACACACCATTGTCCCAACACAGACTTCACTAGAGTTTGTCACTAGAGGGACGCAACACTTTGCGATAGATAAGTGGGGTTTGGGTTGCAGTTTGGGCACTTGGTCTCTAAGAGGTTCTCCATCACTGGTATAACATCTTCTGAGAGTCCACTAGCAAGGACCTGGACTAGTTGGTGCTTGGAGGTCCCTTCCATCTCTTATGATTCTATCAATGACCTTTTGAGGTCATCTATTCTACTGTCAAGCAACTCTTACCACTAGGAAGGTCTTCCCAACATTCAGTCATCTCCAACAGACACCAGCTGGTAGAAAATAATGCAGATACCTTGCTGAAGCCAAAAGGGAGGGGGGTCTGGTGAGCGGATAAGAAAGAAATATGCAACTTGATTTCTATGATTAAAGAAAAGGATATAAATGTACTGAACAGCCAAACAGTTAAGTCCTAACCTTCCCTGCCTCATATATGCATGAGACAGAAGACAATGGTGTATAGTTTGTTTGTGTTATTTACAAGTATATACAAACTCATCTTCTGGAAACTTTGCTGTAGCTAAGTTAAGGCTTCCTTTAATACCTACGCTAATAAAAAAAGAAGGGGAAAACCCACAACTTAGTATAATATTTAACTACAAAATATTTTTTAAGCTTGATTTTCTAACAACAGATTTTCTGTTGCTTACTCAAATGCTTACATATGCAAAAATAGTTACCAAAAATTCTTGTTTATTAAACCACTGCACACAAGCATGGAGAAGTATGTACAGGAAGTTCAAATGTATGACAATGTTACCAAAGGAAAAAAATAAGCAGAAGTGGGACTAAAAAACTGACCCACATAAATTACTTATAAAACTTTCAAAAAGGTAGACACAAATGCCAAATATTCCCTGATTATTCCCATTTGATTGCCATATTTTTCTCTTTTCTTTTCTTTTTTTTAAAGGGAAGGGAAAGCAATTTAAAAAGTCAAGAGCCTTTTAAAATCCGCCAACAGTGAACTTATCTACAGGATGATCAGGTCAAAGTGGAAAGCACAGGGTTCGTGTTCACAGCAAGACCTCCATTTGCTGCTGCTGTAATTCACAAAAACAAAACAGATCCAGAAAAATCAACTTCTATCTGGAGAACATTTTGAGAGGATATAATAAAGGATGATGAACCCATTCAAGTAGTTCTTATATTGGTGGAAATGTTTGTCTCGATGCAGTCAGCTGCTCCTGAAGTCAAGTGGAAGCCCTGTACACCGGACTTTGAAAAATAAAACCACACATTCTGAGGAAGAACAAAGCAACCATTTTCTACATGTCTGTTCTTAAGTTTTTTTTTTTTTAAAAAAAGATGCAACCAAGTACAAAGTGGTTACAAAGTGTAACCAAGCCAATTTATAGCTGGGGTTCTTTTGGGTAAAACTGTGCTGAAGGAGCATGGCAATTAAAGGGAAGGCTTCTTATTCTTCTGCTGGTTCCTGGGGGAGTTTTTTAGCACACTTCTTATTCGGAGATAAACCCCAGTAGACTCAGCCATGTTATCAAATTCAAAAGGTGTTATCCCTGCAGCAAACTTGCTCATGTCAGGGATAGGGCTAGCCATTTTAGAGGCCACATCAGCACTGGGAACAAGAGTAGTGTCATCATTGCTTTTCTCATGGTTTACTTCCCTCACTGAAGTAGAAGGCCAGTTCTTAGCTGTGCTTTCAGAATCCATACAATCAGATCCTTCCTCTTCTGTTAAATCAACCAATTCATCAGCTGAAATCTGCTTATTGTCATGCTCTTCTGTTAAATCAATCAATTTTTCAGTGACTGTCTCCTTATTCTCAGACTCTTCTGCTTTGGTTATCCGTCCCATGTTGTCTGAAAGTCTGGGTTCTGACATTTCCACATTCTTGCATGTTATTTCTTCCAAAAGAACATCTGACTCAACCCTAGACGGTGATGATGCCACCGAGTTCCCTGTTAAAGGAGTCCCTCCAGGGATGTCGGAGTCACTGTTAGCACTATCTGCCTGCTCCAGGGCTGCCCAAATGAGGCGCTGCTGCTCCTCAAGCTCTTCCAGCGTCAAGGTGTCTTCATCCATAGCAGAGCCCTCTGTTCTCAGTGAAGCAGAATCATTGGAAGTAGTCAAAGGAGAAGGATCACGCAGAAGTGATGTACACATAGGAGGCTGCGGAGGAGTAAAGTTGGGTGGAGTACACGGAGGGGTACCTCGTGGCAGCGGGGGAGGAGTTGCATTCAGCGGTGACCCAGGAGGCAAGGGAGGTTGGAACTGGAAGTCATCATAACTGGGAGAATTCTGCAGAATTTCTAAGTCTGAAATTAAGAAGAAGACCACCTTTTACTAGTAGTCCTGCTTTAATTCCTACTTAGGCCTGTTTCTTTTCAGCCCTCTCCTCAAGTCTTTTTATTAGAGGTTTTCAATGGCTAGCATCAAGCTGTTAATTACATAAGGAATGACATTTTAAAAGGCATAGAGAGAGTGAAAAACTGAGAATACCTAAAAAAAATTTTTTACAAGTGATGCATCTTGAGGATCTGTTCACAGGGAGGTAGTACCTACCTTGAACCCCAGTTTTGGAGAAAAGGAGGGATATAAATAAAGATCATGATAACGATAACGTTAATACAAGAAAGTATACCTGAATCCATCTCCATATCAGCTGGTGATACTTCAGCACTGTTTCCTTTCTGTCTTTTTGGAGGATGAGAGCTCTGATGAGAAGAAAGTCTTTTATTGCTGGACTTTGGGCCTACCTGAAGATGCATCAGAAAGAAATGAAGAGCATTCAGCACTGCTATGATACACCCATGGACTTACATGTTTTGCAATATTTGAGAAGATAGGGGAGGGAGAAATATTTCAGTTAAAGGGAAAAGGCACCATGCAGAGCCTTTACTCGCATATTTAATATAGTCACCGAACGATACGTAGAAAGATAGTGGGCAAAGATATCCTTCTGCTGAGATGGCTGAAGGGGCACAGAACCAAACATTCTCCATTCCTGCAGCAAAAGAAACACAGGGCTATTGTGAAAAGTAAATATGCAAGGGCAGAGTAACTGAGAAAGGGGGGGGGGAGAACTGTAGTCGAGTGTATTATTTTAATACATTTATCTCCCACATTTATCTTGTGTTGATTTCACAAGTCAGCTCACACAAAATGAGGAAACTATATAGAAAAACAAATTCAAAGAAAACATTAAAATTAAGAAGGATATTAAAAGAACAGGTGCTAAAAGACCAAGCCAGTAAAATCTTCATTAAAAAGCAGTGGGATAAATGTCTCCAGAAAACTAATGAGGCGGTCATGTGCACCATAAGCGTGAGGGACTTCTAAAAAGCTGGAGGCCACTGTTAAAGATATTTTGTCCTTTGTGTTTGCCAATCTGATCTTTCTTAATGGCAGACCAGAGAGAAGGATCTTCAAGGCTGACCTCAAAGTTCAGGCAGGGGCACATAAGTGCAGGTAATCCTTCAAAATAATCTTCAAAAGGAAAACCAGAAAGTTAATGCATGAAAGAACCATGGATGTCATCCTGAGTCCCTTGGAGGATATCGACAATCAAACACTGTTACTTACATCTGTTACTCCACTTGGAGTGGACATATTAAAACCAGGATAATTTATCAGCTTGGTGATGTCGTAAGTGACACATCGATTTTGTTGGTAATATTCCTCCTCCTCTGTTTCATTTCCAGGTGATGCTGTATCAAGGCATCAAAATATTACTGATTATCATTGACAATACACGACTTGGAAAAAGTACCAGTACTGTATTACATGTGTAACTTCTAGTCAGGTCAGTTACCAGGTCCCAGAATGCACTAACTATTTGATCCTTTTATATGGGTCTGTGAAATGGATCAACCGTTGCCTTAAGTATCACTTGGATGCATTCAGAACTGGTAACCTGAACACTATCTAAAAGGGCTGTACAACACAAGTACCCAAGCTCTTCCTGAGAGTTAATCAATCATTAGCTAAAGAACATCTCATGTTTGACAATGTTACAAATTTGTGCTTTTAACATTTGTATGTTCTATGTGACTTTATATGGTTGCACCAGTATTGTAATTCTTGTGAAACCAGTCAAACAAATTAACTGTGCATCTGAATCTGAAATTGCTGCTTGCAATAAACCTATGCAGTGGTCTGCTTCTAACACACCAGACTGCAGTTGAAATTTGTACAATTTTAATGAATTGTAAAATTACTAAGAGAAATTGGGATGGGGGAACCCAACTGTTATTAACTCTCTACTGTAACAAGAAACCACGGAAATGGAACTTTTTAAAGAAGGCTACCAACTAACACTTCTCTTTCCGTAGGTTGGAGAACACAAACGGTTTTACAAACAAGGCAAGACCTTCCTCTGCACTCCTTTTACCTTTTCCATCATACAATGTTAGTCCAGATTTTTCCATTTCTGCCTCTTTGAGCCAACCTGGGGGATACCCCAGCTGCCGCATGCGATAGATGAAAGGAGGAAGAGTCTTGTCAGTGACACCCAGGGCATCCTGAAGTTCCTCACTGGAAGAAGAGGGGAAAATAAATCTTGGTAGAAACATGAAGGAGCTGAACATTGTGATTTGACTCATTTATACTGAGCTGCTAAGTTTTGAGAAACACACAGATTGATGCGAAGTCAAAGGCTTTCATGGCCAGAATCCATAGCCCGAAGAACCCACAAAAAACACAGAGAGATGTTTGTCTGCTGATGGGAAATGTGTGTCTTATTAACATTATATAAACTATGGCACTGTAGATTAGTGTCCATTTTGAATGCATTTTCTTTTTATCATAAGTGTGGTATTTTTGTGACAATGGTGGACAGCTGCATTATCCTAGGCCCGGAACAGACTGGCCAAATGAAGCAGCTTTTGGCCGCTTTGGAGACGTGGCGTTCAAATGACACACACCTCCAATGCAGCCATAAGCTGTGCCAACGCCTCCTCCAATCCTTTGGACCAGAGTAAAAAGGAGCCAGGATAATCCATCTCCTGGTGGCATGGGTTGGGCCCTGAGTCTGTGACCTGCTTTGGGAGCAGGCTGTGTAGTCAGCGGGGTCCTGACCTGCTTGGGGCTGGAGTGGACTTGGGCTACTCTTTCATACCTATCTACTGTGGCCCCAAATCCTATAACGTTTGTATTAATAATTAAAAAAAAGATTTTCCAACATGTATTGCAGAATGTATTATGGACAGGGCATGACAAAACCATGCTGACTTTGGGAAATGTGTATACAGCAGGAGTTTTATGCTCTCTTGAATACTAAAGCTCTTTCAGAATCGGTTGCTTCATTTAATAAAGGAACAAGTTGCAGTTTCTGCTCCTATTTAGGTAAGAAAGGATTACCTAATTATGCCTGGTTTGAACCTTCCAAACCTTTCTTCAATTTCATCTGCATGGTACCGCTGCTGGAAGTTTTGGTTGCTCGCTTCCCCACAAGCATCCAAAAACTGTTTTCTTTTTTCATTTATACGGGCAGCATTTCGTGGCTAAAACAGTTGAAGAAAAAAATTCAGCACAGCAAGTTACCAGTGCCACCAGTGCTAAGGCTGTTAACAGACTGCATTCTGCTCCTTCTACAAAGTAGTACAGTGGACCCTTCTTATACTCTGGGGTTTGGTTCCAAGATCCCCCGTGTATAAAAAAATCCGTGGAGGCTCAAGTCTCATTAAATATAATGACATAGCAAAATAGTGTCCCTTATAAAAAATGGAAAATCAAGGTTTCATATTTGAAATGTATACTTTTTTGGAACATTTTCAAACCATGGATGCTTGAATCCGTGTATAAAAAATCCATGTATAAGAAGGGCTGTCTGTACTATGCCATTTTTACAGAAAAAGTGAATATATTTTATGTTTGTATAAACCCAATAGCTAACTATAGTAGATCAAATGAAACTATAAGATTTACTATTCATTCTACAGAGGGATTTTAGTAACAAATACATCATCTCTTTACTTTGAAGGGTGTTTTTGTTATTTGTAATCAAATCGACTCCAATTTATAGCGGGAATGTGAATGAGAAACCTTCACAAGCCCTGGTCATCAATTGCCTCATTCAGGTCTTGTAAACTCAGGGCAATCACAACTTCTTTTACTGACTCAATTCATCTGTAATGTGCTCTCCCTCTTTTCCTACTGCCTTCTGTTTTACCAGACTTTATCATCTTGAAGGTAGCAACGCTAAAGCCCTCCAAATAAACCCACTGTGTACAACATTTGACCATCACCCTGGAGGCAGAACATGAATGACGGATCTTTACCTGTGGACAATCTTTCATTTGGTGGTCTTCCGAGCCACAATTGAAGCAGTGTGGTTTTGGCCTGCTTTATAAAAGTAACAACTTTAATAATACAAACAGTCAACACCGGCTTAACCACAGTGCAATGGTATCTTACATTGGGGCAGAAATTGCACAGCATGTTGGATGATATTGAACTGCACATCCCAGCAGCCCTAGCCAGCAAACCCAATGCTGAGCAATGCTCGAAGATGCAGTCCAACAACATCTTGAGGGCGACATAACTCCCATTCCTTTCTTACATTTACAGTGCCCTTTGAAAAATCTGTCTGTATAACTAAAATTCTAAACCAACAATCAGCTGTGACAGAGTACTTAACTTTTAGCACTGCTAATAGCTATGAAAGCATGGCATTTAAAAAGTATGTACTTTAAGAATGTCATGTCATGGTAACAGACAGATAAAGCAGCGTCTAAAGACTGGAAACAAAAATGCCCCCTCTGATTTAAACTTGCATTCAACATTCAGTAAGAAATACCAATAATGAAACAGCAGAACTCATAAAAATTCATAAAAATCCAAGCAAACTGGCAGGAGCAGGAAGGATTATTAGGAAAACCAGGCTAAACCAACACAACAGTAATAAAACTAAAAATGTGGCTGAATACCAGAGAATAAACTGCTTCCCATGCAGGACTACCAACTTGATTTGGTTTCCTTCAAATTGGAACAGCTGAAAACAGCAGCCAGGTTAAGACATGTTGGCCAAACCACGGTTGGCTCTACCTCCCTTTCTCATGCCTTCTCTCAAACCATAGCTTTCACAGACTACAGCCCACTTGTTCCACTCCATGCATCTGAAGAAGTGGGCTGCAGTCCATGACAGTTTATCTAGAAGTAAGTCTTCAAGGTGCCACAAGTCTTCTCTTTTTACAAAGAACAGCAGGAATTTTCTCAAGAGCTCTGAGCAAGAACAGTGTAACTAGGGGTGAATTTACACTGCAAAATAATGCAGTCTGACATCATTTTAAGGGTTGTGGCGCCATCCTGTGGAATCCAGGGATTTGTCATTTTACATGGTCTTTAACCTTGTTGGTGCCTCACAAACCTAAAAATCCCAGGATTCTATAGGCTGGAGCCATGACAGTCAAAGTGGTGTCAAACTACATTATTTTTACAGTGTAGGGCATTCATGGGTGTAAACAGAGCTTTTAGGACTCACAAATTCAAGAATCTGCAGACAACATGGCAAGTGGATGTGCTGCATCTGGGAGTTAAGCAAAGTTCCAAGTTCTGTGGTTAAAAGACCTAATTTACCTGAGTTTTCAAGTACTGAGAGGGATTTTGATTCCATACCACTGCTTTGCAATCACATCCTGAATGTGATCACTTCTCATCCATATCACAAAAAATACTTGAAAACGGACAAGCTATGTTCCTTGGTGGAAGCTGCAACCTGAAAGCCCTTGGACACCAGGATTTTTTGTGTCATTCTTCTGAGTCCTGGCCACTCTTTTCGTTATCCCATTATGTACAATTAAAATGTTAATTTTACATCAATAATCTAACTGGCAGCCTTACTTCATTCCAAGTCACATCTAAGGAGCTATCCAACATCTAACTACGCAAAATAAATTTCAGATTTTAACCAGAAATCATCATAGATTCAGACAAATACAAACCTTTTAGGCTTCACTTGTATCTCTTGTCCATCTAGAGAAAGAATCTGGGTGAAAACTTGCTGGTATCTTAGATTTCAATAAGGAATTGCTATTGTATGAAGCAGAATGGATTATTTTGTTCCTGTGTGTGCACATTACATAGTATTTTTTTGCTTTAAAAAAGTAGTAACAGAATCATTGTTGCTAACATGACAGTGAGATTCTGCTTGAAAGAGTGGTTCCGTCAGTGTTGGAAACTTACCCTCTCTTTCAAGTAGAGTCTAGCCCACTTATATTTCTTTTTCCAGAAATGCAACAGAAGCAGCCCATCTACCAGAGATTAATTCTTCTCTAAACAGATGTGCCTTGGAACATTGGACCCCAGACTTATATAGTTAACATTCTCAAAAAATACAGATTGACTCACTCAGTCTCTTTTACTACTGATTGTATTAAATAACCATGTTAGCAAGAAAAGGGAATGACATTGAACTAAATAGGATACTTGGGTGTTTCCCATCCGTCTGTCAGCTGAGGATTCTCATTTAATATAGGCTGCCCCAGTTTATCAAGACAAAAATTGGTAAAATAGAGAACATTTCCTATAACCTGCAGAAAGAGTCAGAAATGTCAGTGTTTTATATCAGACTGAAAGGCAATATTTTTTTTAAATGTACTTAAATATTTCATTAAACTCTATTCTGACATAATTAAGTACATTATATTAGTACATTAAAATAACAGTTTAAGGCTTCACAAATGGGACCTTATATCTTGCACTTCCATTTCTGTATGCCCAGTCAAATAATATGGGGCATGACCTTCAAAATGTCACACTGTTAATAAAAATAATAAATGGCAATAAGGATTATGTGGCTATTTTCTAACTGTGTGCTTGTGCCAGGGCAGGAAAATAGGAAATACAGGATTCAGATACATACTTTGCAAACCAGAGAAGTAACTTACGCTAAATGCTTCCTTGATTTTTTTGGACACATTTGCACTTGTCACTTTAGGATCCTCTTCCAACACAAAACTAGAAGGCTAATAAAAATTTCAAAACAAACAAACAAACACATAGTTTATAAAAGGTTAAGGTTATTGTCATCAAATAGTGAAGTATATAATTCCACACATTCTCCCTTGTAACCTCTTATGCTTTGAACTCAGTCCTGGAACACAAACATCAAGGTGGGAAACTGTGGGCCCTCCAGAAATTATTGTACTCCAACTTTTCCCGTTCCTAACTTTGGCCATGCTAAGGGGGACTGAAGGGAGATGGAGTCCAATAACGTCTAGCCTACAGATTTCCAATCCTTGACTAACATTCCCTCTTTCATCTTCAGTAGAAACATCAGTTTATGTAGCCTCTGAGCGTATGCCATTACAAACATGATACTGCACACTCCTTCCCCAGATATGTGAACTGAGAAACACTTTTATATACAAAAGCTCCAGACAGGCATTGGACAGTATATGGCTCTCTGGAAAAGGGACACAGCTTACTAGGAGATCATGCCTTTTGGATGTAGGAGATATGAGCATCGCTAGTGGAAAATGCATTGTGTAGCAGAGCTGGGAAATAACCTACTTCAGGCAGCAAAGAGCCAATGTGAGAGCAGCTGACCCAGGGGAACCAGTGGTCTGACACAGTATAAGGCCCTTCATCTGTTCATATGGATCCATCCCTGGCTTCAATTGGTTTTATCCAACTTAAATGTGTTTTAAAGACACATTTAACTTTTGACTACTGTTTCACTGAACAGAAAGTAATTCTTTCGAGGCACTGTCAATAGGACAAGGTACACATTGCAATGTGTTGTTTTTTGGGGGGACGGGGACAGATCAGTCCACATAAACAGAAACATGTTACTTCTAAAAAGGAAAGCATGACACATCCTTCATCAACAACAAAGGCCACCAGAGCTGGTTTATCACAATAACAACAATACATACCCAGACAAAAAGTGAAATATGTTGAAGTTATTCAATTAATATATAAATACCTGCGGTTTAAGATTGAAGTAGGTCTTGTCAGATTCAGCTTTCTGTTGTTCCTCATATTTTTGAACTAAACTAGATACAAAATCCTCTATTTCTTGATGATATTGCCTACACAAGAGAGTATCAGAATAGGTAACAGATAAAACGGCCCTGACTGTTTTAAAATTCTGCACGGTGATAAAGCATGTCTCTACGTTTCCCTAGCTGTGGATCAGGGATTGGGGCGGGGGGGGGGCAGTATGTAGATCAAGAATCCAGGAACAAAGGCACAGAAGAATTTTTCCCATTCAGGGCTACGGTAACATTACAAAAAGTCAAGTCGCTTTCATGTGACACACAACTTACTTTTTCTGACAGTTTGTAACCAAGACACTTCAAGAAATTAAGAGATGTTTAGGGCAAGGTTTTCTTTAAACATCCCAAGACTTTACCCTTTTTAGGCCAGCCCAAAGGGTACCTAAATTGGGTATGCCTTCTCTCCTTGACTCTCACCCATGTGTTGAAAGAACGTCACTCATATGAGCTTCACTAAAAATTGTAATTGGTAAGACTCCCCCTTTAGATATCATACAGTAGAGTTTTGGGGTTGAAGCTCCACCAGTTGAAGCTTTGCACTGTAGCATGTACACACCTGAGCCAAATAGTCTGAACAGAGAACTTAAACCAATACAACAAACATACTTACTTGGATACACCATTGTTCATAAATAAAATCTGTAACAAAGGTCCATCAACTTTAGCATCATCCACAGTAAGTCCGCTAAAAAAGGAAGCATAAAGCTATCTTTACGGTAGGAATTAGTTTAGTCAACCCTCCAAAAGTCTCTGATACCGTTTGGGAGCTTTATGCCCACTTTATCCATCATGGCAACACAGTTGAGCAAGCTAAGGACAGATAACTAAGTTAAAATGTATTGTTCTGATTAAACATACCCCAAGAGACAATTTAATAACTGTGGCAAAAAAATTAACTATTGTGAACATCTGATCTCCTACAGTCCAGAGATTCCACAGAATATACAATAAGCTTCACTATTACAAGGGGCTCCTGTGTCCCAGAATGCAACATGTCAAACCACCTTTTGAATAACTATGAAAAAATATCTGCAAATATCAACTTTATTACATTTATAACATGGCAGACCACTTGTGAAAAGCAAAGGAGCCTTTACTTGTGCTTAAAGTAAGTAGCCTTGTGGCCTATAGAGGATTACAGATGACTGAGCCATTTATACATACCTTGGTCGGGTCAGTATGTTCAGCTTTCTTCGGAGATCATGATGTTCATTATTTCGTTAAGAAATTTAAAGTCACCAGATCGTTTCAGAACAACAAAACTGGGATCATTACTACAGCCCCTGAACTGAACAATCGGGAACAATTATGAATGAATGCAAGGTGTAGAACCTAGAGCAAACCTATGGGATGTGATCCCTTTGGGGATTGAACAACCCTTTCATAGGGGTCGCCAAAGACCATCAGAAAACACATATTTCCGACGGTCTTAGGAACCAAACCATCAGTTTGGGGTCCCCACAACATGAGGAACTGTATTAAAAGTTCACAGCATTAGGAAGGTTGAGAACCACTGACCTAGAGTCTACTTCTTAGGTAGGAATAAACTGCTTTCTGCATTTCTTACCATTGCCTACTTTCCTTCCAGGCAGCTCTGGGGTTACCAGCTTTCCTGTTCAAGAAGGGATGCCCTGAGACAAATCCACTCCCTTCACTGACTTCTACCTCTATTTGTTCTTTTTGCTGCAATGAATAAAAATACCAGTCTTTGTAAGGTTAGCGTTCTCTCGGGACAAAACAACATGGGTTACATTAAAAGAGTTCCCCGCCCTTCCCTCCCGCATTTCAGTTTCATTTCACTTCATTGACCGCTTTGGGTCAGCTTTATAATCTAGATTTCATTCTTTTCATAGCAATCTCTTTTAACATCATAGTAACTGAATCCCTTTTGAATGTTGGGGAGCCGCTCCGGGTCCCAGTTCTGAGGAAAGAGCGGGATCCAAAGACACAGTCTTCTCTTCGATTACTGTAAGATTTCTGTAGGTCCCACGCTTTTCCCAGAACTGTTCACAACATGAAAAGAACCTCAGGTGCCGCCACAAACTACACTTCCCAGAATGCCCTAGCCCGGCGCCCTGGCCGTTAAAGCGGTGTCAAACCGCGTTCTTTTGCCATGCGGACGCAGCCTCGGGAGGCAGAAAAGCGACTGAAGGCGGGCTTTCCCCCCTCAGAGGAGCCCTTCCCCGCCAGGATATTCTCGGCCTGGAGCGCCCTCACAGTCTCCTCGCAGCCCCTCAGCCTCTCGCGGAGCTCCTCCGTCTCGTCGAAGCGAGTGTGGCGCGGCTCCTGGGCCGAGGCCGGCGTCACCTCCTCGGCGTCCAGCTGCTCGAAGAGTTCGTGGTCGCCGAAGTCCACCTCGCCCGCCATTTTCCCCTTCAGCGAACGGGTCCCGAAGCCGTCTGGAAGGGCGGAAAGGAGCACAGCGCTCGGCTCCAGCTCTGAGAGAAAAGAAACTCGGCTCCGTTCTCCCCTCAAGCCGAGCGACCACAACTCCCAGCGTGCAACGCGGCTTAGACGCCCAGCGGCGGAGGGGCCTTTCAAAGCTGGGGGTTGTAGTTCAAGTGGGGTGCCGCAATGCATGCCGGGACGGGGAGGCATTTCCGCCCAATGACCAGCCGGGGGTGGAGCCTCTCCAATGGGGGCGTGGCTTCCGTTTCCGTCTCCGAAGGGCGTTGTTCCCCTCTTCCCGGGACTGCGTCGTCTTGGGCCTTCTTTTTCCTGAAGGCGAAGCTAGCCGAGGGGGGTTTGGACTTCAACTCCCAGGAGCCCTGTCCCCTTTAGCCGAGGATGAGGGACGCTGGGAGCTGAAGTCCAACAATGTCCTAGCATCAAAGCACCACTGACTGAAGCAGTTCACACAAGCTTTGAAGGAATTGTTGTAAGGACAGGCTGGGATGTTGTACCATTTCAAAAAATGGATAACACCTTTACACACACACACACATACTGTATATAAATCGTTTTTACCTTTTTAAAATGTGTTTTATTCTTTTAATGACTATCTGTTTTAATATTGTAATCATTTAGTTCCTTTATAATGTCCTTTTTTTCTGTTTTTAATTGTCCTGTTTTTTTAATGCTGTGAAGCCACTCAGAGTCCCAGTTTTGGGAAAAGAGCGGGATACAAATAAATATAATGATAATAATAATAAAGCAGGGAGGAGAATCACCTCCGACTCAAAGACCCATCAACCCCAAGATAACCAATGCTGAGGCCTACAGCCCAATCCCATCCTCCTTTATCCTTCAATAGGTTTGGGAGGGAAGGAGCCAAACACCCATTTTCACCTCTAGTAGGAAAACCTAGTTGTTTTCTCCATAGAGATCCCACAGACTGACATGGCTATAGCTTTGAATTCCACTGCATTCACAGCCATCTTTGTCAACAGCCTAAACTTATTTGGTCCAGCAAAATAAATGTCTAGTATGAAACACTTTTGTTTTGTACATGGACATATGGGCTTTAATATGGAACATGTTCCTCTCTTCAAACAAGTAGCTACCTGGCTTCCACTCCACCAAATGCACTTGAGGAAGTGGACTGAAGTCTAGGAAAGCTCCTGCTGCCAATTGCTTTAGTCTCAAGGGGCTACAAGATCTAAGTAGCTATATAGTACAGTATATTTTGGGGACCAACTACCTGACTGCTTCATCTGCGACATATTAAGGTATATCTAGCCACTTTGGAGCCAACTGTTTTGCTGCAGGCATTATCCACTAGGTTTGAGTGTTGGGCTGCAGCTTCTGAAGAGCAGGGTTCAAATCCTCACTGGCATGGAAGCCCCTTAAGGCAAGTCATGCTCTCAGGCTTGGAGAAAGGCAACAGCACACCTCAGTGCAAGAACGCTTACCAAGAAAACACTGTATGGGGGGACACTATAAATTAGGCATCACGTGTTTTGGTATGTGAAGGAACACACACCTGTCAGCTCCATGTAACACTCCTTTTGCACCAGGACTGCAAGGCTCTGCAGCTAGAAAAACTGCTTTTCATCACCAGGTTTTGTAATGACCTCCTTTACACATCCATTCTGGTTTGGAGAGCATTGCCATGTGACCCCCAGGGATACTGCCATTCATCTGCTGTCAGTGCCTTGGCGAAGCTGTCACTTGGTGCAAAACAGCACATGGTGCCAAGTCTTTTGGGGGAAAGTGTCTCCTTGGTACTGGCCCTCTGGGTTTTCTACAGTAAGAAAAATAAGCTGTGAATATTAAAACTAGCCACCGTCCTTTTACCTGTTCTTAAAAGGGCTTTCAGGAGCACTGTCCTCCTCAAAGCTGCAACAAGCGGTGGCAATTTGTAAAATACCTAAAATGTGTCAAAAGTACAAGGACTGTTACCTACAGCTCTGCTTTATTCAGACTCACTTCAGATTCTAGTTGGGGATAGGATTCTTACAGCAGCATTTAAAAGTTTGCTAACTTGACAGAATGTGTGGCCACCACTTCAAATAGAAAACACTGCTGTGGTGAAATCTGTTTGCTACTTCAACTGGAGCTGTGTCAGTTGATACCATCACTACCTATGAGTAAATTCAACCAGTCCTTGGGCCGTCATTTATTTTTAAATTTTGCATTTTTCATATCCTGCCCCATTCCAGATTAGCTGACCTAAACTTACTTTTAAGGCCCTATGCTTTTGCATTATGTGGGAACATTCACATTTTACCCATGCGCCAGCAAACCAGCCAGCATGGGGGGAAATTAGGGTACTTTACGTACAGTTGCAAGTGTGTAACTTAGGGGGAGAAATAGCCCCAAAATTAAATCACGTAGGGACAAGATCAGACTTTAGATAATATTTCAATACTTTTCAGAGAAGACACCTATCAGCTCATTGCACTTCTATAGTAACACTTCTAGTTCTCTGCTTCAACTCTGTATCAAATATCTCAAATCTACTTTCCTCCTAAAAATGATACATTTGTTCTCTAGCTAAAAACTATATAGCAAGAAGCACTAAAGCATTCCCAGCTAAGTACATCTGTCTGAAAAAGCAACTGTGGAGTTACACTTGATACATGAGAAATCACAGGTCCATTCAGCAAGCAATATAGCTATGCTGCCTTTTTTCCCCCCCACGATGAGACCAGAGTTGAACTCTAAGCCACATCTAAAAAGCAGAGAAAGAAGAGCAGTTGGTGTCTGTATAGCGTCTGAATACATCAGCATGGGACCCCCTACTTTGCTGGACCACAAATCCCAGCATTTCTCACTATTGGCTGCGCTGGCCAGAGCTGCTGAGATTGGCAGTCCAGCAACCTTGACAGACAATGCAAATCCTGCTCCTGGTATAAAGAATCAAGCTGATATTCAAAATGCTAACCTACTAAAATAAAGTGACAGTCTTAACTAACAGGAAAGCTTGCCAGAGTAACAAACTAATGTGGTGATGTTACAGTGGTGCCTCGGGTTACGAAATTAATTCGTTCCGCGGCCGCTTTCGTAACCCGAAAAGCCTTCGTAAGCCGAATTGCCATAGGCGCTAATGGGGAAAAGCCGCGTTTCGTGCGAAAAAGCCGAAAAAAGCACCAAAAATTTTCTTCGTATCCCGAAAAAACATTCATAACCCGGAACAATGATTTCCTATGGGATTTTTTCGTATCCCGAAAATTTCGTAACCTGGGTATTTCGTATCCCGAGGTACCACTGTACTTTAGTAGAAGCAGAATAGATTTCTTCTATCTCTAGAGTAATCCACCATGAGAACTGCCACATCTGTCTTCTGCAGAACTGAGTCTGACTCAAGATAAAAACAAAGCTTCTCAAGACTGCACACAGGCATTCCAAATGAATCTGGACCGGTGCAAAAAACTGTATTAAAGCAAGAGAGCACATTGATACACATCTCAGGCCTGATACATTGAAACCAAGTGCACTGCTTACTGATGAATGCTGAGACACAACTGATTTTAGTCTTTGTTCCATTGAGTTTCTAGTGTTAATGTAGAATCCAAAGATGTCCTACAAAAGTTAGTCCTCAGCCATTCACACACTGAACTTAAAATGATAGTATGAGAAAAAAACATTTTTATTAACCAGGTTTGCGCTGCATTATGTACTCACTGGCCCAGTCTGCTGGATTTAACACTTACACAATGTGTTTTATGTTTCAAAAGTTGAAAATAACTGTACAAGATTAAAGTACAAAAGTACACAAGACAGTGGACACAAAATATCCATGTATGAGTTTACCCTTACCTGTTCTGTTCTGAAAGCAGAGAACTACAAGTGTCCTATAGTTCTGTCAAGTATAATGGAAGTGAGTATAACCTGATTACACATGGAACACCAGTTATCACTGATCTGATATTTACAAAGAATTGTAATGTCAATAAATTAAAGTCAATGCAACACCCATGCAAGCTAGGATGCTAGCTTTTGGTGAACAAAGGACCCAACAGCTGAGTAAGAATCTTTGATAAAGTCCCAGAATTTTAAGATCATACATTCTTTTTTCAAACAGCATCCATTCCTCTCATCGACGATGTAAATCCCAATCCCATTCCTCTTTGGGTGTGCGTTTGTGACCTTGCCATTTCATACTGTGCATCTAGATTTCTGAAAACTTCTTCCTGCTGCTTCAAAGTCTTATAACTTTCTTCATCAACTGAACTACTGCCACCAGCTTCCTCTTCACTCTAAAATTAAAACATTTTAAAGAAAAGTATTAACAGATAACTCCCTTGTATTCCATTAAAGCAGAAATGCTTGAAGAGTCGCATCATCACTTCCAGGAATATGCATTGTGTAACAATAAATTCATACAGCAACATTCAGGGAAGGACTCTCATATTTGCTCCTTTAAAAACACAGGCTTTATACAAGCTTTTAGCAAATCTAGTTCCCCAACTCCAGTCTTGCACCTATCAAGTCTGCTCTGAATTGTTGGAAGGTTGGCACAACTCACACTGAATGAACACAAGCCTGGTTACATGAGCCACAATTCACAAATTCAGAATGATTTTTACAGTATTTCAAACTCACATACCTTAATACCCATTAGTTTTCTAAATTTCACATTTTGGTCCTTGTTTCCAAAATTCAGCTTCTCCCAGATTTCTGCAGATTGTGATTTATCCTATAAAATTGAAAAAAACAATTTGTTACAGATATAAGTAGTAGATATAAGTACAGATATAAGTAGTTAATTTACAGATATAAGTAGTTAATTTAAGCTTACAGGCTAGCCAATGATTGAGAAAACAGCATATCAGCATGCAGCAATAGCTAAACAATTTCTAATATGTTCCATGAAGTTGATACCTTACTCTTTTAGTGCTAGTTCCCCACCACAATGTCTTATAGCAACACAAGTTAGTGATTAGCTACTTAGTCAACAAGGCTATATATTGGTTATGCAGATCAAGAGCCTTCAAGGACAGCTCTTGTTGCAATTCTGAAAATTCCAGTCAAAAAAGCTCATCACTTTCATGTTGTGCAGTTAAATATGATCATTAAGTGGCTAATGTTCCAGTGTAGTAGCAAACAAACTTTGCCTCTTCCTGACCTGAAGCTTGTGCACATCATACTGAAAACTATGCACCTGCAGATAACAGTATCTATGGCATAAAACTGAGATACTTATGTGAAATTACCCCTTCTTTTTTGCCTTGCCACAGCATTTTCCGCTTCTTTTCCTGTTCAGCAAACTTCATTGGATTCACCGCTGCTGGATTATAGTAACTTGGTACTGCTATTCCTGTCTCTGCCAGGGCCTTTGCTTGCAGAGCTGCCATTTGAGCTGCCATAGCTATCTGAGGAGTGACTTGTGTCCCAGAGGCCAAAAGAGCTGCAACATTGATGACAGGAGTCCCAGTGGCAGCTGCAGCTAAAATAAACATAAAAATGTTATGTAAGTTTTCAGACTTTCTCTATCTTAAGCACATATAACATGTACAATTTTCATTATTCATGAGAACTAGTAAAAGCTACTTCAGTGAAAGGGAATAACTATTTCATCAGACAGCTTCTCCATTCTACCCTATGGACTTATCTACTGGTGCAACTATTTTTAGGGACCATGTATGAAAAGATTTTGGAAGCAGAATAGAAAACTTTTCTACTGTTTTCTTATTTGAAGTCTGTCAAAGCTGAAATAAAATGAGGGATGCTGATTTTGCACATTCTTTTAAACCTCAAATTCAAAGCTATGAAAGCTTCTAGTTACTATTCATTCTGAGCCAGCAGTTTATAAAAATAGAATTACCAGCAGCCATTTCTTGTTGCTTCTGTTTTTCAACTAGTTCCTTCTCTCTCTGTTCTTGCAGTTTTTTTGCTCTTTCCAACCTAGAAATAATACACGAGATAGTCAAAAGTGATTTTAATTTTTCCTCATACAACAGACTCTTTTCTTTTAAGCAGCCAGAATATCATCGCTAAAGGACTTAAATGCAATTCTCCCAGGGATTTTGTTTTCTGGTGTATTTTGTGTTTCCAGTGTTCATTATTACATTACATTTGACTTCCTTGGTGAAAATGTGAATGGATTTGCTAGAATGACTGATTTCAATTTAGATATTTCTCTACAGTTCAGGTTTTACAGAGGTCTAGGTTAGCTGAGAAGGACAATTATGCTCCCATTGAAGCCTGCATGCAATGTTTCAAAGTTCTTAGCTTCTATATACTTTAGAAAGAAATCTAGTACCTTCTGGCCAGTGCTTCCTGTGCATCCATTGCTGTGTTTCGTCCCCTAAAAGGTGGTGGGCTAGGGGTTCGGCTGTGACTTCTGCTGAATCGTCTGGGTTTCTCAGGTCTCTTCTTTCTTTCCCTGAAAGTAACCAAAATTTCTCACATTTTACTGTTTCATAATTATATTATGTACCATAGCCTTCACCCATGCTATCATCGGCACTTACCTGCTTCTACTTCTAGTTCTGCTCCTGCTCCGGCTTCTATGTCTGTGTCTAGATCTTGATCTAGAGCGTGATCTTACACGTCGCTTTTTCTCTCTGCTCCGGGAGCGTGACTTTTTTCTATCACGGCTTCTACTACGATGACGCCTGAAAACACATTCCAAATTCCTAGTAATATTTCCACGCGTCTCAAGTTAGTATCAAGCAAAAGGATAGCTATGTAATTTTCTCTATTTAGAAGACAAAATGTTTTGAACTATAGGGTATCCTCACCTAAAATAAAATTAGCAGCTTGAATGCTACTCAGTGCTGTTTCTGTGTAAAGCAAGTTGTTGACATAATGCAGATATTTAACAGAAGGATTATAATACAAGAATCTTAAACTAGGGAGAGAGGGGGCACCACCTCTCTGCTCATCTCTAAAGAAGAATGGATAAATCATTTATGTCCTTACCAAAGGTATGGAGACTTACATAAAACCATGCAGAAGAGCATGTTGGCATTTCCTTTATGCTGCACCAATGCTAAAAGAAGATATGCTGGGGCAAATATTTAGGATGAGGGTGTGTGTGTATGTGCCTCCAAGCTACATGTCAACTTAAGGCAAGCCCCTGAATTTCAAAGGTTTTCTTAGGAGCGTGGCTTTGAAAAAATCTAGGATCATATTGGTTGAGTACCAAACTCAACCAACGGCAACATTTTGCAAATTTAGGCTGTGTATGCCCTAATGAACAGCATAAATAATTATAAACAAGCTGGGGTACTTCTGAAGTAAAACTAGTTATCTGGGAACTGTTCAATACTTTACCTTTCACGAGACCGAGACCTTGAATGACTCCGTCCTCTTGAGGATTTTTTCTCTTTGCGCTTATGTCGATCCTCTCCATTTTCAGAAGTGCTCAGGCTCTCTCTCCCTTTATCAGAAGAGTGATCTTTGTCATTATAGTCTTCTGATTTGTGCTTCTTGGACTTCTCTTTGGACCCATGTCTTCTTGCCTGTTTTAAGAAGAAGTTGGTTCTTTCAGGAAAATAGTGCAACAAAGAGAGTTAGTATGGGTATCAGCAGATAAAGAATGATATGTTGTGATGCAACATTAGTAACCTTAGAGGAGTGTGGCCCAGTCAATTGTGATGGTTTTAACACCACCATCTACCCAATGTTGCAGATACACACTATCATTCCTCTTCCCACTGTTCCCTCCCAATTCAATTTACATTTTTCTTTTGGTACAGGGTAGTAACATTCATGCCACAATCAATTTTACAGCATTACAGAGAAGAGTAGCCTTTCTAGTGTTTGGTCAACTCAAGCATATTGACAAAAACTTTGTACTACAGATTTTCAGAATGAGGTCTTGTTTGATCCGATACCAGTTTGATATTATTTTACCAGAGACTCTTACCATTACAAATTTCACCAAAACTTTGCTGGAAATTCACTGTAGCTTTGCTGAGTGCTTATACGTCTGCTCTAAAAACCTTAAGGGGCTTTAATTGTTTTGGGGGAGATCCCAAAGTAACACCCAGCTCTAGTATATAAATTAATTCCAAAAGTTTTCATAAAATAGTTAATCTTGTCCAAAAACAGCTTAAAACATGATTTAGAGCCCAACAACTCCCTGGTGAAGACAGTTTGGCATGCAAAGGCAGTATCCCTTTCCTACTCTAAGATGATCGACTGCTGAATCACTAGACAGATTAAATGGATGATTTTTGATTTCAAGTAACTAACTTCAATTAGATCCATTCTGACTTTTTCAATCACTCCCAGAACCACTGGAGAAAGATTATTAGAATGGCACTGTAAAATAAAGAGTGCAAAGTGTCTGCTTATTACATATACAAAATGGGACAAATCCACAAACATGGAATGAACCCCCTTGCAAGGCAGATATGATGAATGAAATAGCTGTGGTGGGTCCATCTCCACATTTGGGCAATGCCCAGTTTCTCCTGCCCTTCTTCCTTTCAAGCACTATAAAATTAGGAGAAATGTAATGAGCCAATGCATTATTTAAACAAGAAAACTATTTAAACACTACAGATTGATAAATGTAATTACTCATACTAATTTTGGATCAAACATCCACCATAATTGGTTAAAATCACCAGTTACTCCCAATGAATTAAAACTCCAAAATATATAGGCAGACCTTGTTTCTACATTTCAAGTGGAAAATACTCTTACTTAAATATATGGGAGCAGCCTTCAAAACATACATTTTGTATTAAAAACCACCATTACATCCCACAACGGATTTGTTTTTAAGGGAAATATGAGTTTGAATGACTAATAGTTACCTTATCATGGAGTAGGCTTATAATTTTGCTATCTGAGTCTGGAGCGTCTTCAGTTCAGTCTCTTCGCGCATTAGCACGCTGAGTATGATTTATTATAGAAATGTTATCATGTGATCTAAACAATATAGTCAAATTCACAAATACTCTCCTATTTTTTTTTAACAGAGCTTCCATCAGGAAAGGGGAAGAAATGTCCCTGGCCACACGTTAAGAAATTTCTCTCTCATCTAAGGCAGAACTTGGCTGACCTTCTGGCTCCTGCTGATGCTTGTTCACTGGTATAACCATTACACTGGAGGCAACTGACTTACCTAGCAATGTTACCACTACTGCCGCCTCATCTCCTTCCCCTTGTCTTAGCTTTAAGACCGCTTTCACTCTTACGAAGCCTGCACTATTCCCACAGGAATACTTCAAAAAACTGAAAAGAACTAAATAAGCTGGGATAAGGTGGGCAAAGAAAGTCTGTAAACTCTTGAGAAGTTAATGGAAGCTCTGTGAAAATCAAATATCCTAAACCTATTTTTCCAAAGAAATGTTTTTGCGACTGTTTCCACATTTAATCTGAATGAAATTGTCAACTATTACCTTTTTTGTCATACTGATGGCTTCATTCATGCTTCACACTCCAAGCACATTTTTTTTCTGAATTTACAATTTTGGTACTTACCATTTAGACAATTACACATTAAGATCTATACATGCTATGACATATTTAAAAGTATGTCTTGCACAATTACCCAAGCACTACAAAGTATTAATTACCTCTTTGCTTCTGCTCCGGCTTCTGTATTTTTTCCCATCATTATCTAAAGAAGGAAACATTGACCAATAATCAAAAAAGGAGCCTGAAAAAACTATTTTTCTTCACATACATTCCTATTTAGCTATTTTACTGTTTAAAGTTAGACTAGAAGCCTAACTTGCAACACCCTGACATCTTTCCCTATTGCCTATTCCTTTCCTATCCACCTCTCAAATCTTAATGTTGAAATCTAAATCCTCAAGAGTTCTGCATTTCAAAAAGCTAACTGTATTATCTGGAATATGCAACGCTGAAAGTCTTGCACTTAATCCAAAGACTCATTATATTGATTTAAATAGGACTGACTGCTAAGTAAACAGGCTGCAGCATGAAGCACTGAACATCACAAAACCAAGCATCAATCCAGTAAATCCAGTGCTTGATAATGGAAACTATTCTCATCCAGAGATTTCCATACCTGACTTCCGTTTTCTTTCTCTTGATCGTGAACGTGACCTTGAATAATGATGTTTTGAAGGTCTAGGAGAACTGGATGCATCTGAGCGTTCCTTTTTCTTCTCTCTATCAGGGGATGATTTATCAGGGGCTACTGTCTCTTGTTCTGAATCACTAGCCTATGTAAAACAAAAGCATTTTAATGTTATGCAGCAGAATGGCAACTAATTTACAGAATGCTGTCTCGTTCTAACTATCCACAGAGTATTGTTGTATCCTTTAAAAGATTATCACAAACAAAATGAGTTCACAGGTGGGGCTATTTGAGCTATATATTCCAGTAACGTGAACATTTTAAAAAGCTATTTCTCTAGCAGGGAGCCCTGTCCACAATTACTGAAAAACAGCATGCTAGAACTCCAACAGTATTGTACCATTTTCTACCGCAAGAGGGAACCTGTCAAGCTATTTCTAATCTTACCCTAACGTCTCACAGATGAGGTGGATTTTCTGGTCTAAATTCAATTCCTACTCTTAACCAGAGTAGATCCATTCAGTCAATAGGGTTTATAGCAATTTGTCAACTGGTTGAATGAATCTGCTCTAGCTGGACTAGCAACCGATTCTAGTCTCTGTATGCCGTGCCTTTCAAAGATTCGGGAAAATTCCTTGTTAAGTGTCATCAATGGATTCTTATTCAGTTCAACAAGACATTAAACAAACCTTTCATTAAAACGTTCTTTTCTCCTCCTTCTAGAAATTTTACGTCTCTTGACTACAAACACTTTAGCAGATATACCCACCCTTGGTCTGTTTTCCACTTGCTCCCTGAAAAGTACACAAATGACACAAATATCTTCTTTATGGTTCAAGGCAGACATCAGTATAGCCTTCTGCAATTCAGGGCCTTCCAAATATGCTGGATTCACCACCCGCAACCAGGACGGTCATCAAACATGTTTGCAGGAGATTATGGGGATTATAGGCAATGCATGGGCAATACCCAACCCACCAGATTGGGTAAGGCAGAGCTAGTACATCACGCATATTGTGCAGCAAACCAACTGAGGCAATTCCAAGTGGAGACTTAAAGACTGTATTCCAGGAACCATTTTTTCACATCTACTCACCTTATTTTAATCACATTTACAGAAACTAGATTTCTTGGGTTAATTGGCTGACCCTACTATGAGGCTGTGTATACTACAATATATGTGCAGCCCGGTCATGTTCACTTTCTGACATAAAGTCATCTCTTAAAATGTCATGTGTTCCCCAATGAGCGTGTTCGAGGGGATGGACAAAACAGTCAGAATAATGATCACACAATACTGATGCAGAATGGGTTGCATGGATTTGAAACCAAACGGCTGCACACAGAAAGTCCGCACTTCGTAAGGCCCATTTCTGCCCGTTCCCTCGTCCTTCCGCAACCCTTCCTCACTTCCTACAGAGGATCGGAGGGCCCTCAAGAACAGTACTATTCATCCCCAGAGTTTCCAGGAAAGAAGGAAAGAAATGTAGAGGTGTGGGCCACAAATAAAATACCAGGTCCTGTAGGATTTGTGTCAGGTGCTGTAGAGAGACAGAAAAATTGGTGACAACTGCCCCATCTGCCACAGTGGAAGAAGCCCCTCATGTTTTCCACCCATTACCTGTCGATGTGAAAGGTAACATGGGGAAAAAATGCCATAGCCCTGCGTAAACTTAGTTGTGCATAACTTACACTTCAGTACACAGGTTTGAGCTAAAACTTCCTTGGACCAGCATAAGCCACCGAGGGGGGGGGGGGGGGCAACCTAAAGTTCTTCAGATGTATGACAACCCTGTTCCAAGAACAATACTGGCTGTGTCTGGCTTGTGTGAAGTTAATTTTAGAAATTTACATTCAAAGCTGTTTACATTGCTATAAACAATCCATGCCAACGTTGGATCAAACTTGAATTCCCCTCGGTTCAAAATGCGCTTCAACTATGTTGCAGGCGGCACATTACTGTTTGTGACAAACAAGAACAACAAAGAATTTTAAAAGTGTGTAACTACTTCAAAACCAAAGGACTGGAAGTCAGAAGCATCTCCCACGCCCCACTTCTGAAGTTGGCTGAACTAATTTCAGAAAGAGTTACTTAGACGCAAGACCCAGGGTGTTGGATAGGAAACGGGATAAGAGCCTTCGAAAGCTTCATTTGGGAATAAGCCTCACTAAAGTGAGTGGAATTCTGCTCCGAAAGGAACACGACCGGCTCAAGATGCCAGAACCTGCGGATGGATGCAGCGACACTGTCGAAATAATGCATAATCCTGGGATATGTCGTTTTAAAAGGCCTTTCGCCTTCTCTGCCACCCAAACCAAACCTGCAAATGCCAGGATGCTGCAGTTCAAGAGCACTTTTTATTTTTCACCTTTTGGGTGAATGCTGAAAAGGGGCTCCTGTCCAGGGCTTTCTCGACCAAGAATGAGGGAAAGACACAGCGTTTAGAGGTTTACGTAAGACAACGCTGGGGAATAATGCCTGTAAATACTGCAGTCATGTATAGATCATGGAAATTCAAGGCGCCTCCTCTGCGTTGAAGAGCGGCTGCGATCCTGAGAGAGGCACAAAGGGTTTTCGTTCTTCTTGTTGATATTTACTGGCCATCTGGGGAACTCGAACCTTGGCTGGAGCTCTCAGAAGCAAGGCTTTCCTTGGCTTGTAAGGCTTACCTAACACTCTTCCACGGTCCTGAACAGGCATATGGACACAGTGGCTTTGTTTTATGTTCTGAGCAAGGATGCTGTTGGACTACAACTCCCAGCTTCCCACACCGTTGGCCTAGGTGGCTGCAAGCCATAGTTGCCACACAATGGCTCCCCTTGCTCTACAGAAACCTCCCAGAAGTAGTGCTAGGAAAGCTCCTGCTGCCAATGGTCTTTCTTCCAGTGCGCCTCAAAGGGGCTACAAGGTCTCCCTGTGGACTGATTCGACCGACTCACAGGGCTACAGCTTTGGCTTCTACTCTTGGTAGTTTCGACTTGTTTAATGCATCTGAGGAAGTGGACTGAAGTCTAGGAAGGCTCCGGCTGCCAACTCCTTTCTCCCGGTGAGTCTCAAAGGGGCTTACAAGAGCTCTTGGCGTACCGATCCTAACAACACGGCGATGGGATTTGGTGCTAACTAAACTGGAAGGTGAAGCCCCGCGGCGCAGGGTGGAAGGTGTAGGTGTTAGAAGGAATGTTACGTATGTGTTCCATAGGCTCCCATTATCGCTCCCCAAGGGATCCCTCCCTCATGGCTTCCGATAGACACCCTTCAAGACTGGATCCCTTCCCCCCCCTAAAAAGACTCGACCCTAAAGGAAAAATATTGACCCTAAAAGAACATTAGTAGCGCCTGGGAGTATTTAGGAAACACCCCCCAAATGTTACTCTTAGGCTGCGTCCACACTGGAAAATTAACCCGCTTTGGTCTCGCTTCAACTGCCTCGGCTCAGGGCTGTGGGATTCTGGGAGTTGGAGTTGGTTGTGGGGCCCCGAGCGGACTGGGGCCAAAGCGGCCTCTTCCTTCTCTCTGCCCCCACAATAAACTACAATTCCCAGGATCCTCTGTTCAAGCGGTATCAAACTGGGTTAGTTCCGCAGTGTGGCTCAGGAACTGAAATGCGGGAGATGTCGTACTTCTCCCGCGTTGAAGAGCCTGGCCCCCGCGAAAAGGAGAGCAACGAAGGGGGCCGGCGGCTGGGAAAGTTCGAGAAGGGCTGCGCGGGACTCCTCCCGAGGCCCAACATGGCGCCCGAAGGGAGAAGGGCGCCGGGCGCCATCTTGGCTCGCGCAGTCAACCGCCCTCCCGTCCGTCCGCCGCGGAAACCAAAGCCAAGGCGAGCCAAGCCCCGCTCCTTCTCGGGGAAACTCACCGCCATGGCGGGCTCCAGGGGAAGGGAAGGGAAGGGGCGCCCTCGTCCCTCCTCCGCGGCTCCCGAGCTTCGGCGCCGGCTGTCTCTCTCTCTCGCTCGCTCCCTCCTCAGCGAGCGACCACCCGCTCTACTTCGCCGCCGCTCCACAAAACCTCGCTCGAGGGACTGAGGCCAAGCCGCCCGCTCGGCCCCGCCCCCTCGCGCCTGGGTGCCCGGATGGAGGCGTTGGGGGCGGGGAACGCCCAAGGTGGGCGGGGCTCGCGTTCTGTGCGTGGGAAGGGCTGAGAGGGAGAGGGGCGTCAGGAAAGAGTAGAGGGGCGCTCCCCCTGGCTGGAGACGGAGCTTCCGGGTTCCTTTTGGGTCGCATTTCTGGTCGCCTGTCGTGGGTTAGTCCACAAAGGAGCCAGCCGGGGATTGTGCTTGGAGCGCTGGAACTCCCAGAATTCCAGAGCCTTGAGCTAAGGCGTGGTGCCAAACCGGGTTATGTCTCCAGTGTGGATGCAGCCTAGGGTTCGAATCCCGGCTCGGCCATGGAAACCCTCCCTCATCCTCCTCAGGGAGGCCAACCCCCTTCTGAACAAACCCTAAACCCCGCTGGCTGCCCTTGGGCGAGTCACACTCTCTCCGCCTCCTGAGAGGGCGGCCGTGGCCAAGGCGAAGGAAACTGAGGGTCGCCATAAGTCAGGGACGACTTGAAGGCGTCGAAAAGGGCCCCTCCCTCAACTACAAATCCCAGAATGCCACGGGAGGCAGGAGTTAGCCCTACAAGCGGACCGACCCGTGCTGTGAGAGCGCGGCGCGGGATTGTGCCAATGGCAGAAAAGCCGAACCAGTACAGCCACTCTTGACTTTTCCTAGCTCTAGGGGGTTTGTGTGTTTGTCTACTAACTTCGTTTGCGCGGGTTGAGGAAGTTAGACTCCGCGGGCGCTCCGTAGTTGAGTAAAAGGAGGGCGGAGAGGGAAGAGGAGGAGGCAGGAGGGTTCCCGCCAATTCAAACAGCCCCAGAGGCAGCCTGGCGATCGCGGCTCTTCTTCTCTTGGAAGGGAGGTAGAGTATGGGCTGACAGGCGGGAGTTCAACCGGGGAAGGTTAAAGATCTCAGAAAACTACCAATTCCAGAGCCCTGGCAGTGAAAGCAGTGTCAAACTGCATTAATTCTACAGTGCGGATTAGCTCAATCTCTCCCAGCAGAGAAGCTTGGCCTGATATGCATCTACACAGCTTTCCAAATCTCTGCCACTCTGGCGGCTGTTTAAAGGCTCTACATTATGACTCCGTTTTATTGCAGAGACTTAGGGCCCGAACAGACAGCCAAAATAAAGCTGCTTTGGGTCACTTTGGAGGTAAGCTGTTTAAATGACACACACATCTGAAGAGGCCAGAAGCTGCGCCAAAGCTGCACTCCAGTCCTTAGGTCTGGAGCATGGCTTTGGTGCGGCTTCTGGACTCTTAGGACGCATGCATCATTTAAATAGCACACCTCCAAAGTGACCCAAAGCAGCTTTATTTTGGCCTGTCTGTTTGGGCCCAGAAATGACTACTTTGAAGGCCTCTGATGTTGCTTTACTTGCTGGTCTTCTGCTTTTTCCCAGGCCACAAAGATGTGGGATGTGGCTGAGTTTTTGCTGAGTGAAGACACAAGAAGCGGGCAACTCATCCTTCATTCCAAAGAAGAAAGTCTGTATCAGCTCAATGCACTCCTTAAAGTTGCCTCCTCTGAAAAGGTAGAATGTTCTTGGCTTGCGCTTTGTGGCCTTACAAGCAAATACTGTCCTGCTGCGCACACTCTTATAATAAGTATTCGACTAACCTTTAATAAATTATAGTTTATTGTGGGTTTTGGGGGCTCTGTGGCCATGTTCTAGAAGAGTTTCTTCCTGATGTTTCACCAGCAGCTGTGTCTCTGAAGATGCCAGCCACAGATTCTGGTGAAACGTCGGGAAGAAACTCTTCTAGAACATGGCCACAGAGCCCCCAAAACCCACAATAAACTATGGATGCTGGCCATGGAAGACTTCAACTTCATTTTAATAAAGTGAACCAAAGGCCAATCCAACAGTTCTGTTGCCTGCTATTAAAGTTAAACTCTATTGAGTTTGCAGCCCAAGAAGGTGTTGGCTGGAAGAAGCATCTGGCCAGCAGCTCGATTTCCTAGAAGCTGTATTGAGAAGGATATGTTTTGGTTCTGTGTCATACAACCTGCAGTGACTTGCTGCTGGACTCCATTGTCAGATGCTGCGTACCCCAAGCCCTCATTTTGTATCTGGGAATCGAAATCAAATGTTGAAGGTGGGTTACTGAAGGCAAAGGTTGCTGACTCCAGTTGTAGCGTTGGAAAACCAATGCCTAAATAAAGAGCATTTGTTTCCTGCTAGATGTAGTGACAGCCTGTTGAAAAAGTTACAAGAAGAATTTAATTCCCATAGGTTCCTTACTTATTGTGTTTGTAAAGGAATGCTGTTCAGAGGCCTTCTTGTTACTTCTCAGGTTTCGTCTAACCCAGAGCTGTATTCCTGCAAGTCGAGGGACGGCTGTCTGTTTGTAGCTGACAGAGCAGTGCTTCTGCTTGATGATATTTGTCAGTCTCTTCGGATGTTTATTCAGTTTGGTGAGTTTACAGGCAGGAAAAGGAATTATGTCGGTGTTCCCTGAGTAATGTCAGGACTTACATGATATTTTATGGACGTTTCAGAGACTGAGGTGGATGTTGTTGGCTTGTGTCAAGAAGGGCAGTTCCTTGTGGCTGGGGAGAGAAGTGGCAAGCTACATCTTATCCATGTACCGTCACAGCAAACCCTGTTAACAAACGTATGTCAAATTTCTTGTTTTTCTGACTTTTAAAACCTACCATTTCAGAAGTGCGACTGCGTTTTGATGTAATGGTAAAGCACCCTGTTGTTTACATAGCCTCCTGTTCTATGTGAGCTAGGCCAAGTACGTAAATGCCCTGGAACCATCAAACCAATTGAACTTACCATGCAGAGTTTGATGCTGCTTTTTTTCCTGATGTCCACTTCGCTGGAGATGCTGATGGCTGGACATAAGGAACTTATGAATTTGATGCCTGTATTCCAGAGCGTGGAAGTGTTTTTTGGCCTATAATTCCCAGAATGCTTAGGCCACCTGGGGGATTCTGGCTGTTCTACTCTGAAAGTAACTTTTCTGAAGATGTGAAATGAGCTCTAGGTATGGCATGTGGTTGAAATGCTTTCACACTATAATATAGGGCATAAATGCGCTAAAGGCACCAGATCGCTTCTGACCTTGGAAGCTATGCAGGTTGCTGTCGGTGATATTTCAGTGGAAGGAACTGGCAAAAGCACCTCTGAGGATTCTTCACCTAAGAAAACCCTATGAGAGATGTATGGGGTCGCCATAAGTGAACAGGCGACTTGAAGACACACACACACACATGCACAAACATTCTAACTCTCACAAATATATAATGTATATTTTCTCATAGAATTTATAAAATTTAGGGTTAAAACAATGTGTTATCCCCATAAATTAAATTTATCTTTGATAAACTGCACTTGTTACTGATTATTTCTGTGAATTTGTGTTTAGGTATTAGTTCAAGAATCTTCAAACAGCAGAACTTATTTGAACCTTATTCTGGAGAAAGACATTTCTGATGGAGGTAAGATATCTTGCAAGTAACTAAGACGTGCGATTTTTAAATTTGCTGTTCCAAGGTAGCATTTTAATCATCAGTCTTAAAATCTCATTTGCAACTGGTATACTCCACTGCCTTTATCTTTCCTTTGATGTGCATGTACTTAGTCAGAGACGACAGTAAGTCTATCTGCCTGCCTTGTTGGTATTTGGAGTGGCCCAGCATGAATATTCTTAGGCTGACTTTGACATCTATTGAGAAACTCTGTTAGGAAGACTGCTGGCATTTTGAACTTTTTTTGTTTGTTATTTTATAGGTACTTACCATGCATTTATTCTCACAAACAGTGGATTCTTTTGTATTATGAACCTCCCATTTGCCAAAACTCAGGAAGGTAAGACAACATTGATTTTAAAGTAAAACATAATGTCCAGTCATTGCATGGATTATGAGATGGTGTCCTCTGTAATAAAATCCTTTGTATCAGTTTCTTTATCTTGCTGGTGATAACAATGAATATTATCCTGGATTTATTTAGTTTGAATGCTATTGATATGATAGCTATTTGTCTTGCTTTGCTGCTTAATAAATGTATGACCAGCAGAGAGTTTACAGGCATTTGCTTTCTTTTCTAAATCAGTGATGGCCGTGGTTAAATAAGGGGGAATGCTTTTTTAAAGATACAGAGTTCTTATCACTCTTTTTAATTTTGTACAGCAATTGGCAAGATGGACATCAGCACTGCAAAGAAGGTAACCAGGAATTTGTACAAGTGTTATAGCTTGTGTTTTGATTTTAATACAGTTTGGCTATGATTTGGAGTCCCTTAGTCCTTTTGAGGTTATCGGGGTGCAGTTCTTTTGTTGCTCCTTCATTGTTGTTGTTTTAATTTACCAAATGCATATCATATTGTTCCCATTCTGTGGTAGATACTAGCCAGAGTAATTACTCTTCCCACTTGCTTCTGAGACAAGTCTAGACAAATAATCCAGTCTTTACCACTTTTCTTGAAATCTTGAACTACCCTTTGCAAAGAAAACAGAAATTTATGAATGACTGTGTGTGTGTCTTACAGCTCCAAGGCCAGATGGAAACTTGTTTTATTTCAACAGAAGCCTATCATACCATTGGCTGCCTTACCGCTTTGACTAAGCACACAGCAGACAAATTCACTCTGATAATAGGGGTAAATAAGAGTGTTGTTTGAATGCTTTTATTGGTGAATTTCCTATGGGTTAATCTAGAGCAACTGAACTGGTTTTAAGATAGTCCCAAATGATTTAGCTTTTAGGAATTCCCACCAGATCTCTGTTCAGAAGGTCACACAGGCTATCTTGCACACAGGTGTCTGCTGTAGGGTGAGCCTCAAACTACATCTTATGGTAAATCTATAACTTCCACCAGAAACAGTAGGCCTGTCGCTTCTGTCCTCCCACCGCATTCTCCTGTAATATGTAGGGATGCAAAATGTCTTGTGTTATGTGTGTTTCCCTTTTTCCATCCACTTTATTGCCAGCTTGCTTGCAGAGGCAGGGAAACCCACAACATCACAGGATTCTCTTATGTTGAACATCCTCAGATCAGAGGTGGGCAACTTGTGTCCCTTCAGTTGTTTTTGGGCTGGAGTCTTCCACCACTGGTTAAACTGGTTAGGGCTGATGGGGATGGGAGATGCAGTCCACAAGTTGCCCACCATTCCTTAGAAGTTAGGGGACAGAAGGAGAAATTGAAGTAATACCTAGTTTCAGCCAAAATGTATGTGTATTGGGAAACCATCACTCTGTGGTTTCCCAGCACAAGGATGCTGTGTAAACATCCTACGCATGAGCGTGTGATGATGGGTTCCAACTATTCTCTGCTCTCTGCTAACATCATATTGGATCCATGTCCAAGAAGTTAGGCTTTCCCCCCCCCCCCCAAACTTGAAGCTACACTTGAGGCTACAGGTCTCTTTAGTACAACACAATTATAACACTTTGGTACCAGTTTAATTGCCATGACTCCATCCTGTGGGATTGTGAAATCGTTTCATGAGATATTTAGAATTCTCTGCCACAGACCCCTAGTGCTACAATTCCCAGGATTTTGTAGGAGGCAGCCATGGCAGTTAAAATAGTCTCAAATTGTGTAGTGTGAAAAAGACCAGTCTCCTATGATTTGAAATGTGTTTGCACCACTGGGTGGCAGTCATCCTCATTTTAGTAGGAATTGAACGTCTTGTTACTAAAATGCCTCTCTTTAATATTGCTGTTTATGTTATATTACATGGGAATATACAAAGTGAAATTTAAAATCCATAATATAGGCAATAAAATAAATGTCTTGGGGTTCATAGCTTAAAGAAGTAACCCTAAACACACTTAATTGAAGTAAATCCTCCTCTGAGTTAGGAGAATCGTAAATCTGTTATGACGCAAATGTGTGTTTCTGATACGCCTGTTTCTTAAAGGGTGTAGGTGACTGTGTGATGTCCGTGTGGGAAGTGAATCCTAATAAAAAGCAGATATCCCTTGAAAATGTTGTCGATTCAACAATGATTAGAGGTATGTTCTCCTTGGTGCAAGCATCTTGAATAACTCTCCACAATTTAGTTTTGAATTTGATGAAAGGGACTAAGATAACAGAATGCCATAAGGAAGGGGAGGGAACCCATGTAAGAGAAGGGTGTCGAGATTTTGAACAACAACAACTAATAATTGGTTCCATTCATTATGTATTTGTATTTATGCTCATGCTTTCAAGCCACCTATTGACTTATGACAACCCTGTGAGTTTCATGGTATTTTCTTAGGCAAGGAATACTCAGAGGTGGTTTTAGCAGTTTCTTCCTCTGAAATATAGCCTACAGCAGCAGGTATTCATTGGTGGTCTCCTCTCTAAGTACTAACCAGGCCCGATTCTGCTTCGCATCCAAGATCAGACAGGATGTTGTGCCTTCAGAGTACTTATCTGTATGATACTTTCTGTCCTCTAGTAAGGCAGTTGTCCTTGTCCTCAAAATCCTTGTAAGCCGCCTTGAATTTCATGCTGGGAGAAAGGTAGCATATAAATTAAAGAAAGAAATGAAAACGCTTTTCAAGCAAACTTTGTTCAAAATGTTTCTGTCTCAGTTTTATTTTATTTGGTTTATTTGTTGTTTTGCAGCTGCAAAGAGGCTACAGGTTGTTGACAGCTTATTGTTTATCTTGGATAGTGAGGCAAGTATATTTCAATTGGATTTATTTTGTTATCTAATTGTAGCTTCTCCTTGAAGTTAATGCCACATTAGTTCAATAGACCTATTTGGGCAGTTCTGTTTCGGGCTAAACGGGGGATATGAATTAGCCTTTTCCTTGCACACAGCTCCTTGGGACAAGCCATGGTTAATCGACACAGCTTGCAACCATAGTTTTCCATTTTGTCTGGAACTGGAATCTATAATTAAAGATTCAAGACAAGCCAGGATGTTAAAGCAACATAATGGTTTAATATCCTGGTTTGTTCTGTAGCTAATAACTGTGATTTCCTGTTTCAGACAAGACAGTTTTGGCTTTTATACTTATTTACAGGAATGTATATACCACACACACCTTCCTGGACAGACAGTGAAACTAGGAGCCATTGTCATGGACTTCTTTGTCACAGGGACAGTTGTTTGAAAATGTATAGTTGTGACTTGTGGATCCTTGCTTGACTAATAACTTTCAAAAACTGGCTAGCTGGTAGGAGATATTTAAGACAAACAGCCAAAGGTAATGGGACTTGGCTATACTAACTTGGGCGCTAGCATGATATTTCTGTTCTTCTTTCTGATAGAACGTTTTGTCGTTGTGGAATGTTTACTACCTTACTGTGATTTGGGACGGCCTTCTGGTTGATGTTGAAGAATTCCTTCTGACTTCAGAATCAGATTTTTCAGGAACTGCAGGGTAAACTAGATTATTAATCCTGTAATTTCAGAGAAGTATGCACTGTTCTGTCACTACAGAAGAGATCTTCCCCTGCAACCTTCCCAGATCTAATGCCCTACTTTTCTTGGGAGCCTGTACTCAATCACTTTAGAATCAGAGTTTGGAAAAGTGACTTTTTGGGATGACGTATCCCAGATTTTCCCTAGGCCATGTCGGTTGGAGGGCTTCACAGAGCAGTAGTCCAGAAAAGTACCTTTTCCAAGCTCTGTTCACACTGAACGCAAAGGTGCACAGTGTCCAAAAAGCAACCCATTCAAGCTCCACTTTCCAGGGGTCTGTGCAAAATGTAGACCCTTTTTTCTGCATACACCTAGCCTTTCTCAGGGAGAATCATTTTGCTAATACTGGAATAATGTTAAATTCTAGTAGCTTATAACTGCTTGTTTGACACAGTTTTTCTTTTTGTTTAGACAGGGGATTGCCAATCTTAAACTGGTTGTTTTGACAAAACCTGGAAACAGCAAACAGGTATTGACTTTTTGTTTTTCTAAGGACCTCCTTCTGCCTAATAAAACCTGCCAAACAAGACTTTAAGCCCCACTTTTCATTTCTTGTGATTTTCTTAATTGTTCCATTTTATTATAGATGCGGAACATCATGATTTTTTCACTGCCTGCTATGCACCAGCTCTACTCTTTGGAAGTAACACATGTTTCTTCTCTGGTTCAAAGTGGAATAAATACTGTAGGTTTATTTCTCTGTTCTTTACTCACAAGTAAACTAGGGAGAGATGATGTGAAAGGCAGGAGAAAAAAAGGACAGGAGTGGATAAAAGGCAGCTCAGGCTGAGTCCAGCCAGCTCTTGAGCTTTCCAGTCTCCCTGGACTGTCCTGTTTCTGGCCTGTCAAAAACATGCATTTGCCTCTTGGAAATTTCCAAGAGTAGGAATTCACCTTTTAAACAGGATGCAAGTTTCCCTTGCACTCCTTAATGTAAGAAATACATGTTTTTCAAAACCAGAAGTGGATTTCTGGACATTTCTTTGCCATTGGCTGTTTAGTGGGCTTGATGGAGCTTTAGGCCAAAGCATCTGAAGAGCCAAAGGTTTCTCACTGTACTTCAAGGCTTCTGTTTGGAAAGGGAGGCTGAGAAGATTCTGTCACAAAGAACAATATTTGAGAGATTCAGTAATACAGATACTGACCAGAACAATAAAATGGCCATAATTTCTAGCAAAATATTTTTCTCTCTCTCTAAAAACTGTGTCTCTTACAGGATACGATATACTTTATCGAAGGAGTATATGAAAATGAACAAAAGTAAGCTTGTACTAAAATTGACAGATCTCTTACTCATTTATTTTGAATGGTCCCAACAGTTTTGTTTTTTAACCAGGAATTTGTTTTTAGGTCTTCAGACACGTCAATTTCCTTTCTGGTAATGAGATGCTTAACAGAAGCCTTACCTGAAAACAGGTAAGCATGCATCTGTATGTCTTGTTTGCTGCTACAGTTCAGGTGTAAAAGTTTCTTCTTTAGGTGAAGTTGAACCGTAGTTGAAAATGCAGATGCAGGGAGTCACAGTCAGAATTGTAAGTAATATGCTTCTTGCCTAGCTAATTTTCAACCGTTTTATTGGCGATACTGAAGAATAAAAATCATATTCAGAGTTGAACAGCTCTTACATTCTCTGAAGATGCGAGACACAGATGCTGGCAAAGCGTCAGGAATAAACTCTTCTAGTACATGGCCACATGAACCGAAAACTCACAAAAAACTATGAATGCCGGCCATGAAAGCCTTCAACTTCACAACTCTTACTAGACTTTGTTAATAATTTTTAGATAGGAGATCATGAGATAATCGCACTTCCTTTTTTTCCTCTCTTCTTAGACTTAGCCATCTACTTCACAAAAAGGAGATTGTTAGATAACCACACTTCATTTTATCTCTTTTCTTAGGCTGAGCCGTTTACTTCACAAGCACAAATTTACCGAGGCTGAGAGTTTTGCTATTCAGTTTGGATTGGACACTGAGGTATGCTGTCTGCAAACTATACCCTGTACCTTATTGCCAGCTGCAGAGATGATGCTGGTAGCTATTTGCATGTCTGTATTCTAACAAGACAGCTGTTGCATTTATTCTGAAGCTAATAAATAGCTCCCCACTCCACTCTGGGTGGGAACAACATTTGTATTTTAAATGAGAAATAATGTACTTTCCCCCATGGATCTTGTGTCTTAACAGCTTGTTTACAAAGTGAAATTGAGCTCTATTTTGGAGAGATTGGTTTCAGAATCTGCTAAGGAAGATGAGCAGTTGGCCTGTTTGAAACTTGTGGCTGAAGCTAAAGAAACCTTAAATAAAATAAAGGTATGCACTTACTCTGTATTTCCTTTGCTTATATGTCTGATCAACATATTTGGAAGGTAGGACATTCTTGTTATCTTTCTTTTTCTCTTCCTTTCCAATAGGATAAGCAGTTTGTGGCTGAGTATTGCATCAATACCCCCTGGCCAACCTATGAAACTGCTCAGGAAATGTTGGACTATACTCAAAGCAGGGTAGGTTTCAATAGGTGCTTTTGTGTACTTTGCCTAGGGCCTAAGCTACTATAACTCCAGCCATGTCTATAATGTTCATGCAGCCTGTTTTGACTGGTGCTTATAATTCTTTGGTTAAGATGCTTGCATTGGACTCTTTGAGACCTCAGACATGCCATGCCCACTGGACTGCAAATTAATGTAGTATTTCATGTGCTCATTTCAGTACCTGAAGAACAATGATGCGACTGCCACCATGCTTTTGGTTGGGGATTCAGCGCTTTTTACAGAGGTAACAAAACTAAACTCGTGCTGAATTTGTTACTACTGGATTGGGCTATGGGATGAACGGCTTGAAGGAGCATCTTGGGCTACTCATTTCGAGTGCCATTCTAGATTCTAGCCAGTTTGTCCCATTTGCAGGATCACTCTTACCGATTTCAAGGTCTAAAACAGGTGATAGGTCCCAGTGGGGGCAAACTGGTCTTTTTTCATGGGGTTTTCTCCAAACTAAAATGGGGGGCATCCCTCTGGCGTGGCATGTTGCCTGGGGTTTCTGGAAGCTATACTCCAAAAACAAATTTTCCAAGCTCTGAGGAATCCCATAGGGAAGGACCTGCTCCTGGTAACCCAAGTCTTATCACATGTAGTGAAGACTCAGTTGATGATTCTGAAAAATATGCATGTCTGCTGGTTTGCTTCTCAGCTGGCTTGAATGTTTACTACAGATCTTTCTTGCAAAATAAATCTTTTGGTCCTTATTTAGGTACTGCGGGCACAAGCAAAACTAACTACTTTTTATGGAGCATTTGGACCAGAGAAGTTCAGGTTGAACTCTTTCATTTTGTGTGTGTATGGGTGTGTGCATTCATATTCTGCTTTCCCCACCCACTTTACCAGATTGTGCTTCTAGAAAGGTAAAAAGTGAGGCTTGGACATTTTAGCACCTCCCATGACGATGAAAGAGGCATTTCTATGATAGGTTGTATGCACCAATGTGCAGACTTTCAGGGTTATTCAAATAACAATTTGGGTGCACTTTCAACATTCATTGATTGATTCATTCAACTTACTACCCTTTCTCATAAGACCTTAGTGCAGCTAGTATTTGTGAACCAAGTAGCATCCAAGCCTCACCTGGACAGCAGCTGAACACTGCAATACCAAGCAGACAGCCTTGCTGTCAGTGCTTCTCAAAGGGATTCCCATTACTAGACCATCTAATGCTGTGCTCTTTCATAGAGGACAGTTTCCAACAGCCAGAAACAGCCAGTGATCTAATGAAGCTAGAGGCTTTCTAAAACTCCCAATCAGAAATATTTCAGATGTGAGAAACCATTCTGAAAAAGTAATAGGCAGGTGATAGTCGTGCAAAGAGTAATCAATACTTTTTAATTGGAAATGTTCAAAATCAATACCATGTACATATATAGAAATAGGTTTAGCAGGCTGAAAGCTTTACTGCTGCATCTACCTCTACTAGGTCAAAAGGAATACTAAAATTAACCAATAATAGTGTTGGATCCAGCTTTAGCTTAGAGAAGACCTACTGAAATTGATGGGGTATAAATTGGTTAGCTCCAATCCAGAATCTCTCTGCCATATCTAGAGTCAAATGAGCATGTTAAAAGCACATATAACATGAAAAAACTCGGTACATTTTAGTATATGGTCATGAAAGTTTGGAAAAAGTTTGGTTGTTATGCTATTTCATCAAACCTGCTCATTGAAGATAAGGTAATCCTAATACAGTGGTACCCCGGGATACGAAATGATCGCGTTACGAAATTTCCGGGATACGAAAAAGTCAGATTGGCAAAAACTGTTTCGGCTTACGAAAGATTTTTCGGGTTACGAAATTCTTTTCGGCGCGAAATTCAAATGCTATAGGCTTCCAGCGCTAACGGAAAGCTATTTCGGGTTATGAAATTTCCGCGTTACGAAGGGAATGGCGGAACGAATTAATTTCGTAACCCGAGGTACCACTGTATACAGTATAGGTGTGTAATGGCTGTGTCCTTTAAACCTTTAAGAAAGTCTTAATTAATGGGCTCCATAATAAACTTGATATTCATTTATTTTGTGTAACATCTAATCCAAACGTCTACAATATTACAGAACCAAATTCAATTGGGGAGGAAGAACCCTCTAAAAATATCACTTTGTTTCAGTACTGTACCTTGTTTCCATGCTTGGAATGTATTTCACTTGGGCCACAGTCCAATATCTAACCATTGCTCTCCTAGTGGAACGGCTTGGCTTGAATTTCTGCACAATGAGGACATCTTCAGGGACATCCTTCTACAGCTAAAAGAAGACAATCTTTCCTCTGCACAGTACCTCTGGCTAAGACATCAGGTAACTTGCTTGGGATGTACACTATTCATCTTTCCAGTAGCTTGTGAGTGAATGGAGGACCACACAAACAGATGGGGCTGCATGTGGCCCATGTGTTGCTCATCCCTAGGTTATGAGAATATCTCTTTGCTCCTTTCCAGGCTGACTTTGAAAATAACTTTGATGTGAAGATGCTGGATGAACTGCTGAGCACAATCTCTGTTACCACTTCCCTTAAAGAACTGTGCCTGTGGCTGGGGAATATTGTCATTCCTTTCGTAAGACGAGTTTTACCTCAAGGAGAGGTAAGATCTTGGGGAAGATTAGAGGGATTTTTGTGAGGTTGCTAGTAGCGATCACTGGTGAGTAGTCAGGCAAGTATATAAGTTACGGGTTATTTGGGATGTTTTTTTAGCCATAATAATGGTGGACGTTGCCGGGTTGAACAGTGCTATTTATGAAAGCTGCAACACATTTGTCCAGATAAAGCATATAAGTATTAAAAGGTATGTTTACTTTGGTTTAAGAAGAATTTTAGGAGTGTAAGGGGTGGACTAGCTGAAATGTTTAAAATTTCCGGCTTGAGGCCCCATGTACTACAGTATTTCTGTTTTGGTCAAAACAATCAGTTTCTTATTAATTCTTTCTGACTTGTCTGGATTTGTTTTGAATTGCACTTATTATTTTGCAAGAAGCCGAGAGACAGGGTATACAAGTTTAAAATGATCAATTTTCCTGCCCATTTCATTTTAATAGTATGTGGAGGATATATTAGCATTTTGCTGTGAGCAATGGAACACCAAAGAGCTGTGATCTACTGATCATAAGAAGAACTGTAATCTGCCAATCATAAGCAATTTTGCTTGACCTAGTGGGGATTTCCATTTTTGTCTGTTTTACAACCATTAAGCCATAAAATGAACATGTTTATATGCAAGCGAAGGAAGGCATCTCTTTTTCGTGTGAGTCACATGTAATCTCATGGTCCCCTTCTGAGTGTACATGGTGCTACAGTATGCTCAAGTTTAAGTAGATGTTTGGAAGTCTAAGCAATCTTTCCTCCAAGACGCTGATGCTGATGATGAACAACTCTATTTTTAGTGTCTTTTCCCTGAAATTGGGACTCAAGATGAGTTGGGAATTAGGACTAATGATGATGTTTCTTTAAAATGCAACCTGGTTTGATGCTTACTTTCTAGAAAAGAATAGCAAAGTGGCTGGAACAAGGGGCACGAAATCTTGAGTTAACTGATAAGGTAAAGTATAGCAATTCTCTTGGGAAAAAAATATTCCATTTCATTTTGGTTTTGCATCTCCCCAGAAATGTCATAAATGTGTCCTTTTTCAAAACAGGCCAATTGGCCGGAAAATGGGCTTGAAATGGCACAGGTGTTTTTTACCAGTCAAGGTGAAGTTGGATTGGCTTCTTCCTGGCGTTGGGTTCCTTTGGTAAGTATTCTTCTGTCATAAAAGACATTCCAGAGACATAGAAAAGCAGAATGAGAGAGGCAGAGCACATATCTTTATTGTGAGCCACCTTGGGTCCCTCCCTCTTGCTGTTTTTGCTATATCAAAAGAGTGGCTCAATGAGAGTGTTGACTCAAGAAAATGTCACCCTTGGTTTGTATTTCAGAAAGACAAAGATGATGAGATCTGTAGTCTGTCAGACTTGGTCACTACTTTACAAGGCTTGGTGGATCTCTACAGGAAGTACAACTGTAGGCTGGCCCTCTGCGACTTTGAAAAGGTGTGAGAAATTACAGCATCAAAACATGAGGGTTGTGCATGCATGCATGTTTGCATGCACATGTGCCAGTATTCTCTGAGATGCAACTGGTGGAACCAATTTGCATGTGTAGCTAGACTGTTGGACTTGGATTGGAAGATGTCACATCTGAATCCAATCCAAGAGTTTGTTCTTGTGTACTTTCAAGTTGATTCCAATTTGTGGTGACCGTATCCTAGGCGTTCTTGGCAAAATTCCTTCATAGGAAATTTGTCCTGACCTTCCTCTGAGACAGAGAGTGTGATTTTGCCCACAGTCACCCAGTGGGTTTTCTTGAGTGAGGCAGGATTCGAATGCTGGTCTCCTGGAATTGTAGTCCAACTCTCAAATACATTAGATCACACAGGCTTTCATGAATGGGGCTTGTTTGTCACCACTGGTGTAAATCCATTTCAGTTCAACAGGTCTGCTCTTTCTGGGACTAAAATTAGGTTTTACCTTGGCTTTGAACCCTTGTTTGTCATGAAAGACAGTGATCTACCTTAACATGGCCATACCTTTTCAGCCAAACCTGTCTAGAGAGATATTGTGAAGATCAAATGGTGTGAATCCTCCATATGCCATGTTGATATCCTCCAGATGTTTTGGGTTCCAATTACTATCAACCTCTGGTAACATGGCCAGGAGTCAGGGATCATGAAAACTGTAGTCCAAGAACATCTGGAGGACAACCAGTTACCCACCCTTTGGAAGAAAGCTGGGATATATAGTATGTGAGAAAGTGACGTCCCCCTTCTGTTCTAGAAATCAAAGTTGGTGTTGGTGGACACAGTTAGTGGCTGCATCTACACTGCAGAAGTAATCCAGGTTGATACCTCTTTAACTGCCATGGCTCAGTGCTATGAAATCCTGGGTGTTGTAGTTTGTTGTGGCACCAGAGCTCTCTGACAGAATATCCCACAAAGCTACAGTTTCCAGAACTCTATTGAGTCATGGCAGTTAAAGTGCTGTCAAACTGGATTATTTCTGCAATGTGGCTGCACTTAGTGACTTTTGAGTGATAACGAAGCCTTTAGAGAAGTAGATCCATTGCCAAATGCTCTTTGTACATTTTACAGTGATCTTTCTTTGTTTGCTTTTTGGTTGCTTACTGCCTTCTAGGGAAATGCAAATACAATAGTGTTTCGTATGTTTGATAAAGTTCTGGCACCTGAACTTGTTCCAGTAATTTTAGAGAAGTATATTGGACCGTACATCTGCCATCATAATCTACAAAAGGATGAAATTCTCTTGCTGTACATAAAGGTATCTTTTTCCTCTTCTCGAGCAAAAGAAAAACTTTGTTGTGTCATGAAATAACTAAGGATGCTATCTAATAGTTTCTGTTCACTTGTCCAAATCCAGAGGCTTTATAGTGTTTAAGGAATAAAAATAGTAGATGATAAGTGTTCCCCACTTGAGATACTAACATTGTAATCTTATACATATTCACTCTGAAACCATGTCCTCTGGATTCAGTGAGGTTTATCCCATGGGTCTGCATAGAACTGCCTAAAAAGTGCAATATAATCCAGAAGAAGAATACGAAAGCACTTGTTGTTGGTTTAAAGATTTACTTTCATGTATGGAATATTTCTGCTACAGTAGCACAGCTATGTGTTCCTTTTGAATAATATTTCTTAAAACACTGTTTAGGACTTGCTGCAGAGGTATTCTAAATGGTCAACATCTGTCTTTGACACTACATGGGAAGCAAAGGCCATCGCTGTCTTGGGCTGTATGTCGGACATAGATGTGAGTATGATGGAATAAATCTGCCAAAGATCATCTCCAAAGTCAGGATGACAAATGGCCAGAGCAGTGACGGAAGACATGCTAGTGGCCCATCATTTGCAGAGATTTTCTTTTCTTTGTAGCTGATCATTGAAGGAGTGCTGGCAATAATACATGGTGCTGTGGTTCCCTGGAGTCCAGGGCTAGAGCAGCTGGTGCAGCAATACTTGCACATGGATCACACCAAGTAAGAGAACAGATACACACATGTTCCTGAATCATACTAACTGACCTGAGTACATTTTTCTTGGTACTTTTATGATTTTATTATCTTTGTTAAATTGGGAGTTAGAAGGCCAGAAACTGAGAAAGATTGCTTCTTGGATTACAGTGCCCAAAATTCTTAATGGGTGGATTAACTGCAGAACGGGACGTAACTTTGTGGCTTGATCCTGTTAGGGTGATACTGGTTTAGCTGTTTTGCCATAAACTTTTATTTAAGCTGTGGTCATCTGTCTCATCTGTCACAATTTGTAATACCAGCCACACCATATTGCAGGGCAAAGCTGCTACAAGAAGGCTACCAGCTGATGGAAATGAAGAAACTTTTGCGGAGCTATGGAATAAGAGATACCAACCTCTTAAATGACAGGCAGTTAATACGGGTAAGTGACCAGTTTGCCTTGTGCCTAATATGTCGGTTGAGGATTGTGTGTTTGCTATAACCTCTGATAAACATGTGTGTCTAAGGCACAAGAGTGTTCTGATGTCTCTGTTTTCCAGATGCTAGTAAAGTACATTCTTAAGCAAGACACTCCTTCTTCTTTGGAGGATGCTTTGAAAATAGTAAATGCATATATGCTGCCCACTGCTGAAGTCTATCTCTGGAGGATTATGGACCTTATTGACAAAGAAAAGGTGTGAATATTCTTAAAACTGTGCATTAACCTCTGAAATATCAAAATCATGTATTTTTAAATTGTATTAGGTACTCTGTGTGTTCTGCTGCATCTAGTTGTATTGACATTGGCATGTTTTAGCTATTGGGGGAGAGGGCAGCAGTGGATATGATCCACGCATGAACACGTTCCTATATAGCTTGGTTGTAGAGCGCATACTAGGGCCAGTAAACCCCTTGACTCAATGGATCAAATCTCCCAGTGATTTAGGGGGTCTTCTTTAGTTGGGACTAACTATTGGATTTAGGCTTATGCTCCTGTGCACTGACTTCTAAAGAAGCACTCAGCTAGTACTCCATGATCAAGGGCAGGAAGATGAAAAAGAAGCAGGAGGATGAAAATGTTGTTGGACTTACACAGTTTCTCTGAGGCATTTATATATATATATTTTTTCTGGATTTCTACCACACTAGTCTTTTATTGTTTGTAACATAAAGCAAAATCAAACCCTTCTCCCATACCCATTTTAGCACTGGCCACAGGAGCTTTATTGATCACGTTTATGTACCAGTTATGGGCTATACCCAGAATGACAATACTTTGCACGTTCTTGCAGGGGGAGGATGTCATAAGCTTACTCAAGTCTCTGCCTCCTGCTGAAGCTGTGGAAGCTGCAGAGAGGACTGTGATGTGGGGAAAACTGGAACTGGAAAAAGAAATGTTTGCCAGCGAAGAAGAAGTAAGCTCTCTCAAACAAACTGTACTGGTACATAGTCTAAAACAAGAAGCAGCACTATAATGGTTATATATAAGTTAGGGTGGGTTTGTTTTGGCCTTCCGCACCAGTCCCAGCCAATGGTGAGGAATGATGGGAGTTGCTGTCCAGCAACAATGGGAGTACCAAAATTTGCCCTGTATGGGTTTAAACAGTGTATTAAGAATGAGGAACATTTTTTTTGTGTTGAATGTCTTGAATGCTGTATTCCTTCAGGGATGATTTTTCCTAGGTCCGTTTGCTAGAATAGCCAGAACTAGGAGTAATGGAGTCTCCAAAGTAGGCTGAGGTTCCCATGTAGCTCTGAAACCATACTGTTCCCCATCTCTGGTGTGTGTCAGGGTTTGTTGTGTGCCTTGAAGTATTCTCTGAGTCATCTGTCACGTTGCCTTGCATCACATTTTGGGAGAAAGGCGGGATATAAATCCAATAAATCAGTCCATCATTCATGGTGTTTTCTTTAGAAGATTTCTTGAGAAGAGGTTTGTCATTGCCTGCCTCTCAGGCTGAGACACACTTGACTAAGGTTGCCCAGTGGTTTTTTGTGGCTGAGTGGGGATCTGAACCCTTGTTAACATAGTGTTTGTCACCATTTTCTTTGTTTTCCCCATTCCACCGCTACTGCCAGCAGAAGGCACAGCTATACTTGAAAAAAGGCCTTGTGGAAGTCCTCAGATTTCTGCTTAGTCACCTGAAAGGTAAATCTTGCATTGTTTGAATTACTTACTCTTTAGGTTAATTCTGACAAGCAGTTCAATAACCACTCTTATTTTCCTCCTCTTTTGGAGGATAGAAAATCTTGGGAAGAAAGAAGACTGCGAAGCTGATTTAAACCTGTTTAAAACTCTGAGAGCCTTGCAGGTGAGGTTTGCAATTGCTTCCAAAAACATATAAAGAGGTTCATTTGTGCAGTGTATGGTGAAGTAAATGTAATTACTGTATGTTTTGTTTGAAAGGGGAATTGCTTCTCTTGGAGGCTTCCAAGGATGAGAATTCTCATTTGGGATGGTGGTTGTTGTGGTTGTTGTGTCCCTGGGGCATCTAGGGGGATCCGAGAGAGGCCCTGGAAGCTGTCTATAGCTCATTCTTGGATGCTTCTAACTGCTGATGTAGGTTCAACCCTAGCTATTCCCCTTTTAAAGGATCTCTGACTTCAAGGAATGCTGGAATCCATCAAGAGTCACTGTCAGTCAGTAGATATCCCAACACTTCCCAACAAACAGCTTCCAGTTTCCACAGACGCTTTGTGTGAAGCTGCTCATCCCACAACATCTCACTCTCATGCTTTTTCTTCTATCCCCTTTCTTAACCTTCTTGTTCAGGATAATTTTGACATCTGCATATCTCCCAAAGATTATGAGAACCCATCACTGATGTCTCAGCTCCTCGAAGAGAAGATTGAAACCTATGATGCTGTGACGTTTAAAAAACCACAAGAAAAGGAGACACAAGAAAAGGAGACATGTTTGGAGGACGGTGGGTTAAAGAGGAAAGGGATGACCCAACAAAGACTTTACAGACTGGGTCAGCTCCTGCAAAGAACAGAGCATGAGATGGGAACAGAGTTGGTGCTGAGAGCATTGGATACTGGAAACGTTAACAAAGCGCTCCACATATGCAGGTTAGGGGGAAAAAGTTGGGTTTGACCTTACATTTTATCATTCAGGATAAAGTCTGGAAATGTGCATGCTATACTGATAACCTTGACTGACTTGGGTTTATTTTGGAATTACATGCACCTTTTATTTACCTTTCTTTTTCCTTTCTTTTTAAATCAAATTCATTTAGGGATTTTTATGACTATCATAGCAATGAACAAACAGGAAGGTTGCTGTTCTTAGCTTGTCAAAAGCTCTGTCACATACTGGGTTCTGACAGTCCGATAGTTGGGCCAAAAGGATTAAATCTTCCAGCGGTGATCCACGAAATGGCATGTCAAGCTGTGACGCTCTGCAGTCCGGGTAAATAGGAGTAATTCTTAACTGATCCTGAGTAACTGTCTTAATGAAAAATGGCTTCTAGGATAGCAGCCCACTGAGGAAGTAGAGGTCACATCTGCTTACCTATAGGGTAGTTAACAATGTCACAAAAAAATTATATTGTTGGTCTCCTTATGTGTAAATTCTGCGGTGAAAGTATACCCACAGTAGAAGTTGTCTGCACACTGCTGGCTGTTAACAATATATTTTTCACTATCAGAAACGTGAAACCATCACTCTTTCTTACAGATCTTCTCTTAGATGCATTAGAGCTTTGTAAATATACCTCCTTTGCCCATGAACTTTCTGGAAAGTGCCACATTGAAGACACTGCATTTATATTGAAGGTAATGCAGAACCCATTTTTACTCAGAAATAAGCGTCGCTGGTTTTCGTAGGGCTTCCAAAGGAGCTGCCAAGAGGAGTTGTTCAACAGTGGAACATGCCTTGGAGTGCAGTGGGGTCTCCTCCTTGGGAAGTTTTTAAACAGAGGCTGGATGGTCATCTGTTGGGAGGGCTTTGATGGTGTCTTCCTCCACCGCAGGGGGTTGGACTAGATGGCCATTGGGGTCTCTTTCTTTGATTCTAGAGAAGGACATAGGATTGTAGCCTTATTCATGCATTTTAAAACCCAGAAGGCTAAAGGAGTCTCTGGTCCATGCCAGATGGAGCAAATATGTTGGGAGGTTGCTGGATATTGCAGTACTTTCTAGGCTGCTATGGACAGCAGTATGGGCCGTCCCATGTCTTGGCTCCCGGACTTCCTTCGCTCTTCTTCTCCTGGTCTTTTGACAAAAGGGAGTTCCTCCTTTGTTTAGGAGATGTCTTCTGGAGCTGAGAAAGACCTTTATCCAGATTGGGCATTGGATGAGTTTTTCACTGAAGATGGAGCTGTGCTGGACCCTTTAACTGTACTCCCTCCTGCATATGAAATTACTTCTGCCATTGTGCCTCTGAAAGGTAACTTGTTTCTTGCCTCCGCTTAGATGTACACTCCTTCCTCATTTTTAATTTGCCCATATCTTAGTACATCTATAGTAGGTACTATTGGAGAGAACCTTCTGTACTGCTTTGTTTCCCTCCACTTCCCCATACCTTCATTATTCCCTTCTTTTGTCCTTTTCCTTTGTGTCTCTTTTAGATTGTAAGTTCCTCAGTAGGATCATACCTGTTTTTTTAAAGTGTCATGTACATTGTACGTAGGTGAGGGTAAACAATATTCCTCTTCTCTCCCCAGCCTTTTTATCTGTTTATACAGTATTCAAAAATGTATTAATCCATGGATCTGTAACCAGGTTTTGATTGGAATGCAACATTAGCTACATTTGTGCTACATGCCTTAGTAGAGGGAAACAGTAATGTAAACTGCTGGCGATGTGCTAAAGGATTTTGCTGAAGCATACAGGGTTTTTTTGTCTGTTTTTTGCAGAACTGAACATTTATCCTCTGGACTCTACCAGTTTGACACATAGCTCATTTGAACAAGGTATTGCACGAGCAAACAATTATATCTATGGCAAGAAAAATATACCTTTTCAGTTAGAAACAACAAACTAAGGGATAGTGTTTCTCAGTGCTGTAAAATCACCGTTTGGAATATTAGTAAAGAGTGCCAAATTCGTCAAAATTTAAATTAGAGGATCTGATTCAGTTTGTGCTATATTATGAAACGGATTTGTTTCCAGGCACAATTCAAAGTGCTGGTCCTGACCTATAGAGGCCTATACAGCTTAGGTCTAGACCAGTGATGGTGAACTTTTTAGAGGCTGAGTGCACAAACTGCAACCCAAAACCCACTTATTTATTGCAAAGTGCCATGTCCCTCTGGCTTTCTAGTAACAAACTCTGGCAAACTCTGTGCTGGGGTGACGGCACAAGTGCCCACAGAGAAGGCTCTGAGTGCCACCCCTGGCACATGTGCCATAGGTTCACCATCACTGGTCTAGACTATCTGAAAGACCATATCTCAACATTGTGGCTATGTGCACCTGGTTGCACAGTCGAATGCTTGATGTTTGTTAGCCTTAGTTACAAGGCTGATGCTCATGCCCTACAGATCCCAAAGCCTTCCCTGTCACAGCATCCTATAACTGTTTTGTTTTTCCTGTAGGAAAGAACCTGTGTGTCTTGTGTATGCATCCTATCACTGTCCTGCTCAATAACCTACAAGAATGTAGTCAATATGAGCTGGCCTTGAAACTAATCACCACCTCTTCAGGGTCCTTGTTTCAACACATGACTGCAAGCTTGGCTGCAAAGGTATGACATGAAACATAAGGAGAGCTTATTTCCATGAGGTGTTCTTTAGGCCTGTCTTAGGACCAAAGTCACAGAGCTTGTAAACCTTAAATCCCTTGGACTACACCTCCGAGAATTCAGGCTAGAGGATTCTGGAAATTATGGTCCGAGTCTGAATTCCAATTGCTAGTCCCAACTAGAGTGCATCTCTTGAATAATGAACACGTTTAATTAATTTTTTAGATCTGGTGTATCTGGGATTAGCAGTTGAATTCAGAACTGGAAAACTATTCAAGTGCTGCAGAAGTGGGATGACACCACTTATTCAATTGGCAGTTGCGCATAACGTTTTTCTAACTGAATAACGGGCCCTTTGTTAACGCTTTCCCCATGATGCAGACTCATTCCAGATTGGAACACTACCCTGGCCCCAAGCTCACATCGCTTCTAATTACCTAAACAATTAATTCAGTGAAATCAATTAAGATTAGTTATATTACAGTTTCAGGGGTAAATCCAATGTTAGTCCCAGCTAGAGTACAGCCATTGAAATCCATGGAAATTACATACTGCAGAGACCCTGATGACAGTGGCAGCAGCAAGAACGCCAGAATGCTAGGGAAAAGGCTTTTCGTAGTCACCAGTATCTTCTTTGGCTTCCCCACAAGAGGCCAGCTGATTTTTTTCCAGTCTGCACCATTATAATTTCTTAACTAGAAAAGCATTTGTAACAGGAAAGATTTTCTTGACATCACTAAAAAATTTTTTTACGAAGGAAGCAGATGATGTGTACATCTGGAATGTTTTCGTCGCAGCAAAACTGTCTGCAGGAGTTCCAATGCATTATTAGTATTCTGTGTCCAACAGGTACATGACCAGGATGCACAAGATGCAGAGCAGAGAGCGTTTCTCTATAAAATGATACAGAGCTCGACTTTAGTGACTAAAACCATTGTTACAGCCCTGTTGCACAAGGTGAGTCCTAGCTATGCACTGTGTTGCAAGAGGGACAAAGAGTATTTGTCACTGCTGTACGGGACAACAAATTCCCTTGCTTAAACTTTTGTGCAGTTCCTGCTGGGTCAGTGGCTCTTCCTTTGGAGGGGGGAGTAATTTCACGTTGTCAGATGCCATTTTTGTTCTTGAAGTTTCAATTTCTCCCTCTGTATCTTAAGTTTAAGGCCTATGTTTCCTCTCCTTATGACACCATGCACTTAGCAAAGCCTCCGCATGTCATCGCACACTCTGTCAGAGCAGAGGCTATTTCAGCTGCTTTCTCTTCATTCCCCTGCCACTGTTTTATGCAATCTGTGGGACAGCTGTTTGATTTAATCCTCCTATCTTCACCAAGCACTATAAGTTAAGTTAGATCAATATGTCTTGGTTGAAATGTCCTTTGGCAGGTGGGTACTAAAGCACACTTTGCCTAATAAATAAAGTCCAGCTATTCCTGCCCTTCAGCATTTTACAGGTTGGTAAATTCCATGCCCGGATGACTCCTTCTTGCAAATTGCAATGAAACATTGGCCACTTATTGAGAATGTTCATTCTTATCTGGAGAAGGAAGCACCCAATCTCATTCTTTTTTTTCAGTGGCACATTCATTAGGTGGGCTGGAATTTACTATTTTTGGCCTCCTTCATATGTCAGGTTCTTACTTTTAGTTCTGTTCTTTCTTGGGTTCTGCTGCTGGGTCTCAGTGCTTGGCTGTCAAAAAATGGAGGGGGGGCATAGTATCCTTTTTTTTAATTCATGTGGTCCCTGCTTTAAACTAAGCAGTAACACGACGTAACATGGCCTGGATGCCTCCACACGCAAGAATGAACACAGTGCTTCTTTCTCGTTTGTTTCTATAGGTTTTCAATAGTCATCCGATAGATCACAGACTTGCTCTGGGTTATTGCACACTGCTGCCAAAAGAAATTAGATATGAAATGCTCTGGGACATCATTAATAAAACATCACAAAATTATGGCAAAATTCGGGTAAGTCTTGAATCCTGTTTTTTTGGTTTTAATGTGAGCTTGTAAAATGAGCATGTGGCCTTCCAGATGTTCTTGCCATTTCCATCATCCTCAGACACTGGACTGTGATGATAAACGTTGAAAGCCAACAATGACCTTAATCTCATTTTAGTCCCAACTACAGTCGAGTCGCAGGCTAAATGGAACTTGCCTAAGTGTTAAATTCCTGCCGATTTAATGAATCAACTCTGGTTATGATTAACAGTTGGATGTAAGCCAATACCCAGAAGGCCAAAGATTACCCATGCCTGGTATAAATTGTTCTAACAACAACATGTCTTTCTTTAGAATTAGAGTTCTAAAGTGGTATAGCTTTGTATCACTTGAGCACTATAATTGTACCAAAAAAATGAAAAATAATTAACAAAAAATGGATGTGGAAAATAGAAATGATGTACAAGATGAGACTATGGAGAGAAGTGTTGAGTTTGTGGAGAAGCTGGCGTGAATGGAGGAGAACCACACCTCTGCAGGGTGTTTCAGTGTATGATATCCAAAAGAGTATGTCGCAATATCTTCCAGAACTATGGGGCAGCCTTGAGAAGCCCTAAGCTGCAAATATTTCTTGAACAGAGAATGAGAAATGAGACTTTTTTTTGTAAATACACTCCACTATGAATGATTCATTGAGCATTTGAAGTGATAGAAAAAGGGCAAAAGAGCATGAGGGTGGGCTCTTTAAGAGAACTTTGAATTGGTGTGTGTTTGCAAGTACATGCATCTCATGGCTGTTTTTTCTCCCTTGAATAGGCTATTGGTATTGTTGGCGTGGAGCTGAGCATTCTCAATGATGAGACAAAGGAGCAGAACGCATTTGAAAACTTAATCACAGATGCCGAATGGGGTATAGAGCTTGGGAAACTTGGCGTACGTATTCTTTCTTATTACGTCCGAATTTGGAAGAGAGAGTTGGTTGGGATGTTTCCTGGCAGCTGATTTCTAAAATACCACTTTGAGGATAAACTTGTTAAAGTGTATATTTCTTTATGACGAAAAAAAGCCTGCCAAACTTGGCTTTTAGACAAAGTCTGTTGCAGTTTGTCTTCTGTGCTGTAGTTCCTGGTGGATTGTCCTATTTTTCATTTCATCTGTGCCATTAACACCAAAGTCCCATAAAAACAAGTTGCTCCTTGGTGTATTCCTCTAAAATTGTCCCGTTCTAGTCAGCACAGGAACTTCAGCATAAGAAGTAGTTGATGCGGATACAGTTTTACATAAGGGGAGAGGATATTTGTGACTCTGTCACATATCTTGGTTTGGTACTAACAGCAGGAGGAGGGGGATGGGGAGAAAAATATATGGCAGGACCTTTAAGAGTAAATCTTTTATGCCTGAGGCTTTAATACCAATTGGTACTGCATCCAAAGAAGTGGGTCTATATCCACACCAGCTCATGTGAAAATAAAAAGCAGCACATTTGAGCATGAAAGGGTGTGCGGGAGAAAACCCCGGAGCTCATTATCAATTTGCCATAGTCTCTAAATTTCAGTATTATAACTAGAGAGCAGAATTTATAGGTCAGAATGCAGGTTGGTGTTAAATCTTCTGAGCAGTGCCTGACTTAATGCTTTGTACATTTAACAAAAGACATTGTGTTTTGTCCATAGATCCCATTCCAGAGTGTATTTAGAATGCCGTCGGTGAGAAAGAAGGAGCTTCTGCGAACTTTGGTTAAGCATCCAAACGTGGATACAGAGCTCATGATGAAATATTGCAGGTGACGGAGCTAAATTTCATTACTGTGGTTAAAAAAATGCCATTTTATCACATAAAATGAAACTGCTGAATTAAAATCATGAGGAAGACTCTTTATTGAAATGTTAACTATCTGAAACATGTTCCCAGATGGAATCACTGGATTTTTGAATAAGGAGCTTCTGATTTTCACTCCCGCTCTCACTCTTTCTTTCTTTAGTACTTACCAACTGGATACTGATGCAGCGTTGCAGCTGTGCATTGAAACACACATCCAGAATATCAGTACAGTTCATGTTGAAGGAGATGCTTCAGGGGACACTGGGAAATCACAAACCCATGGTTTAGTATTTGCCAAAGCTTTGGAAACAATTCCTCTTCTGAATAGCACTTCTGACTTGGTTGTAAAGCTTAGTACAACATTGCACAAGGTAAAAACCATGCAAAATATATACTCTGTCTTCAAGGGACAAACCAGTTACATTTTCCCAAATAGCATGCTATGAAACAGATGGGTGTGACCCAAATACTATCAAGCCTAATCTGTTTGTTGCAAGATATCCCCACAACAACTTACTCTACCACAGTAAGAGACCTTCAGAGTGACACCTTTTTTCTTTGTGGTGCTTTATTGCAGAGATGTCCAGCACTCTGCTACCTTATGTTTGTACGGCCAAGGGTAGCTCTTTGAATGTTGCTTTTTAAAAGTACTTTATTCTTGTAACATTTAAAGTATACCAAATAATTCACTGGCTTTGCTCATGAACGTGTGCAAAAAGGGACTTGTTGCTTTGGTTGATGCTTGAAAAAAATGAAACACAAGCCCTAGTTTTAATAGAGAATGACATGCAACTAGAAAAATTCCTGCCTCTAAAAATGCCTTTGAAAGTAACTTTTAAGAGCAATTAGAAATTACAGTATTATATATTAGACCAGAGAAGTAGCTGGATTCCCATTCATTGCATTACAACTGAAATGTGACTTGCTTACATCCTCCTTATCAAAGAGAGAGAGAAAGAAAGAAAGAAAGAAAACAATTAATGACATTTAAATACTCTGCTTTGCAGTTCCAACTGCCGGCCATGATCACCATACATTCTTCACAGTAACATGCGAGGCTGGATTTAAAAAAATGCAATGGATAGTGCTTATATTAGTTCCATTTGTGCTATGACAGTGGAGCGCAAATGGTCCCATAATGATGATAATGTAATGACTTGTGTTGTGCCCTGGTGGTGCAGTGGTTAAATGCCTGTACTGTACTGCAGCCACTCACTCAAAACCATAAGGTTGCGAGTTCAAGACCAGCAAAAGGGCTCAAGCTCGACTCAGGCTTGCATCCTTCCAAGGTCGCTAAAATGAGTACCCAGATTGTTGGGGGCAAATTAGCTTACAGTTGTAAACTGTTTAGACACTGCTTAGGCGGTATGAAGCGGTATATAAATGAAGCTTGTTTGTTTTGTTTGCTCTGTCTCAAACCCAAAGAGCGCCTGTTTGTGAGTTTTGTAATTGGGAATTGTACATTAATTTTGGTTGCGTTTTGTGTTTTTCTTTCCCCCTACTTGTTTCTCATCCGTGAAATAGCTCGATCCATATGACTATGAGACTATTGAAAGTCTTCTCATGATCATAGAAAAGGCTGGTGTGCTGGCTGCAGGTGTCCCATTGGATTTGGTGAGATGATAATGATTGCTTTACTTAAATAATTGCAATTTGGCATGTAAAGAAAGTATCCGTTTGTTGGATTATAGGGTCTTCCTGCTGGTGTGACATACAGTACATGCTCGGTTCTAGAGAGAAACACTAGAAACACCTCGATGTTTCATGTACTACTTTGGAACAATATTTCCAAACCATACATTCTCCCAAAAATGCTTGTCCATTTGTTCCTTTTCACAACTATGTGCTTGACAGGCATTACTGAACATCCTTCATCCACTAGCTTGGATTACACTGTATTTTCATGTTTCACGAATGTGTGTAGCCACAGGCTCACTTCCTTCTCTTGAAAAAACAGCTCTGATGTTGAGTAGAATAAACATTCTGGTTTTGCCTTGTCTGTTTTTTAGGCCCAAGCTCTGATGCTCATAAAACACCTGAAATCTTATAAAAGAATTTCCATTCCTGGAGATCTGGAACATCAGTATGTTTTTGAACAGGCCATGCATCTATCACCAGCTGCTAAAACCAGACTTCCCTTCCATTTGATCTTCTTTGGAACTTCAAAGTATTTCTGGAAAATTATTGGTGAGTGTGCAAAATGCAACTTTTTATACCTTTATAAAAAAATTGGCACATGAATAGGATGGGTGATATCTAGCCTGAAAGCATTACATGTATTCCGCTTTGGTCAGGCCCCACCTGGAATATTGTGTCCAGTTCTGGGCACCACAATTCAGAAAGGACATTGAGAAACTGGTGCGTGTCCAAAGGAGGGTGACTAAAATGGTGAAGGGTCTGGAAACCATGTCCTAGGAGGAACAACTTAGGGAGCTGGGTATGTTTAGCCTGGAGAAAAGAAGGTTAAGAGGTGATATGATAGCCCTGTTTAAATATTTGAAGGGATGTCATGTTGAGGAGGGAGCAAGCTTGTTTTCTGCTGCTCCAGAGAACAGGACCCAGAGCAATGGATGCAAGCTACAGGAAAAGAGATTCCGCCTCAATATTAGGAGGAACTTCCTGACAGTAAGGGCTGTTCCACAGTGGAATGCACTCCCTCGGAGTGTAGTGGAGTCTCCTTCCTTGGAGGTCTTTAAACAGAGGCTGGATGGCCATCTGTCAGGGATGCTTTGATTTGGATTTCCTGCATGGCAGAATGGGGTTGGACTGGATGGCCCTTGTGGTCTCTTTCAACTCTACGATTCTATGATTCTATGTGAAAAGGCTTTAAGTAGACCACAAGCTAAACATGAGACAGCAGTATGATGCAGAAGCCAAAGGCTGCTTCAGTTCGAACATAGTGTTCACTTCAAGAGAAGTAGTGTTGTCATTCTGTCCTGCCTTGGTCAAACCCTACCTGGAATCCTGTGTCCAATTCTGGGCCCTACAATTCAAAAAGAACATTGAAAGCTATAAGTTGTTCAGAGAAAAGTGACCAAGATGGTCAAAGGTTTGGAAACCAAGCCTTATGAGGAACAACGGACAGAGCTAGCTTAGATAAGAAAAGACTTAGAGGTGCCATGATAGCCATCTTTTCATATCTGAAGTGATGTCATGTAAAAGCTGGAGCCAGCTTTTTTTTTTTCTGCTGCTCCCAAAACAAGGATGAGAACCATTGGGTTCAGATGACAAGAAAAGACATTCCACCTAAACTTTACAAAGAACTTATTGACTTTAAGAGCTGTTGGATGGTGGAATAGGCTGCCTCTGAGTGGCAGACTCTCTTTCTTTGAAGGGTTTAAAACGGATTGGATGGGCATCTTTCAGGCATGCTTTAGTTGTGTATTCCTGCATGTCCTGGGGTTGGTCTAGAATTATCCTTGCCGCTTATTCCAACTTTAATATTCTGTCCTAGTGGTTCTCAACTTTGACTCTGCATATGTCACTGGACTTCAGCTCTCAACTTCCACCAGTGATCAAAGATTCTGGGAGTGATAGTCCAATAGTCCGTGGGTCTGCCATTTTAATCCTCTTTCGCAATATCATTCTTGGCTTCTCTTTGTTTCTAGCTGCAGAGCTAAATGAGGAATCATTCCCAAAACTGCTTCTGATTTCCAAACTCATGAAGGTAAGGATGAACATGCTTTTATTCTTGTTTAACATACTTTATCAGAGCCTGACCTTTTGCTTGTCTAGAAACCTCATCAGAGTCCTAGCATCCTTCTGCTTTAAGTAAACTTTTTCTGATTGAGAGTACTGCCTAGTAGGGCATAACAGCTGGAAGAGGAATGGCACGGAATGTCCTGGAAAAAGGCAACACTCCATGCTGCAACATTTTCTTGTAGTGTGCACTTGTTCATGCCCTTAAAGTTGACACAGCAGAAAGGCCTTGCAAAACCCTGTCACCTTTTTTGTATTTCTTTCAAGGTCTCTCTGAATACGCTCTACATGTCTGCAGCTGATTATGTGTTCCAACAAAAGCTGAAGCCCAAGATCTTAGATGCAATGAAACGTGAATGTTTGCCAGCAGCTGACAATGAAACTGCTAAAGCTGTGCAGACCATTCAGACATATTTGCTTTCTATAGCTAACCCAGAATGGGCCGCAGCACTTGCCCATAAGATGGCTCAAGAACTTCCTGCAGGTATGGAGAAGATCATGTATTGCTCTCTCGGGGTGTTCCTGTTTTAAATCTGTTTTAATCTGGAGCTTTTGAGCTTTTTCCTAGCAATCATACTTTGAGGATGAACTTGTGCTCTGTATTTGCCACCATTTTCTTCTTCTCCCATTTCCAGGGCCCATGAAGGTCCAGGCTTTGAAAGCCTGCATCAGTTTAGCTGAAAAATGGCTGACACATACAACTGTGACGGTACTGACTCTTGTATCACCAGCCTTCTGCAAATGTTGACAGTATGATTTTAAATTACACCAGTTTCCCCAGGAATCTTTTCCATTCCAGTGGGACCAAAAAACAGAACCTAGGTGAAAAGCTATTAAGGTGAAGGGGTAGGACAACAACTAAACAGAAGCAGATTTGATTCTTCATTATTGGTCTCACCAGGGACAGTGATTAGATTCAGCTTCTCACTTGTTTGCCTGGGAGATGTCAAGCACTACTTTGGGGTTATTATTGCCATGGGATGAAAGAGTGAAACACACCCTTCACCACTCTTGCTTGGTTGCCCACATTCTCACTGATAGAGATCCTGCAGGCATGTATGGTGTGTAACAATGTGAATAGATACTCTCAATGCCACAGTGCCACACTAGCAGCCATTGCATCAATAGAGCTCATCTGTCCAAATGTTGTGCCATTACATCTACAAGTAAAGGAACTCCCAAGAAGGAAACCAATGTCAGTGGGGAGTGGTTAAGTGGGAAGCTGTGTGTGTTCACCTAGTAGTGTTTGCTGGGATGCATAGCGAATGGGTGATGTCTGTCTCTGAAGACAAGAAGGTCAGCTGGAGCTCAGAGCACTTTGTCCATTGCCTTAGAAGCACATGGCTCCTAGTTACAGGACTATGGCCTGTTACAGACTGCCAAAATAAAGCTGCTTTGGGTCTCTTTGGAGGTATGCTGTTTAAATGATGCATGCATCCTAAGAATCCAAAAGCTGCGCTCCAGTGCTTAGGAATGGAATGTGGCTTTGGCGTGACCTCCGGACTCTTAGGACCCATGCATCATTTAAATAGCATACCTCCAAAGAGACCCAAAGCAGCTTTATTTTGGCAGTCTGTAACAGGCCTATGTTTGTGAATGTTGCCAGACATCATAAGCGCATTTAAATCTGTGTGAGAAGCCACCTTGACATGCTCCAACTGAACTAACAGCTTTTCCTGGCAAACCAGTCTTGTTGGCTTTTCATTCTCATTTCCTTTTTCCGTTGGCTTGTGGACAGAGCCTCTCAGGTTCTGTTGGGAAATGGCTTCTCTTCTCTTCTCATCCAGGATGAATCTCGGGAGAAGGCCCAAGAATACCTGAAAAAGCTGCAGATGCAGCACCGGAGGTCAGCTACAGAGGCAGTACTTATAGTCCACAAACTGAATTTGGTGGATCACCGGAAGCTCCTAGGGAAGCCAGCCAAGCTCATTGTTTTGCTTTATCAGCACAACAGCATTCCTGAAAGGATTCAGAACCCAATGGGCAGGGGCTACCCAGGTTAGCTCACGCTTCTTCTTGCCCCCTTCAAAAAATGGAGTTCCTTGACCAGTTACCAAGGAACTGTAGATGGACAAGGTCCTGCCAGAGCTGGAGGTGGGGTTAAATGGCAGTTCCCAGAGTCCTCCAGCCAGTATGGCCATCAGGCATGCTGGCTGGGGGATTCTGGGAACTGTAGTCCAGACAATAACTTTTCTACATTTTGGACCCAGCCAAAGCACCACTGCTCCTAGAAAGTCCACTGGCAATGTTGAGAGGAAAGCAGTTGACTGCTTTGCTAAGGGTATGCCGAGAGTTTGGAAGAGTTGCCTTTTGAGTTTTTCTGTCTGGAGGTTTATTTTATTTCTCTCTCCCATGGCTTCTCCAAGCCTCCTTATGTGAAGGAGTGAATTTTCAAATGGTTTACCTAGGAACGTTTGAGTTCCTAAGGACCTTAACTGGGAAGAGATGGTCTGCTGGAAGATAACCATAACTGACTTTGTGGGGTAATATGAAAATACAGGGATCGCTGATCCACACTGTACAACACATGCTCATTCTGCTTTGAGCATAGTTGTCACTGTGTGAAGACAGAATTTTAGCAACCTACAGTACAAATTCCAAAAATCTGCAGCTTTCCCTGCTTCTGAGTTTCTTAGCAGAGCAGTCCTTGTGGGAAAGTTTCTCTGAATGTCGAAAGTTTGAAAAATTGGTTTAGCATATGTCCATGTGGTAGTTCTGGACATGCGGCCACGCTCCTTAGTTCACAAGCATAAGTGCATCCATGACCATCATGAAACATAGGTTTTCTTTCCCTGAAATGGGTGGCTGACCTGGAACCCTTCTGTGCTACACAAGTATAGCACTATGTTTCCATTTTAACTGCCATGGTTTCATCCTGTAGAATCCTGGGATGGACATTTTAGGGAAGAGTACTTAAGAATTCCCAGCCAGAGAACTCTAGTGCCTAACCAAGCTACACACCCCAGGATTCTCTAGGATCAACCATGACAGTTAAAGTGCTATATTTGACTAGTGTGAAAGGGAGCAGAATTCCCCACGTTTTAACAAAAGGCAGGGAGAGGCATCTCTAGGTCCTGCAAATCCAGGTGGTGAGGAGGGGATTTTCTCATGTTTCTGAGATGTTCTGCCTCTGTGCCTGTACAGATATCCATGCGGCTGCTAAAGAAATAGCTACAATTAATGACTTGGATTTGAAGAAAATATGGAATGTGCTGTTAGAAAAGTGGCTGTGTCCAAATGAGCTTCCAATGGACGTAAGTTTGCCTCTCCAAGAGGAAGGTCATCAAAGTTCTGTATAGCTGTCACAGCTAGCTGTATATTTGTCCAGCTCCACTGTTGGTAGAAGCTGTTGGCTCTCCAGGTGTCGTTGGATTGCAACTCCCAGCCTTCCTCACCATGTTCTGTGCTGGCTGGGGCTGATGAGAGTTGCAGTCCAACAACTTCTGCAGGGCCACATTTTGTCCACCCCTGAAGTACATGGAGCTCTGCTCCGGTGCCACAACAAACTACAATTGCGAGAATTCCATAGCATTGAGCCATGGCAGTTAAAGTGGTGTTAAACTGGATTATTTCAACCCTTATTACTAAACCGAAAAACCCCAGTCACAAAAGCTCTGCGTTTCGCTCTGGCCCAGCATCTTATTGTTGTTCTGAAAGTTGGTTTCTCAAACTCACACCTTTAAAACTTCCCTGTTACTTTTTTTTTTTAAAGAAAACTTCAGGAGCCTTTGAAAACATCCAAGAAGATGAAGACTTTAAGAGGTAAGACCTGAGTGTTTTGGGATTGGTTTCTCTTGTCTGACAGCGGTCGCTTGAACAATGCATTAGCAGATAGCTAATGTTGAGGTCATGGGCCCACAGTCACTTTGTCGCTGCAGCAAGATATGCGCATGTATTGCTCGACAAATTGGGGAGACAAAAAAAGACCTCAGACAGGCTTTATTATACCCAAATTTGATTACGAATCATGGGCCAACAAGAAGAGGGTGCCCTTGATCAAAGCGTGCACAAAAAGCCAAATATTTGTATTGTTTCTGCAGGATAATATACCTCCTTCAGGGTCACCCAGAAGACAGTCGCTTAAGAATCCTTTATGAATGGACAGTGTCAGAAGTATCTGTAAGTGTCTGTATCCACTCACACTTCCTTAGCCTCTTTTCAGAATACAGACCAAGATGTAAGCAAGTCTCTAGAGCAACAGAAACCAAGCTTACTCCCTCCTCAATATGACATTCCTTCACATATTTAAACCTGCTATCATATCACCCCTTAACTGTCTCTTCTGTAGGCTAAACATACCCAGCTCCCTACCTACTCCAAAGAAGGTATTTTTCCTAGGTTTGTTCAACTAGCAACCGTCTTTGAAAGAATAGTGCCTCTTAAAAGGTGCCAGGGGTCACATCTTTGTTTTTCACTGCCATTAAATGTTATGAGGAATGAATGAGGGGAATTAAAGTGTCTTGATTAATGGTTTGCCGTCTTAAAAATAATAGATTTCTTTCTTTGCCCCCTCCCCGGTTTCAGCCTGTTGGACTAAACCAGCTGAATTTTGCTCACAGAAGCCGAGCTCTGAAGTGCCTGCTCTACTTTGCAAACCCTCCTGCTGTTGAATCGCTTTTCAAAAAGCCCATCGAAGAAGTGAAGTAAGCAGACATGTATTGCAAAAGAAGATCCACAGTCCATAGCCTCAGTGTTTAAAGAGAGGAAATGACATGTAGGATCCATTCATATACTCCATTCCTATCTGTCTTGGCTGAACCACCAGGGCTATATATCTGTGGCTCCTTTTCGAGTCTGTAAAAAAAGCTGTGAAGCTCCACTCTTGCCCTTTGGCCATACCCCTTGAGTTTGTGGCTCTTGAGCATTTGCCTTGCGTGAAAAGTGGTGCCCAGCTTCACAGACTCTGTCCATCTGTTTTAGAAGCTTACAGCATTTCATCATCTTCATTGAGGATGCTCTTTTTTCTATTTCTGCAAAACTGGTGTTGTACAGCTTATGTATTAGTAGCCAGATTTAGGATAACCAAGCTACGTTAACCTCCTTCTCGGTAAATGCAATTTATTTTTTGGCTTTTTCACAGGCATTTCCTGAAGTGTTTAATTTACCTTGCTGAGTTTGAAGTCCTGAATATTCCGTACACCTATGAATCGTTTCATAGCACGCCCAAAGAGGGAATGATCAAAGGATTGTGGAAAAACCATAGCCAGAAACCCATGGTAAAATTGCTGGGAGTTGGATTTTGGGAGTGGGGAAGACAAGCCATGAATGAAGCATAAGTTAAAACAGTGCCTGTTCTCCTACTTATAGTAGCCTTTAAGACAGGAAGGAGTTACCTGAGAAGCATCTTCATAAGCATCACTTTTTGGGGACTCCTGATTCTAACTCATTGTTATTTCCCCCCATTCCTTCTAATGCATGATAACAAGACTATCAAGTGCACAGAAAACATACTGTTCTGACAGAGTAATAAAAAAACTGGTATTTAAAACGGTATAAACTCAATTTTAGGTTTCTAAGAGCTAAATCCTATTTGAATCCTTCCCAGAGTAGCCCCATTGAAATAGATGGGACTTCTTAGCCACCACTTATGTGAATCCCATTTATTTCAGTCTGTTCTAGTTGAGACTAAAATTGCATTAGCCCTAAATACTGAGCAATAGGAAAACTCTTGTCCGTTGGTTAGCTTTATTTGGGAGCAACGTCTTAATGTTGTGTTAATAAAATTATTTGGTTTTTTCAGGCAGTGAAACTGATGACAGAACTTAGTTTAGAATACAAAGTGCACGACTCTCTCCTTTGGAATGGTTTGTTGCAGAAACTGATGAATTTCAAAATGGTAAGGATTTTTTTTCTTCCTTGGGTGGGTAAGATTTGTCTGTCGTCTGCACTTCTGTAGAAGGATGGATGCGTTTGTATCTGTAGCAAATGCAAGAGCATCTCTATTAAAACAATGTGCAAAGGGGAAAGGTCCTCACTCATCCTCCTTTTTGCTGGTGTGTCTAGCACAGGGATGGTGAACCTTTTAGAGGCGAGTGCCCAAACTCAGTGGTGTTCCCGTACCGGGTGACAGCGCATGCTCCCTCTCTCTTCTTGACAAATGAAATGCCCACACTCCCTTCTCTCACCCAACTGCCGTGAGCCATGCTGCTGAGAGAGGCTCATTTAGCGGCTCCGTCCCTCACGCAACCCACCTCTTCCTTGGCGCTGCTTGCCAGCAGCTGCCATCTTGTGCACCTCTTGTGCGCTCCCTCTCCTCCTTTTCCTGGATGGGGTGGTGCATGGAGAACATGCCCGCACCTCCCCACACACACACCCCATGACACTACTGCCTCGCTGGCGGAGGAGGTGGCAGGGTCCGTAGGGTTAGTGAGCTTGAGAGAAACGTGCGGCCTTTCCCTCCCTTTCCCCCTAAATCTAGGGCCTCTGTGGCGGTGGCATGTGTGCCCACAGAGAGGGCTCTGAGTGCCCCTTCTGGCACGCGTGCGATAGGTTCGCCACCACTGGTCTAGCAGATCCATCTTAAAGTATGAACTCCCGGTTTCTAGTGTACAGTTCTGAGGTACATTTAGCATGGAAGTGTGATCTGTCATAATAAGATTTTATTTAAATTAACTCAGAGTAAATAGCAAAGAGCTAAAGGAAGGGCTGCAGACTTTGAGCCAAGAGTTAATTATGTTGCTTTGTAAAGACATCTATTGCTGCACCTTCCCAATTTTTAAAAATCTCTTCTATATTTCAGATCTGTCAACTGAGGAGAGTTTTAATGGAGATTGCTGGGATCTATTCACTATGGCAGGTGTGTAAATGTTTTCTCTTCCAGAAAGTACTGTATTAGCTCTTTCTAAACAGTTTATCAGCAGTTTCTTGGAAATGCAAGTTGTCTTCCTGAGCCAAATCACTCTGTTTTGTTGTTGTTATCATGTGTCTTCAAGTCAACTCCAACTTATGGCAACCCTATTGTAGAGTTTTTTGGTAAGATTTCTTCAGAGGAGGTTTGGAAAATGAATAACGTATATTGTTTTTGTGTGTGTTTTCACCTATATACACTGAGCTAGACTGAGCATTACTTTACTGGGAAGGCAGGATAAAAATGGGATCAGCTATATGAAACTGGGATAAAAACATTCACTTTAGGCAGAGGGCTGGCGGTGACCAGTTCTCAGGAATCTTCCATGCCCTTTTTTTGCACTTTGCAGAACTGGTGGATCTTAGACCCAGGAAACCCAAGGGGTGTTTCGTTATGAGGGCTAGACCGACTAATTTATTTCATGGATTTCCCACTTTTCTCCCAGTACGGGACCCAAGGCGGCTTATGAATCCTGAAACAGATATAAAGCCATGCAATTGCTGCAGTTTTAAGTCCCATTATAAGTACTTCCTCACTGGTTGTGATTTGGCAAAGATGCTGCAATCCAGGTACTTAACCATATGAACAGTGCCTTTCAAGGCTGGGTACAAGGTTATAAAGTTCAGAAGGGGAGAAAAACATCATCCTGGCTGTAGCTGAGTGACATTTGGCTCCTCTTCTCCCAGAAGTAGTTTCTATAATCATCTTTTCCATTTGGCTGCTGCAGAGGGAGAGGTAAGACAACATTGACCAGTTTATCATCTTAGCTGGATTGTAAGACTGCAGGAAGGAAGTGGGTAGAGCCTGAATCTTTACATATATTTAGAAAACTGTAGCATTGCCATGATGAAGACGATGATTTAACTTGAGTGAGGAATCCATCAATGGAAAACCCTCTCCATGTTTTCATATTCCACTAGCCATCATGTATATGATTCTCAAGTATTTTAAGATCTATTTGAACTTTCCACAGATTCCAAATTTCAGCCGAGCTTGGCAAACTGTCATTTGGACGCCGTTTCTTTCAGGTCAGTTTTGCTTTTTCTGTGTGTGTCTCATTGCACGACAAAGTTAACACGTGCAACTGGGGTATGCTTTAGGCAGAGCTATGCATGTTTCACACAGGCCATTGAAGTAATAGGGTGGTTGGGTGTCAAATGCAGCATCGTGGGGATGTTGGGATTTCACACCAGTAGTGCCTGAGCCCAGTGGCATTGCAATATTCACACTTCACAGAGGTGAGCAGTTTCTCTCTTTTGTGTACCGAGAGACTACAACCACCTCTGTCCAGCTGAAAACCAGTGACCTGTGAAGCTAAACAAAATATATTGTGAAGAAACCATTTTGTTGTGTCTGTTTTTTGTTTTAAAAGCTGCCTCTCCATCAAGTCCTAGTCAGTTGGAAGCATACTTGGAGTCTTTCAGGTTACTGTTGATGTAAGTAAGTAAAGACGCATCTTCTGTGGCATAAATGTAATTTTCTGCTCCTGATAAAGGTACATGAGGTAGAACTCCAGGAAGAGAACCTTGAATGCCTTAAGGAAAACAGATGTTTTTATATACTTGTACAACTAACTCTCATGCCATTTAAGACAGGGCTTATTCTGTTACTCTATAAAAGTATGGTAACAAATGTTGGATGTCCTCCTTCCCAAAAGGTGTCCTGTCCCGATTCATCTCGATCTCATTGGGATTGCAAAGCAGTATGCCCAGTTAGAACTGCCCGCTTTGGCTTTAGGGTGTCTATTGCTGATTTTGCAGCCTGAGAAAAGAACTCAAGCAATTTGGGTGAGTAAATATGCCCTGGCAAGTGTAGTCCTTTTCTATCAAACTGCTCATTCTTCCAAATAGCGGGTATCTTTTTTTGAATTAGTTGGTGAAGCTTCTGAGAATCCGATTATTCTAAATCCCTCATGAAAATGCATATCCTAGGAATCCATAGCACACAACATGGTAGTTAAAGTGGAATCTAAATGCTATCATTGTGTAGTGTGGAAGGGACCTTAAATATTTGTGTATCACAGCAAGAATTCTACATTTGCAAGTTTCCAAATTTAGTTTCCTGACATTGATAAAGAAGGTTTATGTGGTGTCTAGCCGCCACCTGGATGCAAAGCCCATCCTATCCTTTCAAGCTACCCTTATTACTTGTTGATTCAAAATATTTTAGTCATTGATTTAACTAAACATTCATAAAATGTGTTGGTTCTTTAGTTCTGTCTCTCATTTATTAAGTTAATTCTGGAAATACTAGTACTAGAAGTTCAACTTAGGTCAGTCACTTCAATCAAAAATAAAGGCAATGTCATTGCCCCTTTTTTGACTTGAGAATTTCCAACTGAATTGATGTTAACTAGTTAATTTTTCTGAGTATCTCCATAAACTACATATTGCAGAGTTCATTAGATCAAGCCAGGACAAAGTGGCCTAAAACCGAGGTACAGTACCTGCATTGTGCACACATTGCAGCTATTTTGTCACAAACCTGACAAAATGCTTCAAGGTCTTTTTCTGGGTTGCCTCTAAGTGATGGTCCCCTATTTTCAGAATTATCTCCCTTAAGAAGTTCATTTAGCACCAACTTTTGTCTGTCTTCACTTTCTGCCAGGATGTATTATTATCTTTTGCATACTTTTAAACATTTGTTTTAACTTGCTCTTAATGTTATTTATATTGTATTTTTGTGTTATTGATGCAATGTTTTTACTGTTTTGATGCACACGGAAGAATAAAGGTATAAACGATTTGATTCTTTTGATTTTTGACAGGGATTCCTGGCCTCATGTCAGCTTGAGACGGTTGTACAGCAGGTAGAGGAATACATGAGCCACGGTGAGGTAGCTGCTTTTGCTTCACAGGTATGATACTTTCAATCTCTTTGGGCAAAATAAGATCTGAGAAAGTTGGCCCACAATCTCTAGATTTAACCTAAATAACTCTTTTGTTACTTTCTAGATTAGGCATTTGATTTTGAACTACAGATCAAAATCTGAAGACAGTCCTGAGAAGATGCAATCCCTAGGGAAAAGTGAGTGATCACAGACTTTTTCTTTCTTTTGTGTTGGGTGGACAGAAAATGCCCAATTCTGCTTTGTTGATGTATATAGCTTGTGTCACGTGAATGTGATGAGTTTAGATAGGTAGTAGTACTAATAACTTTGTCAGCTGAAAGAATAGGAAGAGGATACTTTATGTGCTTTTTAAATAGACGAGGAATGCAAAGAAGGCTGAGGAAGAAGCAGGAGTTCCCTAGGTTCCAACAGACCTTTAGGCCATATGACCCCCTGGCAAGCAATAGGTGATAACTCATTCCATCTGGGCTCCTTTCTGCAGTCTGAAAATGTACAGGATCCCAGTGGGATGGGTTGCATTAGGTCTGTATGCATGTCTTAAAGAGCATTTGAGTAATACTGCAGTGTTTGATTTGATCTTTTTTTAAAAAAATATTATTATACAGCTTACCTTCCACAAGAAATTAACATTAAGGGTGAAAACCAGACACAACAAGCAACCAGAACCCTCACTCTGTAAAAGTTGACGCTGTCAAGTCTCTGAAGTCACTTCTGAAGATCAGTTATCTTTGTTCCAGTACTTTAAATCCTATTTTTCACTATCCCTATATATCTGTCCGGAAGAATGTATCATTCTGTTATTTCATCAATGGCTGGCAAGTCCAGAGTTCAATAAATATTTTATTTACCTTCTAAGGACTTTCAGTCAATACAACTTTTCAGGGAAAGCTACATTCCACACACGATCTAACCAATTTCTGATAGATTAGTCCTTCCGATATTACCTCCCAATAGCATAGAAAGTTATTTATGACTTAGGTCTTTGTTAGCCTCCCTGAATATGAATAAGGAAGCCCTTCTATTATGTATGATTTGGTTTGTAATTTTCTCTGATGAGTCTGATCCAAAACTGTTCCAACACTGGATCAGTGAGTGATCTGTGTTGAAAGGACCCAAAATGTTCACCTCTTCAGCACTTGAGAAAGTTTCTGATTCATTTTGAGTATTTTAACAGGTACCATCTGTGCATTATTTTTACCATACTTTCTTTGTACTATCAAAATTATTCATATTTGCAGATGCCTCTGACTCATGATAGCCCTCCATGCTCTTTTTCCAACAACAGTGATAGAACCTCAAGGCATACAGGTTGCCCCTGCGTTAGGTCCAGTGGAACATACCACTGTGTGTAAATGTTTAGAATTAGGCCACATATATACCAAAATGTGCACTGGATTGTGGCCTAAAGGAATACATGCTCTTCAAGGAGGCCTCCTGGTTGCTGGTACAGTATTGGGTAGACTTCACCTTTCCTGCCCAAAGGAAATGTGTACTTTTCACATAGTGCAAAATTCAGATGTCTTCTAAATCTACAGGCTAGATGTAGCTTACTGTTACCACTATGTTGTTTTTATAATGTGTATATGTTCATTTAGACCCCTGGCCTCTTAATGCTACTCCCTCTAATTTCAGCTGCTGATGTATTTCCTCTTTATTTCTTCACAATGATGTTTTTATATAAAGTTAACAAATTTTTTGAGTCTTTGAAGATTAATTTACTAAATGATCACAACATGTTTATCCTTTCAACAAATTTAACTGTACCAGAACAAAGTTAAACAAGTGTTTATTTTAAGAGCAGGAAAGGTTCATGTGAACACACAACTTTCTTGTGCACTTTGAACAGTATTTACAAGCAGTATTTAGGCAAGGAAAAGAATCAAGCCAAGGCAGACATTATAAGAAGCCATGTACTCTAAACGTGCTTGTCTACAATAAGGCAAGACGAATCAATTCATAAGCAAATAATATTACAAATACTGTGGACCTCAGGGTGCCTACTGGGGAAAAGAACCAGGAGACCAGCAAGTAGAAAGACTTGCTTTAAGATTTCTTGTACTCGATTCTTTCTACTTTGACGTCATCACCAATTAGCTGATAAACATAAGTAACGACAGTGGAAGCTTGAATATCCATCAGCACAAAAGAAGAGATGATATTGCTGTGGGGAGAAATTTGATTTTATTAACTACTTTTAAGATACACAGTTAAAGCCCCTTTGATTCCACTGGAACCTGCAACTTCAGAAAGTCCAAGGGATCCTTCCCTTTCTTAAGCAGGGGGACAGGTGTTTGCCCCCCAAAGGCCCTGCCACCTTTGGTGTCACCCATTTGCAGCAGGTCTGAGACCCCCTCTCTTGAAACCCAGCTTTTTATTCAATAAATGGTTCTAATGATGCCTGTTTCATCTTCTGCTACCACAGTGTTACATTCCTTCACCCATCAAAAGCACAGCAAAACACCTTGGCACCCCATTGAAAAAAAGTAATTTAAAATCTTGACTTTCTTTCAGTTACGCTCAAAGATCTCTCTACATACTGATTACACAGACGAACATGGCTATATCTTTGAATTCTAATTATTCAGCAATACTTAAGTCTACGTAAATAGTACAGTTCAACAATAAAACCTCATGATCAGAAGTGGGCAGCCATATGTACCTCAGTCAATTTAATTGGCAGAATGTAAACAAGACAGCCAAATCGCCACCTAAATATCATGTAACTCACTTTTCCAAAGCACTGTATGCTCCTGTTGCCGATCCAGGGTTGATATAGAACTTGTTTTCATGTTCAAATGCCTCAAATTTGTGTGTGTGCCCCGAGATCAGGATGTCCACATCAAACTGCCTCTGGAGTAGTGCCAGACTCGCCACATCTCCCCATGGAATCACTTGATGGCCATGGATCAGTCCAATCTTAAATTGCCCAACAGTTACAACTTTCTGTTCAGGGTAGTTCAAGTTCTAGAAGTTAAAGACACTGCATGTAAGTTACTCATTCATTTCCTAGGAAAATGCTGTCTTGCATTCATACAGCAGCACTGTGCCATCTTGTGTGCTCAGAAAATTAGGTGAACCAAGAGACTGGTCCTAGATTTCAATGTGCCAGGTAAATATAGTGCATACATATAGACACACCGTATTCCCCACAAAGAAGCTACCTCTATGTGACAGATTTTCAGGGCAAATAATTCCTTAACAAATTAGGGCCGGCATCCTTTAAGTGACATACACAAGTCTATGTTCAACATACACCTCCATGCTTCTTTTTGGTTCTTGCAGAGATCAGTATTCTCTTCCTCCACAACAACCAAAGCCTCCCAGTACTCACTGTTTCAGTGCAATGGTGTCCCCTTCCACCACCATTAAGTGGCTGGTAGATAGTGGGGGAAATTGGATAAGTAATTGGTCGTGTCCTTATAGACAGATACAGATTGACTGCATCATCTGCCAAAACCTCTTCATGTTGTCATCACTGTCAGTCCACCTGTAGAACTTCTACACTACAGTGAGTGATAGATACACAGAACAGCACAGATCATAAACGCACCATACCTCATCAAAATCCCCTCTAACCACATGAACATCACCAGCCAGGGTCTTGAGATAGTCGTAACTCTCCTTTGTGCAGAGGTTTCCAGTGCAGAGAATGTGCTGAATCTTTCCTGGAACCAGTAGTTTCTTGAATTTAGCTGGCAGACTGTTGCAGCGGTGAGGGATATGAAGGTCTCCCAACACTAACACCAACTTACAAAAGGGAGAAAAGATATACTCAGGTCTATGATTTTCAAGACACTTCCATTTATGAACAGATTCAACACAGTGCTGAAAGCTAGTAAGTGTTCATGTCTAACACCCAGGCAGCCCCATAACACTTCAGAAGAGTTGCACTTTTGTTGTGATTTGTAATATTTCTTTCCAAACCCTACAGGATTTGGGTAGAAAAAGAATAAACTGTTTTGATTCCACTACATATACAATGAAGGCCAATGACACTGCATGTGACTTCATTCAAGCAATTTCTTTTTTTCTCTGAAGACATCACAGTCAAGTTGTCCCAGGTTTTTTTTTTTAAATATTTTCCAATATAGATGTCTCCTGAGCAATAGAGAGACTCAGAGTTGGAGGGATGCTGTAGACAACTGAATCCAAATAGCAGCAGGAAATCCAGAGGTAAAACATGTCTGGAAAATGGCTGTTCTATCTCCGCTTGAAGACCTCTTCTTGAGACAGAGGTTACTACCCCTCTAGGTCACTGGTCCTATTGCTGAACTGTTCTTGTTAAAAGGTTTCTCCTAGGATTCAGCTGAAATTTATCCTCCTTTACCTTAAACCTATTAAAACTCCGAGTTCCAGATTGTTGCAATCACATTACATGTGAGTCAGATGTAAATAAATGTGGGGTGCCATAGGCAAACTAAGCAGTGACTGCACCAGGGTGAAAAACCTCCAGGTGTTTTGGACTACAGGTCCCACAATCTTTTACCACTGGTTATGGGAGCTCAAGTCCAAAACATGGGGAAGGCCAAAAGTTCCATAGCCTCCGGCTACTTTGAGCCCTAGAGTATCCTACCTTCAGCAAAAGGAAGTGAGGATATATACCTACCTTTGCCTGTTAGAAAGATACAGCAACCATCCAATCCTACTCACTGACCATAAGAATGTCAACTTGTATGGCCAAAGTGCTAACATGCAACAAGCCATTGACAGGCACCCATACAACAGGAACACAACCCCTGAACCCTGTTATCAAGGGTCTTACCTCAAGGAATCTTTGACTGCCCCGCCTAGGAACCTTGCATGTCAAACAGGAGTCTGGGCAACGTTCAAAGGCATAGAGTATTCACATGGGGCTCTGGCTGAATCTTCAAGGCAGGGATGGAAATCATGCGGCCCTGCAGTAGCTAGACTGCAACTTCCATCAGCCCTAATCAGCCATGCCAATGACAATGAATACTGGAAACTGGAGTTCAATAACATCTGGAAAGCCTCACGATTTCCATCACTGGTGCATGCTGTATGAACTGGGAAATGCACCCAAAAGCACTGCCTCTTTGCTTTTGACCCTCCAGACATTTTGAACTTCAGCTCCCAGAATTCCTGACCACTAACCATGTTGGCTGGGAATTGAAGTTCACAACATGTGGAGACAAGAAGTTGATAACCACTGCCCTAGAGTACACTTCATACTCCCCTGATGCTGCCAGTGGCAAGGAATACTGATAATATCAGAAGAGCTCTTATTCTGCTCCTTCTATTGAGAAACCACTGATATGCTTATATGGGGAATGTCTTAGTTTAGATCAAAGCACCTGTTAATGCGAGAATTCAACTGCACCCCTGAAAGTTTAGGTACTGCACCACCTGCAGGCAACATGCCTTTGTCCTTCAAATTTATTGAAGTCTTTTAGCAGCCACTAAGAGTTGTTACCTACCATCACCAATGTTAGCAAGAGGCCAAGATGAACAAACTTACTCTGTGCCCAGCCTTATTGGATGAAGAAGTTGATTGCAGACAAGGGGGCGGGGATGGAAAAAAACAGGGTGAGACATGAACAATGTTAAATCAAAAAGGAAGCAACAGAAAAGGAAACATCTCAAGCCAAATTAATAGGCAAATCAACAATGAAATTTGAAGGTTAGAAAAGGATATGTTAAATAAATAAATAAATAAATCTGATTTATGCAACAGATGCCATAAGGTCGAATGGAAGAGCTTTTTCCAGCATTACCTGAATGCAATGGTCATGATCATTCTGGGTTTCCGATGTGCCCGCAAGCCTTATCCCCCTTCCTTCCCAAGGCCAGGGGTGGGAACTTCTGCATGTAAATCAGAACTCCCTGTGTGCAATAACTTCCCCACATTGCCTTCAGTGGAAGAAAGAGCTGTGCCCGTGTGGAGATGCCAGTGGTATTGTTTAATACGCAGCGCCAAGATCAGTGCTCATACAAGACCTCCAGAGGTACATGAGAGCACAAACATCACCTTGACCATTCATTTCAGAACAATTCCTCACATACGTCATTTTAGATCACAACCAAAAGCACGTTTCTGTAAGAACTAGGTTGTAATTCACAATACTGTCTTTCTTGCCCTACTATAACCAGCCCCTTGCAATCACAGCTGATGTAAACTCCCTCCACTTAACCCCTTTGGTCTGGATGCTGGTCCTACCTTCCAAAAACCTCTTTTCCAGAGAATGGGGAGGGCTGGGGTCCCATCCCCTGTCACTGGAAAACTTATCCTGGCACCCCTTGGGGGTCTCTTAAGATTTCACCAGGCATTGTTTCCAGGTCTTCAAGCATATATGTCTAACCATATGGGCCAGAAACTTGTCCTCCACTGTGTCCTAGTTTAGGGGGAAATGCAGGATACAAATCAAAGAATGCCATTTTCATTTATTTTTTTCAATTCAGTTTTTATAGAAACAAAGCAGATTTTCAAGAGGCTCAAGAACTGTAGTCTCCACATTTTCTGGATTTTTACAGAGACTCCACACAGAGGCTGACATGCTATTAGTGATTTATGTGCACATAAGTCTTTTTGGATGGGGTGCCGAGAAATCTTGCTCTTGTGCTCCATCCAAAAACTTCCCACACCTGGCAACCATCAAACCCTAAGGTGGGCTGCTGCTGCTCCTTCTCACCAGAGGGAAGGGAAGGCCATTCAGACCATGAAGATCTGGCTGCCCTGAGCTCCTGGAAGAAGAGAAAGGCAGATGCACTCCACTTGAGAACACACCCTCATTTCTTCCCAACTAAGCTGAGACCAGGTCCTTCTCTATGGTCTGAATTGTCTATGCTCCTTGCCTCCTCTCCAGTAAGCAATAGCAGCAGGGTTTGACAGTTGCAGGGCAGCGACAGCATACAAAAACGTGCATGAAGAGCTATACACACACGTAGGGTCTGAACTATACGGCCTAAGTGCTGCAAAAACAGTCTGTCTTTGCTCACCTTTTGCAAGATGCTATGCATAGCTGCTGCAGTGTGAAACTACCTGTAAGGAACAGAAAAGCTCAAGCTGTCTACTCGAGACTAAACTACTTCTACGAGGCATAAAATCCCCCTGCCCTAAGCAGCACTGGCACTTATTTTCCTTCCTTCCTTCATGACTCCCACCAGAGTTGCATGCATTACATCCAGACAGAGGACACCCAGGCCATGGTGGCTCATTGCATGGATTCATCATAATGCTTCCAAATGGTTAGCCAAGCATCATTATATGAGAGAGGTTATGCCATAAATACCATGAATGCAAGTGAGTTGTGTATGGCAGGAAGGCCATCAAAATTACTGTCGATGTGCAGCAGGGCAGAGTCAGAAGAAGCAAAGTCAAATGTTGGGAATTCCTAACGGATGTCAAATTTGCTGGGAAACTGATCTGGCAAACAAATGGCTCATGGAGATAACTGCCATTTCCCCCCCCCCAAAACCATTTCGTATTTATCCCCCAGGTCTGCAAGTATATTCCACGCATATAAAAACTAGTCCTTCACAGCAGCTAGGAACTGGGAACTTCCATTGAACCAAAAGAATCAGTACGTTCCGAATTGGCCCATTCTTCAGACTGAAAAGTCCTGTTGGGGGGGAAATGATGGACTCGCCCTCCCCCCAAAAAGCATTAGGACACTGGTGATGTGCTATACATGACACAGTGAGGCAGCTACATCATGGAGGTGCTTTCCGATTCTCTGGGGACAAGAAGCAGAGGGCCAAGGTTGGTCAGGGTTTAAAGCCAAGCATTGTAGCATCTCTTTGCCCATCTGCCCACCAGGGTCTCAGGCAGAGAAGGAGCTTTCCCCTTCTTGCCACTGAAAATAACAAGGACTGAATGTAGGACCATCTGCACCCAGGATGGGCAATCTAGTCCGGAGCTACAGCCCCTGTGCAGTCAATGCACTGGACTATAGAAAGACAGTTCGTTGGGCTTATTAATGGCAATGAGGGTATTCAACCAAGGGATTTCTTGACTAGGTCCAAACAGACAGGCCAAATGGAGCAGCTTTGGGCCACTTTGGAGATGGCGCACATGTCCTAAGAGGCCGCAAGTTGCGCTAAAGCCATGCTCTGGTCTTAAGGCTCCATGGGACAGAACCCTGGAATGTGTAGTCCTTGTGAGGCACTGGCCGGGCTCTTGTAAAGCTACAAATCCCAGGACTCCAGAGGATGGAGCTTCAGCCCTTCAAGTGGTGTCACCCTGCGTCATTTCTACGGCGGCGGTGGTTGTGAGCCTTCCCAGTTGTTGCTGACTTACGCTGACCCTATCCTGGGGTTCTCTTGGGAAGATCTGCCTTGGTCCCCTGAGGCTGAGAGAGTGCAACTTGCCGGAGGTCACCCAGGGGGTTTCAGGGCCAAGCTGAGTCCAGCCATCGGCAATCCGGTCTTCCTCTTTTCTGACCGCCTTCTGCTTTGCTAAGCATTACGCAGCCAAAGTACGGCAGCCTCAGTTTAGCCGCCGCAGCTTCCAGGCTGAGAGAGTGTGACTCGCCCAGCGCAGGTGTCCCCGAAACCTGACCCACATTCGTGACCCCTCAAGGGTCACAAGTGGGAGTTTGGGGGTGATGGGCTCGGCCTTTTCTTCTTCACCCATGAACCATATAGATCTGTAGAAACCCCCCCACTTCAACTGCTGCTGACCCACAGCCAGGCTGTTTGGGGATGATGGGGACTGCAGTGCTGGGTTGGGAAAGCCTGCAGTACCAGGGCTGATCCACATAGGAGAGATCGCTCCAATGATCTCTTTTCTGGCTCCAGGCTGTGGAATTCTGGGAGTTGGAGTTTGTTGTGGGCCCAGAGCTTCTGGGCCTCACAACAAACTCCAACTCCCAGAATTCCACAGCCTGGAGCCAGATACAGTTAAATCTCTGCTCTGGGTCCCACAACATACTCCAACTCCCAGAATGCCACAGCCTTGAGCCAGATAGAGTTGAAGCGGGGCCAAACCGGGTTATTTCTCCCGTGTGGAGCTTCTATTCCCACCTCCTTCGCCCAGAAGCACTCACCATCTTGGCCCCCTCAGCGCCACTCCTCGCAAAAGCCTTACTTTCCGCCGCTTCCGGTCTCCGCCAAACCCAAAGTCCGGAAGCGGAGTCGGTCAGGCCCCACAATGCACCGCGGGGAGGGAGGGCGCCTGTCAGAAGCCGGGTGGGCGGGGCTCGTTGGCGGACGGAGGCCACATCCGGGTCTTCGGCGCTCGCTTCGTTCGCCCCGCCCCCCTGAGCTAATTACCTCAGGAGGCTTTTCCCGCCTTTCGGGAGGCGCTTATTGAGCAACCGTTTCCCTCAGCTTCGGCATTCGCCGTCGCTTTCCGCACCATGAAGTGCGTTATTGGCGGCGCCCATATTAAAGGTGAAGGGGCCGCCCCGAACTAGCATTCCCAGAATTCCATAGCGGTATCCAGCCGGATTATTTTCGACCCATGCTTCCTTTCCACTGAAAAGAGCGTTCCTCACGTTCAAAACAGAACACGAAAACCTCTAGTATTTGAGGAATTCTTTTTCGTCAGAGCAATACATAGACAATAATCAGGGAACGAGAACGAAATGCCAGTCACTACACTAGCAGTCGTTACTATTGATTCTTTGAAGTACCTCAGCAACTTGGTTCCCAAACACACTACAGAAATAACCCAGTTTGAGACCGCTTTAACTGCCCAGGCTGAGTGCTAGGGAATCCTGGGAATTGGAGTTGGTTGTGGCCCCAGAGCTCTCTGACAGAGAAGGGTCAGTGTCTTACAGAAGTGCAATTCCCAGACTTTCATAGCATTGAGCCAGGGCAGTTAAAGTGAGGTCAAACCGGATTGTTTCTGCAGTGCAGAGGCAGCCTTGGGCACCCATTTGCAAACGTGGGCCTAAAATGCTGTTTTATAGCGACGTTGAGATAATTCAAAGTCTGTTTGAGTCAAAACAATCCCTTGTAAAACATTTTGTGTAGCGCTACATAGATGCTTCTAAATCCCCTCAAAAGCCCCAGATTCTATCTGTTCCTAGGAGGTTTCTAATCGGAGAAGACGCCAAAGCCACAGATGCCAGTGAAACATCAGGAATAAACTCTTCTAGAGCATGGCCACAGAGCCTGAAAAACCCACAAAGAACTATAAATTGAGTTGCTCATACAGGAGTATTGCACATGTGGTGGCGCATTCAAGTACACAGAGTAGTAGATGAGCGCACATTGACTCTATGTTGGGCATATATATATATATATACACACACACACACATACGGTGTGACCCTGGGAAGGAAGGAGAGTGTGTATATATACCCCCAACTCTCTTCCATGCCAGCATTCTCTGAAGATGCCAGCCACCGATGCAGTGAAATGTTGGAATAAACTCTTCTAGAACATGGCCACAGAGTCCGAAAACCCCACTAAAAATATCCTTTCAGCCATTGGTTCTAGACTCTGGCTACGCTGGTTAATACTTTGCTCTGAATTGTATTTGTAAGCTCCACCTGCTTCCTAATTATTAACCATTTTTAATTCATGCCTTCCACTATATGTATACAAGTATATCTCTCTGCTGAGTGTTAGAGAAGCCAGGTTTCCCCAACTTGGAGAATCATTCCCTTAAGCTTTGTTATGTATATTTAAGGCAGCAAATCTGTGCGCACTGCGCACACATCTTACCATCAATCCCATTTAATTCAATTAGGCTTCATTCTTAGGGATATAAGAAGGTTGCCCTGCATATTGGAATGTAACCACACTTTTAAAAAACCTTTCTTACAGTGTTCGGGAGGGCTATACATGCCATGGCACGGATCAGTGATGGCTTTTGGTTCGATCCAATTGAAAAAGGAGTAAGTATTTTCCAAGTTGAGAAAAGCACAGCTGGGATTGACTGATGATTTAAGGAGAAAAATCCTACCCTCCATTTGTCGCAACTAGCCCTGTCGTCCCACTTTGTCAGATGCTTTTCAAATGCCCTGGTTTCTCTCTCTTCCTCCCACTTTCCCCCTTTGCCCTCGGCTTACTTCAGTTGTTGCCAACAGAGTTGAGATGTCCAGCTGGGAAGAGGAGTGGAGAAAAGCTTGCCCTTCCCAGCGGGTTCAGGCAAAGGCAAACTGCCGCAGCATTGTGTTTTCTTCCTGATTAATAACTTTTGCCATCTTGCCCACTCTCTGATGTTGCTTGTACATACATGTCCTGGTTTTCATGTGAAATGTGGGAGGGTATGGAAAATACACTGTAGAACTGTGTTAGTACAACATTGTTATCCGCTGGAGTTTGGTTCCAGGATCCTCTGTGAATAACAAAATCTGTGGATGCTCGAGTCCCATTAAATACAATGGCAGAGCAAAAGGGTGTCCCTTATGTGAAATGGAAAATCAAGGGGTGCTATCAGGAATTCATACTTGCTTTGGATATTTTCAAGCCGTGGATGCTTGAATCCGTGGATAAAAAATCTGTGGATAAGGAGGGCTGACTGTACATCTAATGTTCAAAACATCATTTGGTTCTTGCCATACATTTCTGTTCTAAAGAGCTCCACAGAAGGCCTGCTTCCTCTGAATGGGATGCCCTGCTTGGTGTGTGCTGACATGGCACAGGGCTTTTGCAATTGTGGTACACCTTCAATCCACCAAAATATACAATTGTTATTTGGCAAACCATACTTTCTGAAGCCATTTTCACACAAGAAAACTGTAGAGGACCACTCGCTCTTCCTACTAGCATTCTTGCCCCTAATATGTTGGTATCATCAGCATTTTGTTTGTGTGATTATGAAAATCATAAAACCTTCAAGATTGCCATGTTGTATATATTTTTGCCTGTCTGTGTCTTAATGCTGATGTTGTTTCATGGGAGTGAAACATTTCATCCTATTCACAGCTTTCCCTGAGGGCAGTGAATTCCTCCAGATCAGCCTATGCCTGTGTCTTCTTTTCATCTATATTCTTTCAACACTATTCCTGCAGAAATACACCTGAACGGAATCAGCATAAAAACCACATACGTCTTAGATGCAAGTTAGTAATAAAGGTAAGTCTCACAAATGAGACAATATATGCTATTTTGGGCTACAAAATTAGTTTCATTTGAAATTCTCTGAACAGTGAGATGACTTAACTGTATGAGGGAGATCTGACAAACTACAGACCAACGAAAACTGTGTCCATAAATGGTGCACAATTTTCTGCTGTCAAAAGTTTTATATTTGTTATTGCTGTTAAACTATTTAAATGAAATGTAGTTTTCCATTTTTTTTTTTTTTACATTAAAGGAAACGTTATCTAAAACAAGCATTTGCTGCTGATGGACTTTTTAACCTGTTTATTTATCCTGAAAAGATTAGTATCTGAACCTTTTGTTATCTTTCGTGCTGTATTTTCAAAGAATGTAGCTTGTTTCAGCTGAGTTTTTATATGTTCAGCTGAGTACACTTTGAAGTACATATGTCTGATACAATACAACACACTACGGTAATTAATATATTACAACACTAGCTGTAGTATCCCCCCAAAAACACAAAACTGTGCTAGCTCTGATCTTAAAGAAATTACTGTATTAATCATAGTCTTTGTATTTCAGTCAGTCCTGCCACTGTTTCGGTGCTTGAATACACTAGAAAGGAACGTAGAGAAATGCACCATTTATACAGACTTTAAGGACTGCTGTATTGTTTTTCAACTTTTCTGCAGACATGGTAAGTCAATGATCTTGTGAATCCTGCTACGGGCCAGAAGGTGGTAGAAAAAATTAAATAAACTGGTGTGCTGAGTCTACTGAAACCCTTCAAAGGTTAAAGGAAAATTTAACAAACGTATGCACATTTTCAACAGTGAAAAAAACAACTACTGCAGCTATTACTCCTACAGATGTTATTAAAGGTGCACAAAAAATGAACTAATCCAGTCAACATTGTTACCAATTGGTTTTACATGCTGTACACACACCTAAGTGCCTAACTGATGCTTTTTTTTAAAGAGGTGAAGTATGCAGGGTCCACCAGAGAGCACAAGGTACACCTCCCCCCCAACAAGCTATTCAAAGGAGATTAATATGAAATATTATGACATTCAGATACTTGTCATTTGAGGTAGCAGTAAATATCTGCTAAGTTCTGGTGCACACAAAAGTGACACCCCCTAAAGACTATTTCAGTGGCTTCTCAAGGCATATGCTCTGTTCAACAACCTGGCCATATGCAGCTGCTTATATGATGCTGAGCCCATCTTCTAATTCTTCCGCTCCTTACCTCTTTGCTGTTGTGTGACTTCAGGTTGTTTCTGACTTATGGTGACCCTATCACAGCATTTGCTGAAGCTGAGAATGTGTGACTTGGTGGGTTTCCATGGCTGAGCAGACCTTGGTCTCTAGAGTCATAGTCCAACACTCAAACCACTACACCATGCTGGCTCTCATAAATAGCAGTATTTTTTTTTAAATCCCCAAAAGACAAATCCAGTTAATGCCAAGAAATTTATCTCATGTCATGAAGAAAAAGAAGTTATTCATCACTTATTGAAGGGACTATGAAGATACAACTCATATCACCCCGTATCCTCTCTCCTCAGGTGTTGTGAAAACTCACAACCTAGCTTTTCAAGAATGTGAACCTTTGCAAGCCGTGTTTGCAAAACATCTGTGTCCCAACGTCCTGAAGGCAAGGTCCAGGTAATGGAACAAATGCCCTACTACCAATTAACTGGATATCTTATAGATCATCATTTGTCAATTAAAACATAAAAGGCTCACCTCTCATTGCCAAGACACCCTGTTCTCATGAATCCAGTGCTGAAATTGAAAAACAAATGCTACTGGAACCACACCATATTAAAGCACATATTAAGCACCCTTTTCCCCCTTCAGCATGGGGCTCCTGGCCAGTGAGAGGCAGTTGGACTAACAGAATTACTGACCATCTGACTTTCTGGTCAGATTTCTCCCCCACCCCCTCCAGCAGGTATTCACCCACAAAGTACAACAGGCACTAAAATGCTTTTCTGCTACTAGCAACAGGAGGTGCTCAGCAGAACAGGAAAAATGTGACAGACCTATTTATAGGCCATTATTGCCATCTACTGGAAAAGATTGGAATAGGTAGCAAGTAAAAAGGATGGCACCCCAAGCCATGAATACAAATTCCTGGCCTGAGTTTGATCTCCTTAAAAGGAAGAAGGGAGGGGGAGGACTAAAATACAGGACCTAAGCAGAGCAGTAGAGGATTGGGGGAGTGTCTTTTCTGTTTGAGGACAGTTAACAACAAAGCACCGCTTTTAAGACTCACTGGTTTTTATTTTTGCATGAATTTTCATCCATATAAACCAATTTCCTCTGATGCTCAGAAAGACCTCAAGTCGATTTTGACTCATGGCGACCCTGTGGATGATGCTGTACAGAGTGATAAATGCTCCAGGTCATTCATGCTGGGCCTTAGCCCTTTATTGGCCTGACTCAAGGCACAGAGAACAACACTCCAAACATTTAGACAGGAGCCATTGATAGAACTTGTTTATTATTTCTTATGGCCCTAACCTCTGGCCTGATTTTTGCACTCTTTCTTTCAGCATCTAGCCTAAAGAGGCATTCTGGAGAACTTGAATGCATGCACACTTTTCTACCATGTTGGTATTGCCCAGCTGTGCGTTTTGGCATTTGTATTTGCCTTTCTTCCCTCATGAATCATCAAATCTTTTTATTTATTATTATTTTTTATTTTCTGGCACTTTTTTATTTAGATGATACTATGATATTCTGATCTGAAGAACAAGTAAATAGTAGTGGAATTCGCAGCATGTTGCATTTCATTTTAGGTCAGGCTAAAACTGTTTGTCAGTTTGGGGCTCCTAATGTGAGACACATGGAGCAATTTGTAATCTGAAAGAATGATCCCATTTTTGTGTTTCTCAGGCAACTTTCTGATATATTGATTCATTTTCCAAACTATCAAGAAGAAGTAACTTTATCTGTAACACCTGTGAAAGTGTGTTTCAAGACTTACACTGAAGATGAAATGGGTAAGGACCAAACAGCTTGGGACTTCAGTACTTGAAAAGAGCACCTCTCCCAATTTACCCCAGTTTGAAAACTGAAGTCAATGGGAGGGGCCATCCTATGAGTCCTGCCAAATGGGTCAATATACTGTGGGTGTATGTGAGAGAGGGCACCCAGTTGTAGAATACCATCCCCTTATGGTAGCTCCAATGCTGCTTTCAGTCTGGCACCAAGTAAAAGCATGGCTCAATTATGGAATGCTCTACTGCCTTAAAGGGTGGGTCGACACAGATCCCCATCATACCCCCCCCCCCCAATGTAACACATGCAGCCATTACAATAACCTCAGTTACTGGTATTCATCCTTCCTTTTTAGGTGGAGGCATTACAATATTTGATGTGGATATATGCCCAGTTACCTAGTGCCATAGATATTGTTGCAGGTTCATTAACTCACCATGCACATGGTATTCTACTTTCAATGAGCAAACACCCCAGTTCTGTTTTATGTACCAATAATAACTAATGTAGAGGATTCTCAATAAACCCCTTAAATTCTTATTTTCTTTACTGTTAGACTTCTTTAGTTTTAATCTCTGCCATAATTCTGATTCTTTCCAGATTTTGCTATTGTAATGCATACAGAAATACATCTCAGTCCAGAAGAATTTGAATACTTTCAAGTTGGAGTAGACTCTGAAATCACATTTTGTCTTAAAGAGTTACGGGTAAAGTTGACATTTGCTTGATCAAAAAACATGTTAAAAAGATGACATAGCTAGACTCTTGCATGAGTACTCTAACTACCCATGTTGTTTAGAACCCATTGGCCAGCTTGCTACCCCCAACTGGCCCTCAAGCTAATAACAAAATAGCCAGTTGTTGTACCTGTAAGAGGCTGAATCAGTAAGTTATAATAGGTATCTAATGCTCTGTAGTGTTATATTTGAGTTAATGTACATCTTTCACTTGTAATTAGGGACTAATAGCTTTTGCAGAAGCTATCCATGTTCCAGTTGCTGTTCATTTTGATATGCCTGGAAGGTAAGTTGACACACACTTTTTACAAGGTATGTCGTGTTTCACTTCACAGTTTCAGAATTCCAAAATTACCTTTGCTAAACTTGCAATTAAAATTGTTCAAACCATCAATGCATTTTACATACAAATGCATTAAAATTGATTTATGTGGAACGTGTGGATTATGAATTGTGTTGCCAAGTGTGTCTAAGGGCCACCTTTTGTACAGTAATTTTCACAAACAGTATTTTCAAGTAAGAAATGCATGTATGTATCAGAGACAGTACACACTGGCCTCAACCCAGCAGTCAAGTGTACTAAAACACATTAATTTGGAAACATTTAGTAACTACACTATGCAACACTATAATTAATGGGAAGCTGAGTAATATCTTATTAACTCTCTCCATTAGAGAGCAGTTTCAAGAGTCATCTCATTTCTCTCTCTAGAGGGTAAGGGCACACCCACTATTTCTGTAAATCGGAAGTAATGAGAAAGCTGACAGCTCAACCTTTCATTTACTTTTACAGGCCAGTTGTTTTCAGCCTTGAGGATACAGTAGTTGAAGCCAGTTTTGTTTTGGCTACTTTAGCAGATACTTCTGAATCTCTGCATCTTTCCCGGGGCCAGAGAAGGTAAGAGTTAAAATCCATTTTCTTCTTGCCGAGTGCTAGCCAGGTACCTTCAAGTTCAGGAGAGGATATAATTGCCACTGCACCTCATGTTCCAAATACATAAAGAATGTTATCTCACGTGTTGGCTGCTGCTCTTACTAAAGAGCATTTTTTATCTTAGGAATTAATTGTCCTCATCAGTATTGCAGCTAAAGCAGCCATGTTTGTTCAGTATTGTGCAAAAATGTGACTCGTGCCTTCTCCAGTTTTGTTCACATGCTAAAGAGAAAGCCAGAATTTGTCAGAACATATAATTGGGGTCTAAGGGGAAATTATTTATGCAGCCCAATCCTGTGCCTATTTCTTGTTAATCATAGAATCATAGAGTTGGAAGAGACCACTAGGGCCATCCAGTCCAACCCCCTGCCATGCAGGAAATCCAAATCAAAGCATCCCTGACAGATGGCCATCCAGCCTCTGTTTAAAGACCTCCAAGGAAGGAGACTCTATCACCCTCCGAGGGAGTGCATTCCATTGTCGAACAGCCCTTACTGTCAGGAAGTTCCTCCTAATGTTCAGGTGGAATCTCTTTTCCTGCAGCTTGCATCCATTGTTCCGGGTCCTGTTCTCTGGAGCAGCAGAAAACAAGCTTGCTCCCTCTTCAATATGACATCCCTTCAAATATTTAAACAGGGCGATCATATCACCTCTTAACCTTCTTTTCTCCAGGCTAAACATCCCCAGCTCCCTAAGTCATTCCTCATAGGGCATGGTTTCCAGACCTTTCACCATTTTTGTCGCCCTCCTTTGGACACGCTCCAGTTTCTCAATGTCCTTTCTGAATTGTGGCGCCCAGAACTGGACACAATATTCTAGGTGGGGCCTGACCAGAGCAGAATACAGTGGCACTATTACTTCTCTTGATCTAGACACTATACTTCTATTGATGCAGCCTAAAATAGCATTGGCCTTTTTAGCTGCCGCATCACACTGTTCACTCATGTTCAACTTGTGGTCTACTTGGACTCCTAGATCCCTTTCACACGTAGTTTCATTCAGCCAGGTGTCACCCATCCTATATCTGTGCATTTTATTTTTCCGCCCTAAGTGCAATACCTTACATTTCTCCGTGTTGAATTTCATTTTGTTAGCTTTGGCCCAGCTTTCTAGTCTATTCAGGTCATTTTGAATCTTGATCCTGTCCTCTGGGGTATTTATATATTTAATTTATATATTTGTGTTTTAAGGAACATAGGAAACTTTTAGTGAGTCACACCTATGGTATATCCAGTACCTTTTTGTAGCAGAAAGGCGGGGTGTAGATTGCAGTAAAGGCCTCAGCAAATTCCTCAGCTAGGAAATGTACAGATGATTTGCAGGAATAGAGAAGTATACAACACATATCCAGTTCTGTGTAATTTTAGGAGCCCTGCATTGGAGAGCAGTAATCAAGGCACCGTTTCCAACAGAAACCTGCAAGACCCAGAAACAACCAAGAATCCAGCAGACAACTTTACCATTACGGCAGAAGCTCAACCATCTAGTCCTGGCTATAGTAAGGTAAAGGGGAAAGCCAAAGAGGAACCAGAATTGTTTGTAAATGAAAATGCTTTATACCTCAAAATAAGGCACATTTGTGTTGGTATTAAATTGGTATCATGTGGTATAAGAGTGGATGCCAGTCAGGAAACAGCTGCCCAAGAATCCCATGGGACACTCACTACTTGTAATTTTTTGGATTTTGGTCAAATTGTGTAGCAGTGCTGGAGTAAAAATGGTAGTAGCACAAGCCAACATAGGCCATGCCGCATCCCAGTAAAACAGTGTTTGAAACTGAACTCTTCCCCATCTGTGCTTTTTTCACAAAGAGTATTATTTAAGCAAGTATTCCTTCAACTTTCAAAAAATGAAAAAATATTGAAATGAAGACTATTTACTGAAATCATTTTTATGCTGCTTTTCAGCAGCAAAGAATCCCAGAATGTCTTATGAAGGATTACACACAGACATAGGACACAAAAGGAAAGGGAGATGAAAGCAAGTTACCATGTTTTTGTAAATGTCAGCCTGAATGGAAAGTTCAGGGGGAAGGAGGCATTCTCTCAATTGGACTGATCAAGTGACTCTCCCATCTGTGCCTCTGCTCCAGCCAGATGGAACAGCTGAATTGCCTGGGAAAGGGAGAATTGCAGGCAGGTAAAGGCCTCAGCTAATCAGATGACGCTCCTGCACCCATCTCCCTTTCAAGTCATCTTTTACACATAAGCCTGTAACCATTGTGTATAGCTGGTGCATATGTATATGTGAAATTGAAGGCTTGGGCTGATACACTTTCTTGTTAACTTTTCTAGTTCTACTCCTTGTTCTTTGGAGCAATTTCATCCAGTGAGGAGGATGTAACCAATGCATTGCATACTTTGGCAACAGCAAGTGACACTGAAGATTTTGGCAATTGACAACTCTCTCCAGCATTTTAGTGACGTAAAATATCTGCTAAAAGTCCTTGTCTAAATAGTTGTGTGCTTAGTATCCCAATTTTTTGGCTTGATTTGGATGTTGGATGCCATTGTTTTATGTTGATATTTATGTTAACTTCTGGAAAAATTATTTTATTTTCAACTTGTCACTAGTGTAACCTTTTCAAAGGTACTCATAATTCAGACATATCAGGTCACATTCACTTCAGTCCTTATTTTCTTGCCCTATCTGCACTTACCTTAATGTTTGAGGGAATTCTTTTGTGACTGGGTAAGTGGTTGAATGCTGAAAATTCACAGATCCAATTCTTTCTCCCTCTTCTTTAAACGAAGTTTTATAAAATTAACTATAGTAGATGAAATAAATCTAGCCTAAGTGTATTGCAAAATACTAGATGCTGTTGCATTTGTCTTGGAATATAGCCGTGAGTTAGAATATTTTAAAGTGTAGAGTCTCACAGGTACTCCTCTCCCACAAGCTCTTTCAGCCCTGATAACAAGCAGTTACCCTCAGCAACCCTAACAAAGAACAACTAGTGCCATGCTGCTCCCTGGGCTCTGCTTTTCTTTAAACGCCACTTCTCTTCAACCCCACAGTGAAGAAGAATGGGTACTGAATTGCCATTGAAATTTCAGTGTGGTAAAACAGACCAGCTAGTACAAGCAGAGAATTCAGGTCATTTCTGCAGCAGATTTCTGTTTACTGCATGCCAAAAGAATGACTCTAAGCTTTTCGCAAGAAAAATAACTGGTACTTTCCCCATCAGCCAAATTCCTCATTACAGGTTGCTGTTGTTACTAGGCTAGTTCGTGATCTTACCACTCCCCATCTCAAGAAATTTTAATGTGCATAGTTCAACAGGGACTTCTGTACAAGCTCCCTGGAGTGAAAAGAACTTGTGCATGGGCAGAGATGTGTTCTTCTATTGTAGAAAACCCTCTGCTGTGATGGAGGTCGTACACAACTTCCAAAGTAGACGATATTACTGCGCTTCATGGTTTTTTTTTTTTGCATTTGGAAACTGAAAGGTACTGAAATTTATAAAATCACAGAACTTGGGAGATGCTCACATTCAAAGATTTTTTTTGTAATCTGTATAATTTGTAGAACATTCATCTTTTGTCTTTCATACTTTGACAGTTTGAAACAAATTTTTATCCCTTAGGCAATCACTTACAGGAAACTTGTTAATACAGATCATAATATCCTTGGAAAACATCAGTCTTGGCCACATGTAACCATGTACATATGATTCAAAGCCTGAATAAGTCCAGAAAAATGGAGCAAGCAAAGGTTAACAGTAACATAGAACCAGGAGTAGCTACAGACATGACAAAAATATTCCTGTCTCCAATCACGATTATTTAAAGCCACACACATGTATTGTATAAATACTATATTTATTAAATATCTTTAGTTCATTTAAATGTATTTACAGATACTATTCTTGCACAAATTATACTTCAGACATCCAATTCACATAATTGCCTTTTAGGTAAGCACAGGTAATGATAGTCTCATTTAACAAGAAAAAAGCATCCTCATTAGATCAGCTATCTTTGCCAGATAAAAAAAAAATCCATGTCTACCTTTAATCCAATTTCCTATGGAAAAAGCAACCCACTACCCAAGTAGCAATTCCAATCACAGTGTCTTTCTTTTCACTGGAGCATTCTGTGATTGAGGGTGCTTTTTCCTATCTTATTATTTGTTGCAGAAATCACAACTTTTGGAGGGAAACAGGGGCTTGGATCCAGAGCTACCCCTCCAGAAACAGAAGAGCCCCTTCAATTTGCAGGAGGAACTGGCATCCAGCAAAGGCTCTCCACTGGAGGGAAAGGGCAGGGCATGACAGCAGTCTCTGCAGATTGCATTTTGCCCCTGGAGCACCATCTCACCCACTGATCTGGAAAGTTCCCAACCCTCAAGGGCAACAAGGGAGGGAACCTGCAGGGTCATTTGGTTTATGGTGTGCCATTCAGTGCAAGTTTGAACCCAATGCAGGATGTTTCCGTTCTCCCAATGACAGTTAAAATAATAAGGAACCATGGACTTCAAGCTCCTTCATTAATATGGATATCATCATAGTAATCTACCTCATATGTAGTAACCCAACTGCAGACATTACCAGCAGGCAAATCATACAGCTGCTATGCTTTACTAGGTAAAGCAGGTTAATGCCATGCAAAGTTGGTTCTTCCAGATTCTCTATAAAGCAATTCTGATATTTGATTTCTCTTCAGCTTCCACTTCCGTTTTTCCCCAATTTAAGAGAACACAAAATGGAATGCCTTCTCTATACCAAATCAGAACACCAGTCAAGTTCCTAGGAAACATGCTACTGCTTTTGAGTACTGATAAAAGGGTTTTTAAGTCTTGCCTTCTTTTGTAAAAAAATTTGTGCGCAGACAGCTTAAGTTCATAGGAAGAAATTAGGTTTTATGTTTGAGTGCACATCTTAATATGGAAAAAAAATCAAGCGTGCCATAGAAATAGTAATTCTTTATAATACAGTATTGCTTTAAAAAATAGATGGCAAAAAGCTATAAACTGTACTGGTCTTTGGTGTCCAGTGATGGGAAGGGGGACTGAAGTATCTGCAAGTTTAAAAACTCAATTTGATCATCATAAAAAATGTAAGAGACAAATGGCTTTATACAGACTGCTCAACTAGAAAGCGCTGTAGGCAAAGCAAGGCCAATAAAGTGAACCCCACCAAGTGTTCCAGTTCAACTACTTGGGGGTAGGATTCAAGATCCCTGACACTACACAGGGCAAAAAGCTAGAGGCCATGACCACTGGAGGATGCCAAAGAAGCACCGTCCGCTCTGCACCTGTTCAATGGATGGGCACCCACAGCAAGGCTGGAAGAGATTCTGAAGCAGCAGGGAGACTGTCCTGCTCTACCGAGGCACCAATTCAGGGGCAGGCCAAAGCCAAAGAGATGGGGCGGCAACTGGAAGGTGCAGTCAGTAAAACTCAACAGTGCTTATTCTAATGAGGAGGAACTGCAACAGTGAACATTGGCAAATGAAAAATGCAAAATAAATTCAAATGAAGGGCAACTGCTCCTCTGGCAAAGCAGAAACAAAAATATCGGTACTGCAGCATTTATACATTCCTTCTAATTGAACATACACAGGTACAATTTGTTCAGTGGTAAGTAGTACAAGGGATTGAAATGGTTTGTGCAAAGTTACTGTTTGCCACATCTTTGAATCATAGCACTATGATTTTCTTCATTTTATTTTATTCCACCCTGTATCCATGCCCAAAAAAATTTGTCAAGCTAAATGGTTAAGGCATTCTGACAAAAAAATAATTAAAGGTGATTTAAGAAAAATCATCATGCCAATTTTAAAAAAGGTAGATCAACGAGCTTCCAAATTATTTCGCCCATTCTCATGGTAAATGAAATGACTGTTAGAAGAAGGATGCATTGAAATAGTGACATGTACATGGTACATGTTACATAATTATAAATAAAAGCTTGACACAATTATGCAAATATACAGTACAACCACAAAAAATATTTAAAACAGGCTGAGGTAACCTCAAACGTACAGTTTTAATACAATAAACCTGGCAGTAAATCCCCCTTTTCATGTTTTTAAAAAAGATTAAGATTTCTTTACTGGCCAAGCTCATCATCTAAACATCAACATTAACCAACTGCTATATAAAACATGGCTTTTCATTTCTAAGTACTTTTCTACCAGCAAAAAAGTTATGAAAAACTGACCAAAATATATATATCTTTACAGCTATCTGTTTTTACATGATGTTTTTTTTAAAAAAAGAGGAGGGAAGGTTGTAGCTACTGAAGAAACTGGACTGAATGTAAATGAAAACAAATGTCATATTGCAAAATGGCTATAAGATACCTGTAAACAACATTGAAGTTCATTCTGGAAATCCTATATACCGACTACTACAATGTCAATGCTGCTCATTCATGTGTGGGGTTTTTTTTTGCACATGTGCAGTTACTCTTGTTGCAAGAGTACAAGCAGAGGCATGTTTTAAAGACACTAAAACATTCCTTAAACTCAGAAAGATTCAGAGCCAAGGACCCATCACCTAAATGTATCCCACCATTCATAGCTACTGCAACATATAAAGCCAGATCAGGATACTTTGCACACATGCCATCCCAAATTCTCAGCACCCTGGCTTCTTCAGACTTCACTACAATAGAAAGAGCTTTAGAAAGTTATTTTCTCAAAGGAAAAATCCAGCTAGCAGAGAGCCCCATGTGAATAAATGATATGCCAAACATCCAGCTGTATGATAACAGTTAAGCACCTTTCTACTCTCACTATTCTCTTACAGACACTCACATACTCATACACACACTCATTCACTCACTCACATACACAACACATTTCACAAACTAAATCTGTGATTCAAAATTCAGTAACAGACAAAGTTCCTGGGCTAACACCACATATACCAAGAGGCTCAGTGCACTCAACTGCCTCTGAAGAATTCATATAAAAACAAGCCTCAAATATAATTTAAACATACCATGCTCGTTACACAATGCTTTGTGACCTTTTGGAGATTAAAAATGGGCATTTTCTACAGCAAGGTAACTGTGCCCTCATGGAGGTTCTCCTTGTCGATGTTAAACAACATATCTAGTTTTGAATGACCGCCAATTTCTACTTATTTGCTGCTCACTTTCTTCAGCGCCATAACCATGATTATCCCCCTCCCTTCCCCACTACTACACAATAATTACTACTGAACTTTGAAAAGACAAGCTTCAAGTATTGAAATTTTCATTTCTTGCTGGCAGATGTACCCCAGTGTATTCTAGTAGTCGGTTTTGATGGAGATCTTGACTGCATCTTAAAACAGGCAATGGATGGAACACATAATAGCCACTGAGTTCAGCTGCAGAGAAAGACATCCTGCCAGCAGGAAACAGTATGTATGAAGCTGGAACGGTAGGAAACACGCAAGTCATCAACAGCTGATGCTTTCAGCCCATCAGTCTGTATATTCAGCTACTATTGAAAGGAGGACGGTGATGTCATCTGGTTTTCCACCTGCCAAATAAAAGGGAAAAAAGATATTTAGATGTTATCTTCAGGAGCACAGGCTGAACAGTCATAAACACAATCCAAGAAAGGGGAGGAACAGAAACTGAAAGGTTAACACTCTCCATAAAAGTGGGGTAGGATCCTTCAAAATTCCCTCTTGAATTTTGCCAGAGAAACTTTTTGAAAAGTCTGATGCCACAATAAGACCACTTTTTCTCTCCCTCTCAATTGCCAAGAGAATGGCATTACATTTACAAGTGCCAATAAAATGCAGTCTGTTTTCCTGCAAAATACAGGGGCACCAGTTACAAACGTGTAGCAGTTTATTATGTGGGTGACAAGACGATGGGCCCTAGCTCCACATTTTGTAGCACCTCTGAAATCAGTTGGCTCATTCCTTTGCCACTCTAATTACTAGCCAGTATCTCATTCTGCTACATGGGATGACTTAGTGTTTCAGGATGTTGAAACAAATACTAGCCTAAAACCATGAGATCGTGCTTTGCTTTCCCCAGGACAACTAGAATCCTTACCTCTTACATTCAGTCCATTGTCACATGCAAACTGTGCAAAGGGAGACATGTAATTTGGATCATATGCCAGTTCATGAGCTTGCTCAGCAATACTTCTTGCTGTCTGTTGTATGCTTTCATAATTTGAATTCTGAATTGAGAAGAGCAGAAAAAAGCATGTTAATTTTGTTTTGTGTTAGAAAAAGGACAAATGTGTAACAATACTACAAGAAGAAGCACAAACTCTACATCTTGCCTCTACAACTAGACCCGCTGGCAGAAATTCTGGGAAGCTGCACTTGACTTGGAAGCATGTATTTTAAAGTCTCCTGGGTATTACATGGTGTTGGAGTGTGGCTGGCTGAAATGTCAAGCTTGTCTTTGACTCTAAACCAACATTTAACCTGTACCCAGCACTCAGTGGCCTCCTTACTGTATTAGCAAAGAAAAAATTAAAGTGGAGAGAATTTAAGGAGGATACACAATCACAGGATGCAATGGCAACACTACTACAGTGTTGACAAGAATGTGGCTTACTGGTTATTATTTCACTACAACAGTGCAACTCTGTAGACCAGTGATGGGAAGGTTTATCTGTAGGGGATATTCCCAAATTTAAGCTTGCCTGTAGGTGGCACCCAATCTCACAAGACAGATTAATAAGGACACTGACCCATCCTGGCACCACACACTTGATTTCTTGCACACTGTCCAATCCTCAGACACAGATTCCTAATGTGGCTGAAAACTCCATGAGTAAAATACACTCAAGAGGCAGCTGTGCATGAAAGTGAGGCGAAGGGAGAGCAAGAGAAAGAAATGGGTCCTTTCTCCCCAGGAAGCCCTTGAGCAAGTCCCAGCCTCTCTTCCTGGACTGATGTGCTTTTGGCCAGAGAACACCAGATTCAGTGTAGGTTGTGGGGAAGTAAGAGGTCAAGCAGGATCCTTGATTATATGCACAACCCACAACCTCCGCACTCCCCCAACATCATCAAACAAGCACAACTGAGAAGGTTTCCTCCCTGCATTGACTTCAGCCTGGTTACTAATTCTCACCAAGTGCTTTCTAAAGATGTTGTGATGGCTTGCAATACTGAAAGCTTTCCAGGAAGCTTTCCCAAACAAGCATGCTCTCAATAAGTGACATTACAAAAAGCAGCCAGAATGCACAGCCTGTAAAAGACACCCAACTGGTTCTGGTTCTAAGCCCAATAAAGTAAGCCACCATTCAAATCCTCATGAACAGAAGGAACTCTTGATCATCTGCATCCAATGGCTCTGTCACCACCAAAAAGACAGAAAGTCTAGCCTCTCCTACAAAAAGTGGTGTGGTGGCTAAGGATTGAAGCTCTGAATCCAGGCGTCCTTGTTTTGAATGTCTCTGGTGCCATCAACTCACTGGGTGCTGTTGGACAACCTGTTCTCAAACCATTCATTGCCATGATATTGGCCTATGTTAGAGGACTGTTGGAGAGCCTTCATGGTGTAGTGGTTTGAGTGTTGGACTATGACTCAGGAGACCAAGGTTCAAATTCCCTTTGCTCAGCCATGGAAACCCACTGAATGGCCTTTGACAAGTCACACCCTCTGAGCCCCAGAAAACCCTGTGATATGGAGACCCTAAGGCAAACCTAAGTCAGAATCAACTTGAAAAAACACAACAGCAACAAAGAAGATGGTTGCAAGGCTAACAAGTTAACATCCATAAAGTGGTTCAGACATACTGACTATGCAAATCATATTACTGCTGCTGTCTTTACTTGTTCCCTATTGCTCTGTACATCATACTGCAAGCCTGAACAACACATTCCTGGTTACCTTTAGTTTCTTTAGCTCCTGGAGGATCATATAGTCAGGCATGTTGTCAAAGAGCCCATCTGTGGCTGTCAGAATGATATCTCCCAGCTGGACATCAAAGGTAGTACTGTCTGCTGCATCTGGGCTGTGAAAACAATGACAGTGAACATTTTCCAATGGTCCTTAGGTCAAAGCTTAACCTACAAGATGGCAAGAACATCACTAGCTGCTCACTTCATGCTGCTCCTCAGGTGACATTCAGAGATTGACTGTGCAATCTGGTTCATGTCATGTCAGGAATAAGTCTAACTGAACTCGGGTTTTGTAAGGCCGCAATCTGATGCCCTTTATCTAAAAGTACTGGAACTGACACTCAGGTAACATGTATGGAACTACAGCCTTATAGAAAACCCTACTTAGTATGGTTTTGTTTTTTGAAAAATAACTTAGTTATTTGTGATGGGCCTCAGGGACATCCATTGAATTGAGAGTGAGAGTCATACTTCCAGAGACATCCAGGAGACATGATTCTCTTACTTGTGTGTGATTCCTTCCACTTATTTAAGAGAGAATTTTTGGAACCAAGGAATGACTTTTGGTATTTTCTGGTTTCCTAAGAGCAGACAGCTACGGGTTGTAGGAGTGGAAAATAATGCAGGAACAGGCCCCATACTCTTCAGTTAACCAATCCTATCCCACAGAGTTGGATTTGAGCAAAGGAAGGCAAGCAGGTCTGCACTGCTTAAAGGCCTGTTCATTAGATACAATAAATCAGGATTCAAAGATATAGCCGTGTCAGTCTGTGGAATCAGTATGTAGAGAGATCTTGTAGCACCTTTGAGACTAGTTGAAAGAAAAGTTGGCAGCAGAAGCTTTCGTAGACTTCAGTCTACTTCCTCAGATGCATTTGTTTTACTATATGCTCATTACCATGAAGTACAAGAACTCTGCAGAATATACAGTAAAACCACTTTGTTGTGATTCCATGACAGTCCAACAGAGTGTATTCCCCACCCATCCACACTTCATTTTGCAAATTCTGCCCAGGGAGGTTCAAAAGGCCTTGCCCTGAAAGGGGTGGAACAGAAATCTTGCTCCAGGTCCATGGGTAGCATACCCTTTTAAAGCTGCTATTCCCTATTGAACAGAATGTGCTTTTCCAACGCTCCATCCTAGAGCTTGGTGTTCCGCCAAAAGGGAGTTTTGATCATTTTGATTGGGCACGATGAACTGCTGGAAACTTTTAACTGTACTGAAATACAAGCTACAGTCACATGCTTCAAGTATTTGCTACCTCACTGCCTGAGTATGCAAAATTAGCAGATTCCCAATCCAAATCTGACAAGCAAAAAAGGAGGTCCCCAAAATGAACAAGAGAGCATGACAGCAGCAGCGTGCTTCATGTTGAAAGCCAAACGTGGACAACATGAAGGTCAACTCAGTCAGGTTCATTTGCTGAACTGACTCAACATAACTAGAACTGTGCACTGGAACTACAACTCCCAGACCCCTCAAGCACCATGTCTATCATTTGCCTCTTGCTGCAAGCACACAGCCAGCCATAACAGATGTTAGCATTCAGCACTGACTCTCTGCCAGCCAGTTATGCAGGCTCTAAACCATTTGAAGAGGAACTTTGTTTCGCTTTTAAGTCAAGTGAACTCCCTAAAGCCAACTCAATATTTCCAATGGCAACACATAACTGTAGTTTCACTTGACAAGCAAGGAGGGAAATACTCAACTTTTTATTTGAGGCTGAGGTCCTCAAAAATATTTTCAAACAGAAAAGTCAAAGGCACAAATGTAGCAGACTCTGCCACAAAAAGGTACTACATACTATAGTTGTTTTCCTCATGCCATGACTCAGGACATGGCCAATATAAAATTGCTTTTGTAAAGCCAAGTTTCAGAACATAAAAGAATCAAGGGCAGATGAGAAATATTTCACATCCCACACATGTACACCCTCCTCTGTAAGGAGGGGGGTACCCTTCTCTCTACTGACCACTCTGTTCACCAAAGGCATGCTAGGAAGAACATACACTTTTAAGTGCAACAACAAAGTCTCTGAGCATAAAAGGGCATTTCATACCTTATGGCTTTTGTTCACTATTCTGCAGCAGGACATGGCCAGGATGAAATTGCCAAAGCAGAAGAAAAAGCCTGTACAGTGCTCCCTCGGGTTACGAAATTAATTCGTTCCGCGGCTAATTTCGTAACCCGAAAAACCTTCGTAACCTGAATTGCCATAGGCGCTAATGGAAAAAAAGCCGCGGCTCTGCCGCGGCTCCATTGAAAACAGCGCCGAGGTTTTTTCATAACCCGAAAAAACCTTCGTAAGCCGAAACAATAAATCCCTATGGGATTTTTTCGTATCCCGAAAAATTCGTAAGCTGGGTAATTCGTATCCCGGGGTACCACTGTACTTATGAGAAATTAATGGGCTAAACAACATCAGATGATGTCTAAGTGGAAATCAGTCCCCCTTGTGTGGGAAAACTGAGTTGCACACTTACTGGGATATGATGTTCCCTGACAACTCTCTAGGAACATACCCAACACAATTGTATTGCATTTTGGCACATGCTAACCGTGACCATCCATGCAAAAAAGGCTCACCTGTCACTGAAGACAACTCCTTCAGCTTCTGGTGGGGCTATTGACAGTTGAAACGGAGTGTTGAAGTAGTGTTGTTGTTCATCCGATCGGTGCACTACTTCTCCACCTCTGACTACTAAAAATCCTGAATCCCCCAAGTTTGCTGTGTGTAGACGATGACTTGTTCGATCTAGAACTACAATGCAAGCTGTGCTGCTCCCTGGAAAAAAGATTAATTTTTTTTTAAAAAAAATGAAGAAAACCATAAATGCAACAGCTTTTATTTTTAATGAAGGGGACCCACAAGCTCTTTTGAAGCCAGCTTGGTGAAGTGGTTTGAATGTTGGACTATGACATCGTACTGAGCACTGAGTCTCGGTGGTCGTGTGAACTGGGAAAGTCTAGATAAATTGGACTAACCTTTTCCGTAAGAGGACACTAAGCTTCTAGTTTAGTTAGGGCTTTCGCATGAGAACAGCCATTACGTAATTAGATACAAGGAACCATTTAAGCAGAATGTGCAGTGTCTGAGCCGACACCAAAGGGAAACTTCGACAGCTGATGTTCATTCTTTAGGTGGGCAATAAAAATGGACTGACTCTTTCTGAGCTCAGCCGAGGTTAGCTAAATATAGCTTCCATATTTAGAGAGACCTCCTGGCAGAGAAGCTAAGGTCAGGTGAGAAGCATGTGTAGCAGGACAAGTAATTTGCACTTATTGTGCAAAAGGTTGTCCGTTTCCATTCACTCAGCTGATTCTTAAGAGCAACCAAGAGACGGCCAAATTCTGCCCGCCATGGCCCCTCACAACAGCCAATTCAATAGCTGAGTTCTAACTCAATGGTAGCCAAAACTGAGAAACAAGGAATTGTGAGAATGTTCAGGGAAGCCTCCAAGCTCTGCAGAATTATCCAAGTTCTCTAGATAAGGAACACCCTGGGAGACAAGAAGGAAATTCCCAAAAGACCTCAATGAGGACACGACAGGGAGACAGAATGGCATACTCTTGAAGAGAGCATGGCTTCCTGGCCTTACCCTGAAGCACCCCCTGCTACAACCTTTTGCCCCATGTCTTACCACCCTCCCCTCATAACTTTAAAGACAGCTACATGAACATCAGAAGTGGACACTGGTGGCACACAGGCTGCAAAATTCACCACATTCCCAATGGGAAAATGAATTTTTTCCAAAGTACCATATCCATATTGTCTAGGTCATGAAAAAGGTGGCACTGGAGCAACATGGAGGAACTAATGGAGTTCCGGAATGTACACTCAATATATGAAGAACCGAAACTCTGAAAACAAATCTTTAAAGAGTTTCAGATTCAAACCTTTGGTAATTTGCTTCCCCAAATGCACATACATCTGCCTGCATTTGGAGCCAGTCCTGTATTGATAAGGTACGTCAGTCACCACAATTTCAAAAGAAGATTTTATAGTATTTACCAACGTACCCCACCTCCTAAAATAACATTCCATTTTGGAGCCACATGAAGGACAGCGGATGTGTCAAGGATAATGGGTTTAACCAGCACTTAAGAGCATTCAAAAGGTTCTCTTAGCCAAACCATCTTAAGGCTATTATCAACTGCAAACTTTGCATCATGATCAGGAACATCTTTTTTGTTCTGATTTTGACTAATGCAGAGCCTGAAGAAGAATTCAGGGGTAACTCAGAAGTTTGCTCATTGCTCTGCAGTCTTTTTGTTGGTCATAATAAAGCCAATAAGTGACTGTTCTTTTCATATTTTTCTTCTTGATTTCCAGCATTTATACACCAGTTTTCATTTTAATATATCCCAAAGTGGTTCACGATAAAAACACCAACCAATTAGACAGACTGCACTATGGATCAAACCTTTTAGGATTAATACGAACCCTCTACTGCAAATGCAGGGAGGGGGCTTAGCTTTCAAGAACCAGGTCTGCCCAGCCCACATCATGAATTTGAGTCAAGTGGGGAGACAAGACCTGGGATCTTCTGAGGTCATTTTCTCACATACTGCCCATGGCTCTCAAGACTACAAGCAAGGCTGACCAAGACGAAGCATCAAAAAGACTGAGAGGGGGAATGGAACTGCTGAGCTTACCAAGCAAAGGTACTTTGTTCTGCAGCAGCTCACAGTAGCTTGTGGTAAGAATCCCAACAGGATTGCTTGGTACAAACCGTCCTTCTTTTACCAAGCGTTCACAAGTGCGCATGAGAGTCCCTGAGAACTGAGAAGGGTCAACACCATAGTCCCGCCAGCCACCAACGCCATCTGCTACCCCTAAGGGAAAAAAAGAGAGAGAGAATGTGTATATTTAATATGGATAAATTCTTCTGCATAAATACAAAGCAGAACATTTATATGAAAGTGCAAAGCTGGTTAAAGTTTAATTAGGCTCAGTTGCTACAGATATTTCTGAAGGAGGCTTTCTATACTAGTCACACTCCCAAAGCAATAGACAAGAGCAAGAAGCAGTGACATACCTAGTCAGTTCTGACTGCTAAACCCTCAAATAAAGTGTTGGACAGTGTTCATGGAGATCAAGAATAGCACTTCACATTGTCATCAGAACAGTTACCACCTCTCTTTATTGAAAATCACCCAAATGTTTTTCCTCTGCATCATGTTGCCATTAGGGCAATTCTGACTTAGGAGAATACAACAGGCAAAGCTTTTTAGAAAAGGCAAATAACTAAACATTTTTTTCCAGAGCCTAGTTACTACAAGACTGTGGCATCAGCAATATTCTCAGAGATATTATTAAATACTGACAAGCCACCTACTGAAGAAACCCTGATGATGTTTCTATAGCATTTGTTTCAGGAGCTGCTCGTGAGGCTGCACGAAATGGCATTTTATAGAAAGAGTGCAGCTCACGTTAATTATTCAGGATGCAGGATGAGTCACTTTTTCGCAGATCAGAAAGTCTCCCTCTGACAGAGCTGCCTTGGAAGAGAAAGCGGCTAACCTCTGTCCATGAAGTGAAAATTAATTTGGTGCAAAAGGAGAAATTGGTTCATCTGCAGACTGCCCTTCACTTAGGATGCCAGTTGAAATGGAGATGGAGGGTTCAGCATTGACCTTGGCATGAACTATGTAATCTGTCAACATGTTACAGCCAGACTCTGACATCAGCATTAATCAGATTTCTCCCAAAAATAGTCCACAGGCTCCTAGACACCAATTGTTAGGCCACACATTGCAACAATGAAAGACAAATATTACCATCACCTTGTGTAACAGAAGAGGAAGCACAATGTGAAACCCTGAAAGCCAAGAAACGCCACTCCTTTCTTCTGCTTCAGGAAATGCACATTAATTCTCTCAACAAGATGTGGAACAACAGAGCCTGTACAAGCAAATACAAAGCAGGTCTTCTGGTTTCAATGGTTCGGAATCCAGCACATGCAGAGCAGCAATGTGTAGCAGAGCAGGCAAGAGACAAGCAGCACAGAACATGCGCCTCAAAGTAAATTACAAGGGTGAATAAGCTGCTGACAGCCATATTTCTAAAGAAAGCACCACATTACAAGAAACCGTTGTTTTTCTCTCTCTCCATGCATTTCATATACACTCACTGAAACTTCTAAAGAGACGTGAAAGGAAGAATACAATCATTTCTCAAGGGCAGAGTGACATTGTCTCTTCAGCATAAGTGGCCATTACTGCTTTGAACTGTTTTCCAGTCACAAAGCTATACCTGCAGTTCCCAGAGGTACTGTCTGGTTACATGCAGTTTGTGCGTCAGTCACAGAGCCTCGGCCCCCTCCTTAGGTCTGCTTACATTAAGACAACCCAGAAAGCAAATCTGATGAGCCTGAGTTAAAGATCCCAAAAGGCTCCCAAAAGAGCAGAATGCAATCAGATGCTTGCGTTGGCAGCCACAGAAATGCTGCTGAGCCTTCCCAGTTACCCAGCACCTAGGGTGGCCAATCGAGGTTTTGCATTCCCATTCATGCAAGCTATTTACAAATGACAAGGATGCTTGCCTTTTATCTAACCAGAGAAAAGGGCACCTGTCCTCCTTTCTCTCTCAGATTAAACACCGTCACAGTGCACATCAATGGGCTAGCAATCGATGGACCAGAGCAACTATGGCTTGCCATACTCCATATTATTCAATGGCAGCATAATAATAATAATAAATAATAAAATTTTATTTATATACCGCTATTCCAAATTCGATCACAGCGGTGTACAACAAAAGCATAGCCATAGGGATGCACACATGCCGCTGCCTATTGAATAATATGGGACATGACCATCTGCATTTTTCCTCATCCACGGTGAGGTGCAGAAACCAAACCTCACAGATGAGAAGGGTCCACTATACTCTAAAAGGCAAGACTTTCTCAAAGTACTAGAAAATCAGGTACTGGTAAAAGTGCTTTTTACAATTATGCAGCTAGCACTGCAAAGCATCTGCCCTTACACAGGGCTTTATTGTCTGTACCATTATGTCACCTATCTATCCAGCATTCCCAAGGACAGCTTAGCAAAAGGATTGCATAATGGCACAGTTCAAGTGAGATTCTGACACCCAACTTCCTTTTTTCCTAAAAGAATAATTGCTTAACTCCTCACAGACTGTCCTTCAACCTATACCATCCCCCCCCCCCAAAATAGGCAGCAAGTTGGAAGGCTTGTTTCCATTGGTGAGTCTTGCTTTGAAGGAAAAAAAAAGGAGGCTGCGGTGATCTGAAATACAGGCAGGATAGGTAAGAGGAAAGGCACCAGTGTATAGTTTCAGGATCACTTTGAAGAAAGACAGAGTAGGCAAATCCTACAGACACCCATCAAGCGGTAAGCCTCACTGAACTAAATACAGCTTATTAGTTAAGCATGCAAGCTGCCTAAATACCCAAAAGGTGCCAGATCCTGTCTGATCTTGGAAACCAAGCAAAGTCAGCTCTGGTTAGTACTTGGAGACCACCAAGGAATCTCAGGTGCTGTAGGCTGTATTTCAGAGGAAGGAACTGGCAAAACCACCTCTGAGAATTCCTTGCCTTAAAAATGCTATGAAATTCATGGGGTTGCCATAAGTCGACAGGAGACTTGAAGGCACATATAAACACACAATGTTGTTTCAAGCTGGAAAGATCACATTCTGGGGGTGGCTGTTGACCTCCAAAATAGCCAGGCATTAACGGTAGGAGGAAAAACCCAAGACACATTCCTAAAATATATTTTCTTTGAAGTAAGGCAGAATCAGCTTAGAGTGGACGGCAAGTAGAATTTGAGGACAAACAACCACTAGAAGTCCAAAACAATCATCTACAGGGAGAAGGTCAGGTGAGGTTGTAATCTGACTGAAAGAAGGATATAAATGGATAAAATAGAATGTCCGACATTTTTCATGTCTCCTTGCCAGAACTCTATTTTCTGGCACACTTTGGAGACTTGGCTACATGTGAAGCTGGGAACTACTCTAAACAGGAAAATACATGCAGCATCACTAAAATAGCAGAAGGCACTAAAAGGATTGAGAGTATGTCTGTTAAAACAGTTAATGTCTACCAGGTTTTACATACAGAATTATTCTCTCATCTTTCAGCAAACATTTCCCTGATCTTTTCATGTAATATCCTCTTTTTAAAATAGCACTGTTTTTGGGCTCCTTAAAATGACTAACAGGGTTGGAATGTCATCTTACTTAAAATGCCCATTATAGGATTTTATGATACGGTGAAGGAGAAAAAGCCCAACCATATGTGTGTTTGTACTGTGAGCACTCTGCACAACTGGCGGAGAAAAACTACTGCCCAATATACTAACTGACACGAAAATCTATAATCACAGTATTTTAAAATAAAAACAGTTTTAAAAAAAAATGCTGAGGGTATCTGCTGAAAGCTGAGGGTAAGGCTTTGTGTCCTCCCCTTTTTGGCTTCATTGGAACCATCCCTCTGATTGCCTAACTTTCTTCTGGTGACCCTATCATGGTGTTTTCTTGGCAAGATTTGTTCAGAGGACATTTGCCATTGCCTTCCCCTGAGCACCTGTGACTTGCCCAAGGTCACCCAGTGGGTTTCATAGCCGAGCTGGGAATTGAACTTTGGTCTCCACAGTCATAGTCCAACACTCAAACCACTATGCTACACTGGCTCACCTGTGTGGTTTACGCTTACTCAATAAAACATTTACCACCACAGGCCCTGATACCTCCCAAGTTCCCAAGGATGATCTGTTATGACTGAAGGCATGAGGGGATGCTGGTGAAGGACATAGCAGCTCAGGCTTCACAAGCCCAGGCTTACTATCCTGTGAAGCAGGGCTCAATTTCAGAATTTACTGTTCCACATGAGGACAGCCACAGTAAATCATGACACTAACTTAGCATTTGTAAAGAAAGCGCATTACAAGCACTGCTCTAGCAAACCTTGCAACAGCATTGTTTGTGCAGGAATTTTCAACAGGGATGTGGGTTGACTACCTCTGGCATTTTGACAGCCTTGCAAGAATGGCCACTGCTGGCACTTCCATGCTGCACATGGCATGCTGAGGCTAGGAGAAAGATAGTTTGCCTATGGCAACTTGTTAGGTTAGGGCGCTGAGATTTGAAATGAGGATGTACTGGTTCAAAAGCTCATGATCTTATGGCCCAAACCTAAGTGAGCCTGCTCAGAATTTAGTCCCACTGCATTCAATAGGGCTTCCAGAGAATCAGTAAACACTGCAACAAGATTGCACTATTAGCCAATGCACTATACAAGCTCTGCAAAGGACTTACTGCCAAATGTCTGTGACAAGGTGCATTTCCCAGATTGCACAACAGATAAAGGTCATGTGTAGCTATTTTACTGCTGGTCAAACAGGGACTCACTTGAAAGTTGGGCCAGTTTGTTTCACCAATAGACAGGAGTGGCTCATGTGGCCACTCCACACCCACAGCCATCCCACACAAGTTCTCAAAAGAGAAGGCCAAGAACTTCTTGGCATGCTCAACACACTCAATGACTAATATAAAAAGCATTGGAAGATGAATGGTCTGAATGGAAAATGAAACATGCGAAGCTCAATCTTTAGCTAAAGGTACTATAAATCTTTTATTATAAAAAAAACAAAACTCTGCAAAAAGCTGCTGTGGGTCATCTGTTCTATTTGATCACTTGTAAACATGGCAAAGCATAATACATTAAAATAATCCAGAGCAGGGCAATGATGGAGCCAGCGGATGGTTCAGAGATGTGATGTATGAAGAAAAAATGAAGAAAACAAACAAAAGGATAGGGCACTGAAAAACAACAACATGAATACCAAGTGTGCAAGGCAGAGGGCCAACCTAGGCCATCATATAGTTCACAGAAAGTATCTTAAGAAGAGGGAAGTCAGCATCTAGAAATTTGTCCCTTTAGGACTGATAAACAAAGAGAAACAGGACAACAAGAGGTTGTGTCTTTATCATCATCCATCCAGAGTTAACCTGCAGTCCTTTGGTCCCTTCCCTTGAAAGAAGAGCCAGAAAACTTGGACTGTATCAGTAAGAGTCAAAGAAAACTGGCCCACCAACATCACCAAATATACCAGATTATATCCTTCTGTCGATTTTTGTTGTACCATGCCTTGCAACTCAATTTTGGGAGGGTAATAAATACATAAGACTATAAAAAGGTGGCTATTTAGTAAGCCAAACAAAGGCCTGTTACAGACAGGCCAAAATAAAGCTGCTTCGAGTCACATTGGAGGTATGGTATTTCAATGATGCATGTGTCCTAAGAGTACAAAAGCCATACCAAAGCTGCACTCCAGTCTTTGGCCTGTAACAGGCCAAAGAATGCCAAGGTGCAACAAATACACCCTAAAGCCTATCCATGTGCTTCCCCACTTGGAAGTGGCACTGCACTGAGGGTTTGCATGTAGAAGGTCCAGGTTCAACGCCAGTATCTCCAAGCAAGTGCTTGGCAAAACCCTGCCTGGAACCCTGCAGAGCTATTGTTGCCAGTGAGTGGAAAATACTGGGCTAAACAGACCAACATTATCATTCAACAGAAGATTGGTTCCTATGCTTCTAGTCTGGATTTCGTGTAGCTTCAGATCCCTTAGAGTTACCATGCCAAATCCATGTACAAAAGCCACAGGTGTCTGCCGTAACAACAATGCAGTAACTACCAAATCCAGTTCTTCAAAATTCATTCCATGTGATGCTACAGAACTACTCATTTCTTATCATATTAGCCACAATGCTAAAGCAGCAACAAGGCCTGAACTACTGTTACAGTTCACTATAGGAGTGGCGGGCCTTCAGTCCTCCAGATGTTCTGGACTACAACTCCCATAATCCATCCCCATGGGCTATGCTGGGTGAGGCTGGCGTGAGGCAAAGCATCCTCAACGCCAAAGTTTTCCAGTCCCTGCAGTCGAGAAAAAAGTGTGCCAGAGCAAAGATATGCCTTAGAAGTATTAAAATATAGTGCAGAACCAGGAAGTGCCACATTTGAAACACATCCACAGCGCCTTCCCTCTCCACAGCGCATATGCCTTATGGAATAATTCTGCAAACCCTGCCTCTCTCCACCGACACTCATTCTTTTTTAAAACGAGGACAAACAGCTATGGTCACGTGTTAAAGAAGAGAGAACAAAAGCGACATTTCCCCGGTGAAGAGCTACAGCTCGAGAACAAAGGCAGAAAAAGATAAGCTACGGTGCATGGAAAAGTTTGATGTTGTTTTTTTTTTGGGGGGGGGGGGGTGTCTATTCAGTACTCATATGACCCCACCACTTGCATCTAGCAGCATTCCCTTAAATGTACACTAGGTACGCTGACAAGCTGACTGAATTTTTGTTCCGCGTTCACTCATTACAAACAGGCACGGCGCACCCATGGCAACGCTATGTTTCCAATTACCATCAACGTAATGCGCTTTAGACACAGGAGCAACCTCCGAGTGAGCAAACGGCAACACGCTGAACCGTGTGGGACGACCGCTATGTATGTTGGAAAGCAAGGCCAACAGCTGGCGTATAGCACCAAGGGCTGCTGCCTTGAGCTTGCCTTGCGCACAGTCTTTAGAAGGCCCCATTCTCTACAAAGGGCCTATGCTCTTCAGGCCGCTCCGGTGACACCTGACCCAACACAGCTGCATTGCACTGGAGAGCTGCAGCTGAAAGCCCAGCGCAGGGGGTGTGTGGGAGGTGGCACCTGACATCCAAACGTCCTCTCAATGTCACTTTGCTTTCACCTGCTCAAGGGCACAAGGTGCGCCAAAGGCAACAGTCCACTCCCAATTGCTTCTTAGATTAGGACAGCTTTGCCGAGTGGCGGGACAACGTCAAATCCTTCCAGCTTGAAGGCTAATGCTAGGTTTTCTTCCCCGATCCGCCACATTGTCACGGCGGGTGAACTGCCAAGAACTTTCTGCATAGAGCCACATCTGTGGCCTCAATGCTCGGTTTGGTGCCATGCGCTGGCTCAAGGCGATGGCATTCTGGGAGTTGGAGTTTGTTGTTTCAAGAACACCAGGCCTCTGCCCACCACCAAATCATGACGTAGTCAATGGGAGATAACACAGACCTGGGATATACTTTGAGGTCCATTTTCCCTCTCACATACTGCCCAATGGCGTCTCAAACTACAAGCAAGCGCTGACCAATGACGAACATCCAAAAAGACTGAAGGGGGAATGGAACTGCTACTTTACCAAGCAAAGAGTACACTTTGTCTGCACATCTCACAGTACCTTTGTTAAAATCCCAACAGAATTGCTTGGTACCACAACGTCCTTCTTATTACCAAGCGTATCACAATGCCTATAAGAATCCCTGAGAACTAGAAGGTTCAACACCAGAGCACCGCCAGCCAACCAACGCCCAGTTCTCTACCACCCCTAAGAAAAAAAAAAAGAGAGAGAATGTGGGATATTAATATGGATAATTCTTCTGCATAAAATACAAACAAACATTTATATGAAATGCAAAGCTGTTAAAGTTTCGATTACGAGGCTCATTGCTACAAAATCCTTTCTGAAGGAGGCTTTCTAATAATCCTAGTCACACTCCCCAAATCCCAATAACAGACAAGAAGCAGTGACATACCTCAGTCAGTCTCAACTGCTACACAAAACCCCCGTCAAATAAAGTGTTTGGACATGTTCATTAGTAGCAAATCAAGAATTCACTTCACAATTCATCAGCCAACATTAACCACCTCTCCTTTTTGAAACAGATCACCAAATGTATTTTTCCCTCTGACATCATGTTTGCCATTAGTGCCAATTCTCTGACTTAGAGAAATACAACAGGCAAGCTTTTTATAAAAGGCAAATAACTAAACATTGTTTTTCCAGAGCCTATTTACTACAAACTGTGGAAAAAAACATCACAATATTCTCAAAATATTAGCCTAAATACTGACACACCACCTACTGAAAACACCCTAATGAATTTTCCTTCTGATACACTTTGTTTCCAGGAGACTGCCTCGGACTGCACAAAATCATTTTATGAAAGAGTCAACTCACTTGTTAATTTATTCAAGATGCAGGATGATTCACTTTTTCGTAGATCAGAAAGTCTCCCACCTCTGACAGAGCTTGCCTTGGGAAGAGAAAGCGGCCTAACCTCTTCCATGAGAAGTATAAATTAATTTGGTGGACAAAATGAGAAATTGGTTCATACTGCAGAAACTGCCCTTCACATTAGGATTGCCAGTTTAAATGGAGATGAGGGTTCAAGCATTGACCTTTGCATGAACTATGTAATCTTCAACATTTACAAAACGCCAGAACTCTGAACATCAGCATTAACTCAGATTTCTCCCAAAAATATCCACAGCTCCTAGACAACCCAATTTGTTAGTCCCAACACATATGGCAACAAATGACAAGACACAATATTACCATCACCTTGTGTAAACAGAAGAGGAAGCACAATATAAACCTCGAAAAGCCAAGAAACGCCCACTTACCCTTTCTTCTTCTTCACGAAATGCACATTAATTCCTCGCATCAACAGATTGGTAACAACAAGCCCTGGTAACAAGCCAAATACAAAGCAGTCTCTCTGGTTTCAAGGTTCGGCAATCCAGCAACATGACAGAGCAGCAATGTGTAGCAGAGCAGCCAAGAACAAGCAAGCACAAACATCGCCTCAAAGTAAAATTACAAGGTGAATAAGCCTGCTGACACCAATAGTTCTAAAGAAAGCCCCAACATACCAAGAAACCGTATTTTTTCTCTCTTTTCCATGCATTTTCAAACCACTTCACTAGAAACTTCTAAAGAGACGTTAAAGGAAAAGAATACAATACATTTCTTCATCAAGGACAGAGTGACATTGTCATCTTCAGCATCAAGTGGCCATTTACACTGCTTTGAAACTGTTTATTCCATCACAACAGCTATAACCGATACCACTGCATTTCCCAGAGGTAACTGTCCTGGTTACACATCAGATTTGTAGCGTCAGTCACAGACCTCTGGCCCCTCCCATTAGGTCTGCTTTACATTAAGACAAAAACCCAAAACGCAAATCTATGAGCCGAGTTTAAAGAATCCCAAAAAGGCTCACCAAAAGAGCATAATACAATCCAGATGCTTGCGTTGGCAGCCACAGAAATTTCTGCTGAGCCTTTCCCATTACACCAGCACCATAGGTGTGGCCAATCGAGGTTTTGCATTCACCATTCCATCAAAGCTTATGTTACATAAATACAAGGATGCTTGCCTTTACTAATCACCAGAGAAAAGGCACCTTCCCCTTTCTCTCTCAGATTAAAACACCGCATCACAGTGCACACATCAATGGCTACAATCGATTGGACCATAGCAACTATGCTTGCCATAAACGCCATATTATTCCAATGGCAGCATATAATATAAAAATAATAATACAAATTTTATTTATATACGAACCGCTATTCCAATAGTCTATCACAAGTGGTTACAACAAAAACATATACCATAGGATGCCACCATGCCGCTGCCTATGGAATAATATGGGACATGAACCATCCGCATTTTTCCTCATCATCCCGTTAGGTGCAACAACCAAACCTCACAATGAGAGGTCCACTGTACTCTAAAACATCAAACGTTCTCAAAGTACTAGAAAAGTCAGGTACTGGTAAAAGTGCTTTTTACAATTAATGCAGCATAGCACCTGCAAAGCATCTGCACCTTACACAGGGCTTTAAATTGTCTGTACCAAATTATGTCACCCTATCCTATTCCAGCATTTCCCAAGGACACGCTATACAAAAGAGATTGCATATATGCACAGTTCAAGTTGAGAATTCTGACAACCCAACTTCCTTTTTTTTCCTAAAATAATTGCTTTAATTCTCCTCACAGATCTGTCCCCTTCAACTATCAAACACCTATACCATCCCCCCCCCCAAAATAGCAGCAAATTGGAAGCTTGTTTCCCAAATTGTGAATTCTTGCTTTGAAGGAAAAAAAATGAGCAAGCGGTATCCTGCAAATACCAGCAGGATAGGTTACATAAATGCTACCATTACTAGTTCTCAGGATCACTTTGCAAGAACCCACGACATTAGTCCAAATCCTCACAGCACACCCATCACAGCGGGAGCCCACTGAACTAAATCATACAGTCTATTAGTTAGGCAGGCAAGACGGCCTAAAATACCCCAAAAGGATGGCCAGATCCTGTCTGCTCCTTGCAAACCAACAACGTCAGCTCTGTTAGTCCAAACTTTGGAGACCACCAAGATCAAGCTCAGGTGCTGTAGGCTGTATTCTAAGACAAGGAACCTGCAAAACCACCTCTGAAGAAATTCCTTGCCTTAAAAAACTGCTATACAATTTCCCATGGGTGTTTCCAATAAGTCGACAGGAGACTTGAAGGCACAGATAAACACAACACCAATGTTTGTTTCATCAAGCTGGAAAATACACATTCTGGGTGGTGCCTGTTGACCTCCAAATAAGCCAGTCATTAACAGTAGAGAAAAAACCACAAGACAACATTCCTAAATAATATATTTCCTTTGAAGTTAAAGGCAGAATCAAGCTTAGAGATGGACGCACTATATTAAATTGAGGACAAACAACCACTAGAAGTCCAAAACCAATCATCTACAGGAGAAGGTCCATAGGTTGTAATCTGACTACGTAAAGGAATATAACTGATAAAATAGAAATTGTTCCGACATTTTTTCATTTCTCCTTGCCAGAACTCTATTATTTCTGGCACACTTTGGAGACCTTGGCTACATGGTCAAGCTGGGCACTACTACACTAAACAGTAAAATACATGCCAGCATCATCTAAAATATCAGAAGTCACTAAACAGCTAAAGCATTAGCAGAGTATCGTTCCTTTAACACATTCTAATGTCCTTACCATGTATTTACAAATACAAAAATTATTCTCCTCAATCTTCAGCAAACATTTCCCATGATCCTTTTCAATTAATATCCTCCTCTTTTTTTAAAATAGCACTGTTTTTTGGGCTCCTTAAAATGAACTAACAGTTGAATGTCAATCTCTTACTTACAAAATTCCCATTATAGGATTATTATAAAGATACGGTGAAAGAAAAAGCCCCAACCATATGTGTTGTTTTTACTGTGAGCAATCGCAAACAACTGGCGGAGAAAAAAGATACTAAAACTACTGCCCAATATACTAACTGACCCACGAAAATCTATAATCACAGTATTTTAAAATAAAAACAATTTAAAATCAAAAAACAATGCTGAGTAAGGCTTTTTGTTGTACTTCCCCCATTTTTGGCTTCAAGTGAACCAATCCCTCTGATTTCCACTAACTTTCTTCTGTGACCCTATCACATTGTGTTTCTCTTGGCAAATTTGTTTCAGAGACATTTGCCATTGCACTCTCCCCTGAGCAACCTGTTGACTTGCCCCAAGGTCACCACCCATGGGTGTTTCATTAGCCAGCTGGGAATTGAACTTTGTCCTCCACAAGTACATAGTCCAACACTCAAAACTACTATGCCTACAACTGGCTCACCACCGTGTGGTTTACCTTACTCAACAAATAAACATTTAAACCACCACAGGCCCTGATACCTCCCCAAGTCTTCCAAAGATATCTGAGACTATGTCTAAGGCATAGGGGATCTGGGTGAAGGAACAGAGCAACTCAGCTTCACAAAGCACCCAGCTTAACTATCCTGTAAGCAGACTCAATTTTCAAATTTACTGTTCCACATGAGGACAGCCCACAGTAAATCATGACACTAACGTAGCATGTTGTAAAGAAAAGCGCATTACAAGCACTGCTCCTACAAACCTTGCAACAGCAGTGTTTGTGCAAACGGAAATTTTCAACAGGGATGTTGGGTTGACATTAACTCTGCCAATTTGACAGCCATTGCAAATGGCCACTGCGGCACGCCATCTGCACATGCATGCTGAGGCTAGGAAAGATAGTTTGCTATGGCAACTTGTTAGGTGAGGGCGCGGAGATTTGAAATGAGGAGTACTGGTTCAAAAGCTCATATCTTATGGCCAAACCAAGTGAGCCGTGCTCAGAATTTAGTCCCACTGCATGCAACTAGGGCTCCAGAGAATCCAGTAAACACTAGACAGATTTGCACTATTAGCCAATGCACATACAAGCTCTGCAAAGGACTTACTGCCAAAGTCCGTGGACAAGTCATTTCCCAGATTGCACAACAGATAATGGTCAGGGTGTAGCTATTTACTGCTGGTCAAACAGGGACTCACTTGAAAGTTGGGCCATTTGTTTCACCAATAGACCAGGAGTGCTCATGTGGCCACTCCCACCACACAGCATCCACACAAGTTCTCAAAAGAGGGCCAAGAACTTCTTGAATGCTCAACACACTCATGACTAATAAAAAAGCATTGGAAGATGAATGGTCTGAATGGAAAATGAAACAGGCGAAGCCAATCTTAGCTAAAGGTACTATAATCTTTTAATTATAAAAAAAACAAAACTCTGCAAAAAGCTGCTGTGGGTCAGCGTTCTATTTGATCGCTTGTAACATGCAAAGCATAACATTAAAATACCAGAGCAGGGCAATGATGGAGCCACGGATGCTTAAGAGATGTGTATGTAATGAAGAAAATGAAGAAAAACAAACAAAAGGAGAGGGCACTGAAAAACAACAACATGAATACCAAGTGTGTGCAAGGCAAGGCCAACCTAGGCCATCATATAGTTCACAGAAAGTATCTTAAGAAGAGGGAAGTCAGCATCTAGAATTGGTCCCTTAGGACTGATAACAAAAGAAACAGGACAACAAAGGTTGTGTCTTTATCATCATCCATCCCAGATTAACCTGCAGTCTTTGGTCCCTCCTTGAAAGATAGAGCCAGAAAACTTGGACTGTATCAGTAAGAGATCAAGAAAACTGGCCCCCCAACACACCAAATTAGCCAGATTATATCCTTCTGTCGTCGATTTTTGTTGTACATGCCTTGCAACTCAATCTTGGGAGGGTAATAAAACATAAACATAATAAAAGGTGGCTATTTAGAAGCCAAACAAAGGCCTGGTACAGACAGGCCAAAATAAAGCTGCTTCGAGTCACATTGGAGGTATGATATTTCAATGATGCATGTTTCCTAAGAGTACAAAAGCCATACCAAAAGCTGCACTCCAGTTTTGGCCTGTAACAGCCAAAGAACCAAGGTGCAACAAATACACCTAAAGCCTATCCATGTGCTTCCCCACTTGGAAGTGGCACTCCTGAGAGGTTTGCATGTAGAAGGTCCAGGTTCAACGCCAGTATCTCCCAAGCAAGTGCTTGGCAAAACCCTGCCTGGAAACCCTGCAGAGCTATTGTTTGCCAGTGAGTGGAAAATACTGGGCTAAACAGACCAACATATCATTCTACAGAAGATTGTTCCTATGCCTTCCCTAGTCTGGATTTCGTGTACTTCAGATCCCTTAGAGTTCCATGCCAAATCCATGTACAAAAGCCACAGTGTCTGCCGTAACAACAATGCAGTAACTACCAAATCCAGTTCTTCAAAATTCATTCCATGTGATGCTACAGAACTACTCATTTCTTATACATATTAGCCACAATGCTAAAGCAGCAACAAGGCCTGAACTACTGTTACAGTCACTATAGGAGTGGCGGCCTTCAGTCCTCCAAGATGTTCTGGACTACAACAACTCCCCATAATCCCATCCCCATGGCTATGCTGGGTGAGGCTGGCGTAGGCAAAGCATCCTCAACGCCAAAATTTCCCAGTCCCTGCAGCATCGAAGAAAAAGTGTGCCAGAGCAAAGATATGCCTTAGAATATAAAATATAGTGCAGAACCAGGAAGTGCCACATTTGAAACACATCCACACGCCTTCCCTCTCCACAGCGCAATGCCTTATGGAATAATTCTGCCAAACCCTGCCCTCTCCTCCACCGACACTCATTCTTTTTTAAAACGAGGACAAACAGCTATGGTCACGTGTTAAAGAAGAGAGAACAAAAGCGACATTTCCCCTGTGAAGAGCTACAGCTCGAGAACAAAGGCAGAAAAAGATAAGCTACGGTGCTGGGAAAAGTTGATCTGGGTTTTTTTTTGGGGGGGGGGGTGTTATTCAGTACTCATATGACCCCACCACTTGCATCAGCAGCATCCCCCTTAAATGTACACTAGGTAGCTGACAAGCTGACTGAATTTGTTGTTCCGCGTTCAGTCATTACAAACAGCAGCGCGCGCACCCATGGCAACGCTATGTTCCAATTACCATCAACGTATCGCTTTAGACACAGGAGCAACCTCCGAGTGAGAAAACGGCAACACGCTGAACCGTGGTGGGACGACCGCTATGTAGGTGAGGAAAGAACAGCCAACAGCTGGCGTATAGCACCAAGGGCTGCTGCCTTGAGCTCGCCTTGCGCACTCTTTAAAGGCCCCATTCTCTACAAAGGCCCATTGCGTCGTCCCGCTCCGGTGACACCTGACCCAACACAGGCTCATTGCACTGGAGAGCTGCAGCTGAAAGCCAGCGCAGGGGTGTGGTGGGAGGTGGCACCGACATACAAACGTCCTCTCATGTCACTTTGCTTCACCTGCTCAAGGCACAAGGTGCCCAAAGCAACAGTCCACTCCCAATCTTCTTTAGATTAGGACAGCTTTGCCGAGTGGCGGGACAACGTCAAATCCTCCAGCTGAAGGCTAATGCTAGGTTTTCTTCCCCCGATCCGCCACATTGTCACGGCGGTGAACTGCCAAGAACTTCTGCATAGAGCCACATCTGTGGCCCAAATGCTCGGTTTGGTGCCATGCGCTGGCTCAAGGCGATGGCATTCTTGGGAGTTGGAGTTTGTTGTGGCCCGCCCACAACAAACCCAACTCCGAATGCCATCGCCTTGAGCCAGCGCATGCACCAAACGGGTTTATTCTACGTGTGGATGCAACCATAGTTGCAGTATCTGTCCCTACTAAGCTCCGAGGCAAAGACTCCCACAAGGGAAAAGGGGAGAAGTCCCGGCCCACTCACCCAGGACGTCGCGGAGGCGTGTGTCGGGCCACGAAGCAGGCATCATCGCCGTACGCACATTGCCCTTCTTCTGAATGCCCTTGCGGAAGTCCTTGCCGAAGCCACAGCGTGCCGTCACCAGGCTGTAGTCGCGGGAGTCGGTCTGAGAGAGCCCCCCCAGGACGGCGCGGGCCACCAGTCTGCCATAGAGAGAGGACCGAGAACATGGTGCGGGGAGCCCAGCAGCCCACGCGCCTGAGGAGGCAAGCGAGGAAGGAGGAGAAGAAGGGGCGCTCAGGCACACCCTGCCGTGCTGCTTCACAGGAGCCAAGCCCAAGGCCCCTTCCCTCCTCCTCCCCTCCGCTGACCTCCTCTCCAAGAGAACCCCTGCCCCTTTCCCATCTCCCCCCCAAGCCCCTAAGCTGCCCCTTTCCCTCTGGCTGGGCTGGGCCTGCCCTCCCAGCCGCACATGGCCTGGCTCGCCCGTGGCTTCCCGACCCCCTTCCCTTCCCCTCCCGGCTGCCCTGAGGCCTCTTCCCGCCCCCACCTCCGGCTGGGCCTGGAGCCCCCCAGGCCGCGGCTCCCCTTTCCTTTCCTCCGCCTGGGGCCTCCTCCTCCTCCTCCGCCTCTCCTCCCTCCTCCTCCGCTTCCCTCCTCCGGGGCCTCGCCGCCACCGGCAACAGGAGCAGCGGCTTCCCGGCGGCGCCTCGCCTCTCCTTTCTCTCTCTCACAACCGGCCGATCTTCTCCGCGGCCCCCGTCATGCTCAGCCGCCATCCTTTTCGTCTCGAACCGGGCCCGCTCCTCTCGCGCCTCCTCCTCCGCTGCGCCGCCGCCTTTCGGGAAGAAGCAAAGGAGCCGAGGAGAAAGGAAGCCACGGGGCGAGCGCGCTAAGGTCGCTCCGCCTCCTCGCCGGGGAGCAAGCCCTCCTCCTCCTCCCCTCGCCGCCGCTCCCCCCACCATCCGGGCCTGCCCAGGCCTCTCGGGCTCCCATTGGCTCCTGGCCGCATCTTATTTGACATAGAACCGCCCCTCCCTCGCCCTGGGCCATCTCTCTTACCTCTTCGCCGTTCGCAGCCATGCCCCACTGCGCCGACGTCACCCAGCGCATGCGCCTTGGGGTGCCCCGGTTGTTTGGTCGCCTAAGACGCCCTCTCCCGGCATGCATCGCGGCACTGGGAACTTGGGTTTTGTCCCTTCTGAAAGAGGGAGGAGAGGGAGGACTGGAGGAGGGGGAGGAAGCCGCGCGCATTCCGTGGCGTGGTACCTCCGTCCCCCCTCCGCCTCCTCCTTAAGGGGCGTCTTTGGAGGCCAGGACCTTCGTCCCAGCAGCGGGGAGGCAGGGCAGGGCAAGAGGCCGCGGGGCCCGGGCTCCCTCTAGGCGCCTCCCTCGGGCCTTTGTGGGTTTTCCTCATGCAAAGGATTGTGACGCCTTTGCTTTACGCCAGGCCCTCCCAAAAGACACGCCCATCTACCCTGGTTCAAGTCACAAAAGCCCACCGCCTCAGGCTGCTCCGCACGCCGAATTAACCCGGCTTACCCCCGCTTTATCTGCCAGGGCTCAATGCTATGTAACTCTGCAAGGGTACTTGCTGAGAGGAGGGCACCGTGGTCAATAGTTTGAGCATTGGACTAGGACTCTGGGGCTGATCCACACTGGAGAAATAACGCCGTTTGGCCCCGCCTTAACTCTTTCTATATCATTAAGGAAATAATAAAAAAAAAGATAAAACTGTCTGTTATCCTCTCACTGTTTTAAGCTGCCCGGATCCCAGTATTTCCCAGTGCATATAACCTATTATTATTACTGTATTACTATTATTATTATTATTATTATTATATTATTTCAGCTCAAGGCTTTGACATTTGGAGTTGGAGTTTGTTGTGGCCTGGCTGATTGGGATTTGGCCCTGGTCTCCCAGGCTGCATCCACCCTGGAGAAATAGTATGGCACCCCTTTCATTGCCCCTGACTCAAGGCTATGGTAGAGTCACCTATTGACAAGAGTCAATCCATGCCACACTTTTGCATCCCCAACTCCTTAACAAGACCCTCCTCCCTTGGAACTTTTACTCCCGTCTGGCACCAAGAGAGAAGAAATAGCCCTCAGTCTTGCTATGTGCCTGGCATGGCAATTCTTCGATGTGGACCAGCAGCACTCGGGTTCAACCTGAGACTGAGGGCAAGCAAACTCTGGGCGTTCTAGTGCTTCTCTTCTTTTTTGGTGCCAGCAATGAGGCCTAGTTTTCAGAGGCTTCCCTGAAAAGAGTCAATGAGTTAAGGTTTCATTTGTGAAGATGGGTGTCCGATACATTGAGTCCCCAGATGGTTTCCCTCAAATCCTGAACAAAGTGGAGCAAAGTTGGACTGGAGTGGGCTATTTTTATTTTTGAGGGGGAGCCCCTGCAATAATGGCTGCTATCCACACTGGAGAAAAATCCATTTGGCACTGCTTTAATCTTTTCTGGCTCAATGCCTGGGGAATTCGTGGGAGTTTTGGCATGCCACTCGGGGCCCACAATACTCCCAGCTCCCAGAATTCCATAGCCTTGAGCCAGGGCATTTAAAGCAGTGCCAAACCGGTTATTTCTCCAGGTGGATAAAGCCTAAGACGGCGACGTGACTCTGCAGACCATGAAGGGCCTCAAATGGGTAAGCCAGCTAGGGCCTCCAGACATTCGTGCCTACAACCTCCTATGGACGCCACCTGCATCGACAACAATGCTGATATGGGAGTTGCACCAAAAGAACATCCAAGGACCAACAGAGGCTCACGCTGGTCTATAATATCGAATCGTTTAGTGCTCCTTCATCGCCCCTGCCTTCAGATCCAATTTAGAAAAATAGCACCTGCCAGTTGAGTTCCTCTTAACCAATGTAGAGGTTTCATCTCTCAGTGTTGTCCCTCTTTGTCATAAAATAAAAAGGTACTAATAAAAATGTACAACATGTTCTCATGCAAACACCCAAAAAGGCTTCAGCACACTCAGGCAGCACATATGCAGAAATAATCTGGTTTGACACTGGGATGGCCACTGTCAGGGATGCTTGATTGTTAGTTTCCTGCATGGCAGAATGGGGTTGGACTGGATGGCCCTTGGGTCTCTTCCAGCTCTAAGGATTCTAGCTTTAACTGGCCTGGCTCAATGCTGTGGAATTCTGGGAACTGCATTTTTGTGGTAGATCCCCAGAGCGGAGCCACCACAAACTAGCCCATCAGGTGCTGTAAATCAACCTATAAGGTTGATGTCAGTGTTAACCTATAGATGTCAATGTAGCCTATAAGGCAATCATCCTCACTGAAGAAAATTATTTCTTCAGTGTGGATGCTGCCTTATAGGCTAGAGTGGACCTCTAGTCCAAACAGGTTCAAAATGGAACAAACCCAATCCCTGCTGAGCGCCTCTAATCCTCACTTTGATTTCACTCAGACCCATCTTAACAGGCTAAGTAAAGTTAAGATATCGCTGAATCTAAGTAAAGTTGTTCCTGTCTTCTTCTCTCTTGCCACAATGGTTTTGCAGAGGTGTGCTGCTGACCTGGTCCCAAACAACCTGCAAAATCACCCAGTTTGATGAACTGCTTTAACTGCCCTGGCTCTGTGCTAGGGGATCCTGGAGCTTCGTTGATTGTGACACCGGTGCTCTCTGACAGAGAAGGCTAAAATGTCTCACAAAACGACAATTCCCAGGATTCCCCTAGCTATGAGCCAAGCAGTTAAAGCGGTCTCAGACTGATTATTTCTGCAGGGTGTTTGGTCCTTCTCCCCTGCTATTCTTGTTTTGTGGAAGAAGAAAGTAAGTATATAAGAGAGAGAGCCATGTGGGGCACGTTGAAGTGTTTGGACTATGAGTGGAGACCCATTTTGAATCCTTGTTTGAGCCATTCAAACCTACTGGGTACTTTTGGGCAAGTCACACTCCTCTCAGCTTCAGAAGAAGACAATGGATGACAAAATCCACTCAACAAAATTTGCCAAGAAAACTCCAGTTGAGATGCTAAAGTGATGCGAAGGCACATAACATACACACAACACACACAGTTATAAATATATAATAATGTAAAGAAGTTGTTAAATTCTCATGTTTTCAATTTAAAAAAAGTCAGCAGCAAACAACAACACAACAACAAACCGGTGGCTTGAAAGACCAGTGAACCACTACAAACATTGGGGCAGCACCCATCCCAAGCCTCAGGGCAAACTGAGCTCCCTCAAGCTTCGAGGAACTGCCTGCGATCCACCAAAGCCATGCCAATGAAGACTTGTTAATCTAGTATCATAAGGCTTGTTGTTGGTTTTGTTATGCCAACTGCGACTCGCACGCCCCCCCCCCCCGAAAACATCTCAATGTAATCTTTCGCTTTAATCTCCCAAGTATGCCTGCTCACACCCACTGAAGTTTTGTTCAGTGAGCTTCAAATAATCTCGCTAACATCGTTTTAATTCCAAATAATCATTTAGGCAATGTGGAAGTTTGTGCCTCCTCGCCAAGGCTTCCATTGGTGGGATTCGTTCCAAAACACCCATCCAAGGAGGTGACCGGGTGCAACAATGCCAGGCCACCCACAACTTCACCCAAGCGGCTGGAGTTCCTGGAGGCCTTTGACCATGCAAATGGCACATGTAAGTCCCCTTTGATCTAAAATCCAGCAAAAGAGTACTTTTTGTTGCTCTTGCCATTAAATTGATTGGCAAAAGGGAACGTGGACTTTGAGTGGGAAGAACTCGTTCCTCTGTGGCGTCATCACCTGGTGACCACTTGCTCCTCTTGGGTGCGAATATGAACATCTGAGGACATTTTGGCCAGTTCTTTTGCCAGGGAACCCACAGTTGCCCTTCCTTGCCCCAGAAATGGCAAAAAGGAAGGAGGAATCCACACTCTCCTTCTTAATAACACTTTAATGCAATCTTTCTGAAGGATAAGTAAGGAAAGCTAGGAAGCCTTGAGGCTGATTCACACAACATAGGCTGCATTCACACTGCAGAAATAATCCATTTGACACTAACTGTCATGGTTCAATGCTAATGGAATTTTGAGAATGGTCATTTGTTGACAACAGTAACATGTTTGAAAGATCTAGGATCCGAGTAGACCACAAGCTGAACGTGTGGTTGCTGCAAGCTAAAAAGACCAATGCGATTCTGGGGATAATCTGGTTTGACACCACTTTAACTGCCATGGCTCCAATCGCTATGGAATTCTGGGAAATGGCAGTTTGTAGCAGCACCAAGACTATATTGTGAGACAATTCTGCACCTATTCACTAAATCTGATCAACTGCACAGGACAACACAGTGAGATGGTGAGTGGTGGAATGAGTGTGGAGCTTGTCACTCCTCTAGGCTCACAATCAGATGCATGAGTCGGGTGCGGTCTCTGAAGGGCTGCCCAACCCTTTGCGGAGAAGTGTAAAGTTGAGCCAAAAGGCCGCCAATTGAAACCATTCCTTCTTGGTGAGTGTGAGTCACGCTTGGCAAGGGCTAACAGTTGAGTAATCCGCTTGCATTGTGCCTGCCTGCCAACATGGGACTTCTGAAATATGACATTTGGCACGCAAACAGATTTGACAGTAACTAGGAAGTTTGCGCAACTTACAAGGGGCAACTGCTGATGTTTCTTTCTAGCCAAGGAATCCAAAGATGGTCCAGGGTGCCCTCTGTGCTCAAGCCAGATCAAGCAAGCCCTAGACAAAAGGTTTGGGGTTGCCATGGATGTCTGTTCCAGCCCAACACCAAAGAACTGAGAGTGACTCTTTTCGTTGGCAGAAGCTTTTGGGGACAACAGCATACTTTATCAGGTTCATTGGTACGCATCCACCTCGTGATGAGCCTTAGCTTTGGCTTTGCAGCTTCAAAGGCTGCTACCTGTCAAAGGACACCAAAAAAAGGTCTAATTGCAAAACTGCTGAACAAAGTTTGAACAGACATTCCCCTCTATGCCTGGAACTTGACAATGACAGAGGCTTTGGTGCCATACGCCACACTTCATCAGAGAACCAGTGAGGGTAGTGATTTCAGCGTTGGATTACAACTCTGGAGACAGGTTCAAATCCCGCTTGCCATGGAAACCCACTGGTTGCCTTTGGCCATGTCACACTCTCCTCAGCCTCAGGAGACAAAAGCAATCCCCCTCTGAACTAATGTGTGCCAAGAAACCCCCCTTTAGGGTCCATATTTGGCAACAACTTAAAGCACCCACAACAACAACGTGTGAACTACCTTTCCCAGTGTTCAGAAATGTCTGTGTTCTTATGGCGTTGTGTGTTGTGCCGCTTTCAGTCTCCTGACGATTTAATGGCACGCCATAAGTGCCACGGGTTCCTTAGGAAAGGCACTTCAGGGGGTGCTTTGCCTGTTCCATCCTCTGAAACAGAGCTCCAGCACCTGGGATGCTTTGCTGCTTCCCATCCAAGCCTAACCAGGCGCAGGCTCTGCTTCGCATCCATGCTGTGCCTGGGTGCCCCAACAAATGGCCGCTCCCAGAATCCCATGCATGGCGTTGTGGCAGTTGAAGTGGGGCTGCACCACAACGGGAAAAGAACCTGGGTTTGGCATCACTTTAACTCTCTCTGGCTCAAGAGCTATGGAATTCTGGGTGTTGGAGTTTGTGTGTGGCCCAGAGCGAGCTCTGGGCCCCACACAAAACTCCAACTCCCAGAATTCCATAACTTGAGCCAGAAGAGTTAAAGCTCTGCCTCTGGCCCCAACAAACTCCCGAATTCCATAGCCCCTTGAGCCAGAGAGAGTTAAAGCTCTGCTCTGGGCACCCCAACAAACTCCCGAATTCCATAGCCTTGAGCCAGAAGATTAAAGCTCTGCTCTGGCCCACAACAAACTCCCAGAATTCCATAGCCTGGCCAGGGCACTAAAGCGGTGCCAAGCGTTTATCTCCCTTGTGTGAATGCAGCCCAAAGAGCCCTCCCGTTCCCCGCGCGCGCCTCTAGGGGGAGCTTGGGCTCGGTTTCTGGCGCTGCTGAGCCGCCCTCCCGGCGTGCCTTGCGCGGTCCCACAGCAACGCCTGGCCAGGCGTCTCACTGTTGCCTAGGCCGCCGAGGCCTAGCCGGGAATGGCGGCCGCGAGCGGCGCCCTGGCCTTGCCCTGCTGGCTCCTTCGGCGGGCTGGCCCCTTCACCACCCTCCCCCAGAACGGACGCCCGCCTCGGGAGCCATCCCCGGCCCAGCCAAGGCCCCCAGGCCCCGAGGAAGAGGAGGAGGAGAGGAGGCAAGGCCCGAGGAGGCTTCTCGCTTGGGCCCCTGGCCGGAGCCCCTCACCGACGGTGAGCAGCCCCCTTTGAAAAAGGAGGAGGGAGCGTCCAGTATACATTGTGTGGATGCAGGCGAAGAAGCCTGTAGATGGCTGCAAACCGGGTCCCTTGGAGGCCGCAGAGCGTAGTCTGGGGCCTGGGCAGGGTTCACATGCGCCCCCCCACCCTGGCTCTTTTCTTGCCAGTGCCAAGCGTGCACCTGTGACTCCGGGTGGACCAGTGCGATGTCAATTGCTGCTGGCGACCCCCTCTGCACCGCCCCGATTTCAGCCTCTCACGGCCTGTTCTGTGCCTCTGTCACGTAAGTTCTTCTTAGAGTTTGCTTCTAAAGCGCTGAATGTGCCCAGCGCTGTACATACAAAGGAGCAAATCAATTGAAATCAAACCTGCAAGGGCATACAGTCACAAATACATATCAAACATGGAATAGAATTGGTTAAAACAAGCAAGCATAAAAACAATTCAAAGGCTCTGTGTTTGTAGAGATAGCGTGCTGAAACCTGGGCAGGCTGGTAAGATCTGTGTCGAGACCCTTGAGACAGGCTTGCGGCGGAGTCAGTGCATGACTTGTCGCTGGGATTGACGGTTTATCTATATAGATATTGTGTATCCTACTCTCTAGATCAAGATCTCAGGGCAGGTCCGTAAAATCAACACGCTCCGTTTAAAACAAGTAACCCCCCCAAAAAAGGTTTAAAACAACACTCGGTTGTAGCACTTTGGAGTGAAGGCAAACCTTCCCAAGCCCTTGAGTATAAGGTTCTGAATGAATGAGCAATGAGAGCGGGTCCAAGTATGCGGCGTTTTAGGTAGTGCTGTCCCTTCATGGAGCTGAACCATCCCAGAACATAAGGGCAGAGTCAGTATGCCTTTTGAATGTGTAAAATCCACACATGAGGAAGAAACTTAGCAGTGTTTTCATATGCCAGAAAAGGAGATCTAGGCCTGTTACAGACAGCCAAAAATAAAGCTGCTTCCAGTCACAGTGGAGGTATGGTGTTTCAATGATGCACATCCCTAAGAGTCCGAAGTCGCACAAGCCACGCTCCAGTCCTTAGGGCTGGAATGGGGCTTTGGTGCGACTTCTGGACTCTTAGGACGGTGAATCATTGAAACACCATACCCCACTGTGACTGGAAGCAGCTTTATTTTGGCTGTCTGTAAACAGCCCTAGAATCATACAGTCATAGCGTTGGAAGAGACTGCAAGGGCCATCGAGCCCAACCCATTCTGCCATGCAGGAAACCCAAATCAAAGCATCCCTATTGACAGATGGCCATCCAGCCTCTGTTTAAAGAGGCTTTCTAGAGGGGATTTTTGACTGAAAGATGCTTATGGTGGATTAATATCCTACTAATTCTGAATTGTAAGGAGCCATGGTAGTCAAAACTGCATATCTGGTTGGTTTACTTCCTTTCCATTCTGGAGCTGTTATCCGGGTGAGTGAACATTGTAGTTGTCCTTAGAGATGAAATGAATTAGAGTGGATCCATAATAATGGGGAGGGCTATGGGCTAAATCCATATTAGTTTCCAGTTAGAGTGAACCATTGAAATGAATGGAAATCAATTAAATGGTTCACCTACAAGGCTTATTCATTTCATTAGATTTTCTCTATGGGGATTAGTTTTGGATTTAGCCCTTTGTATCCATTTGGCTGAAAACACCTTGTTGTGTTTTAAAAAAAAACCCTTCCCCTGGAAGGACATACAGTATTTAAAAAATATATGTTTATTGGATTTTTATTGTTATGATACAAGACAGAGAGAGGAGGGAAGGTGTTAAGATACAAACGAAAGTCTCATTTTCCGCAGCAAAACTGAGGCTGGTGCTGTCACGGTAGAAGAAAAAAAAAAAAAAGAAAAAGAAAAAAAAAAAAAATAAAAAGAAAAAAAAAAAAAAGGAAAAAATAAAAGTGAAAAAAAAGAAGAGTTTTGTTAAAACACAACCAAGGGTGTTGCAGCCAAATGATACAAAGGGATAACTCGCAACATTAAGCCCCACTAGAGGCAAATCTAATGAAATGAATAAGCCCTTGTAGGTAAACCATTTTAATCTATTCCATTCATTTCAATGGTGTTCACTCTAACGGAACTAATACAGATTTAGCCCTAGCCCTCCCCATGGTAAGGTCCACTCATAATTCGTCATCTCTAAGGGACCAACTACAATGTTCCATCACCGGATACAACTACCAGAAATGGAAAGGAGTATAACCAACCCAGATATGCAGGTTTTTACTACCAGGGATCATACCATTCAGATTAGTAGATATTACTTCACCATAATCAATCTTCACGTCAAAATCCCCGCTAGAAAGCCTCCTTAAACAGAGGCTGGATGGCCTCTGTCATAGGGATGCTTTGATTGATTTCCTGCATGCAGAATGGGAATGGGCTCGATGCCCTTGCAGTCTCTTCCACGCTATTAACTGTATGATCTAGGGCCTGTGACAGACGCCAAAATAAGCTGCCTTCCATCACATGGAGGTATGGTGTTTCAATGATGCACAGATGTCCTAAATCCAGAAGTCGCACCAAAGCCACATTCCGATCCGAAGGACGGAGCGTGGCTTTTGGTGCTAATTCTGGACTCGATAGGACATGTGCATCATGGAACAATACCTCCACGGGGGACTGGAAGCAGCTTTAATTTTGGCTGTCGGTACAGCCTAGATATCCTTTGCTGCATATGAAACACTGCTAAGTGTTCTTCTCTTGCTGATTTACCAGTCGAGGCATACTGACGCTGCCCTAGGTTCTTGGGGATGGTTCATGCCTCCCTGAAGGGGAACAGCACGTACATAAACCGCGCATACGTTGGAACCGCTCTCATTGCGCATTCATTCGAACCTATACTCAAGAGCTGGGAAGGTTCTGCCTGCACTCAAAAAGTGCTACACAGGTGATGGTTTTAACCTTTTTGTAGGGGGTACATGGTTTAACGGAGCGTGTTGAGTTTAATCGACGCAGCACTGAGAAATCTGATATGAGAGTAAATACCACTAGCTTATATATAAACATCATCCAGACTACCAATCATGCACTGACGTCCGCGCAGCCGGGCGCCAAGGGTCGCGACACAGCTCTGAAAGCCGCCCAGTGTCAAGCCAGCGATCTCGACAAACACAGAAGCCATTTGAATTGTTTTAAATGCTTGCGTTTTTAACCAGTCTATTCATGTTGGAAATAGTATTGTGTAGACTGGATGCCATTGGCAGTTTTGTTTAAATGATTTGCTTCCGTTGGATTAAGCGCTGGGCACTGCAGCCTTTAAAGCAACTCTAAAAGAACTACGGACCAGAGGCACAGAACAGCCGTGAAGAGGCGGAAAGCGGGGCGGTGCGAGGGGGTCGCAGCAGCAATGACATCGCACTTCCACCAGGAAGTGCACAGGTGCACGCTGGGCACTGCAAGAAAGAGGCCAGGGTTGGGGGGCGCCCATGTGAACCCTGCCCAGGCCACAGAGACCGCTCTCCGGCTCCAAGGGACCAGGGTTTAGGAGCAGCCATCTCAGGCTTCTTCGCCTGCATCCACACAATGTAGACTGGACCTCCACTCCCTCCTTCTTTGCAAAGGGGCGGCGCACCGCGGTGAGGGGCTCCGGCAGGGCCCAAGCGAGAAGCCTCCTCGGGCCTGCCGCCTGCCCCTCCTCCCTCTTCCTCGGCCGGGGGAGCCCTTGGATGGGCCCGGGGAGGCTCCCAGGCGGGCGTCCGTTCGTGAGGTGTGGAATGGCCAGCCCTCGAGAGCCAGCAGAGCAAGGCCAGCGCGCCGCGCGGGCCGCCATTCCCGGCTAGGCCTCTGCGGCCCGATGCAACATTGAGACGACTGCCACGGTTGCTGGGAGACCGCGCAAAGGCACGCCGGAGGGCGGCCGCAGCCAGCCCAGAACCAGCCCACAGCGTCCCCTAGAGGCGCCGCGGGGAACTGGGGATTCTTTGGGCGGCATTCACACACTGGAGAGATAACACGGCTGGCACCGCTTTTAAGTGCCCTGGCTCAAGGCTATGGAATTCTGGGAGTTTGTTGTGGGCCCAGAGAATAGCTTTAACTCTCTCTGGCTCAAGCTTGATTCTGGGAGTTTGTTGGGGGCCCAGAAGCAAGCTTAACTCTCTCTGGCTCAATCTATGGATCTGGGAGTTGTTGGGGCCAGAGCAGAGCTGTTAACGCTCTCTGGCTCAAGGCTATGGAATTCCTGGGAGTTGGAGTTGGTTGTGGGCCCAGAGCTCCGCTCTGGGCCCACAAAAACTCCAACGCCCAGAATCCAGAGCCTTGAGCAAGAGAGAGTTAAAGTGATCCAAAACCAGGTTTCTTTCCCAGGGTGGATGACAGCCCACTTCAACCTGCCCACAGCGCCATGCTATGGGATTCTGGAGCGCCATTGTTGGGGCACCAGGCACAGCATGATCGAAGCAGCCTGCACAGGTTAGGACTTGGATGGGAAGCCACCAAGCATCCCAGGTGATGGAGGCTCGGTTTCAGAGGATGGAACAGCAAGAGCCACCCTGAATCCGGACTAAGGAAACCCTGGGGCACGTATGCGCTCCATAAACTGTCAGGTGGACGCGGAAAGCGCATCACGACACACAGCCATACAAACAGACATTCTACCTGGGAAAGGAGTTCACACGGTGTTGTTGTTGGGTGCTTCAAGTTGTTGCCAACTCAGGCAACCCTAAGCGGGGGGTGTTCTTGCAACATTAGTCAGAGGGGGGATGCCTGTTTGTCTCCTGAAGCTGGAGAGAGGGTGACTGGACAAGGCACCCAGTGGGTTTCTGGACCAAGCGGATTGGAACCCTGGTTCTCCAGAGTGTGTAAGCAACGCTAAATCACTACCCTCACTGGTTTTCTCTGATAACGTGTGCGTATGGCACAAAGCCTCTGTCCTTTTTCAAGTTTCCCAGCAATAAGAGGAAGTCTGTTCAAACGTTGTTCAGAGTTTTGCATTAAGCCTGTCTTTGGTGTCCCTTTGACAGGTACAGCCTTGAAGCTGCAAAGCCCAGAGCTAACTCATCAAGAGGTGGATGCGTACCACATGAACCGATAAAGTAGCGGTTGTCCCCAAAACTTCTGCCAACGAAAGAGTCAATCTCAGTTCTTGGGGTTTGGGCTGACAGACACCTGGCGTAACCCCCAACCTTTGTCGGGCTTGCTGAGCTGGCACTGACACAAGAGGGCACCTGGACCATCTTGTGGAGCCTTGGCTAAAGAAACATCAGCATGCCCCTTGTAAGTTGCGCAAACTCCAAGTTACTGCAAATCTGTTTGCGTGCAAATGTCATATTTTCCGAGTCCCATGGTGGCATGCAGGCACAATGCAAGCCGATTACTCACTGTAGCCCTTGCCAGCGTGACCTCACAACCTCACAAGAAGGACTGGTCTTCAATGGAACGGCCTTTGCCCACGTTTCACTCTCGCAAGGGTTGGCGACCCTTTCAGAGACCGCACCCGACGCATGCAGCTGATTGTGAGCCCTAAGAGTGACAAGCGCCACACACAGCTCCACCATCACCAGCTCACGCTGTGGTCCTTGCAGTTGCTACAAATTAGTGGATAGTGCAGAATTGTCTCACAATATAGTCTTGTGGCTGCTACAAGAACTGCCATTCCCAGAATTCATAGCATTGACCATGGCAGTTAAAGTGGTGTCAACCAATTAATCTCCAAATCCAATTGGCGTTTTTAGCTTGCAGCCCACACGGGTCAGCTTGTGGTCTACTAGGACTCCTAGATCCTTTCAACATGTACTGTGTTCAACAAATAACCATTCTCAAAATGCCAGAGCATTGAAACCATGACAGTGAGTGGTCAAACTGGATTATTTCTGCATTGAAATGCAGCCATTGTTGTGTGAATCACCTCAAGCTTCCGACTGTTCCTTACTCTATCCTCCGAGATTGCATTAAGTGTTTATTAAGAAGGAAAAGTGGATCCATCCTTCCCTTTTTGCCATTTGCTGGGCAAGGCAAGGCAAACTGTCGGTTCCCTGGCAAAAGACAATGGCCCAAATGGTCCTCGAGATTTCCCATATTTCGCACCCAAAAGGAGCAAATGCGTCCCCGGTGACGCCACGGAAAAGATTTTCTTACCACTCAAATCAACTTCCCTTTCTCCCAATCAATTAAATGGCAAGAAAACCCCAAAAAAAGTACATTTGCTGGAATGTTAGATCAAAGGGGACTTACATGTGCCATTTGCATGGTCAAAGGCCTCCAGGACTCAGCCGCTTGGGTGAAAGTTTGCAGTGGGCCGCATTGTTTTTCACACGGTCACCTCCTTGGAATGTGTGTGTTTAGAACGAAATCCCACCAATGGAAGCCTTGGCGAGAGGCAAAAACTTCCACCATTGCTAAATGAATTATTGGATTAAAACGAGAATGTTTAGCGGAGGATTAATTGGAAGCTCAATGAAAAACTCAGTGGGGTGTGAGCAGGCATACTTGGGAGATTAAAGCGAAAGATTACATTGAAAGATGTTTCCGGGGTGGGGGAGCCGTGCTGAGTCCATTGCAGCATAACAACACACAACAAACCTTAATGATACTAGATTATAAAAGAAAAAACAGTTCTTCATTGGCATAGGCTGTGGTGGATCGCAGCCAGTGCCGCATAAGCATGGAGGAACTCAGTTTGCCATGAGGCATTTGAGGAAATGGGCTGCTTGCACAAATGTGTGAGTCCAAAGAGTTCACTGGTCTTTACAAACACAAGGGTTTGTTGTTGTTTTGTTGTTAATCTGAGATGAACATTTTTGTAAAATGGAAAACAGGAAGAATTTAACGAATCTTCTTACAATTATTATATATTTATTAACTGTTGTGTGTGTATGTTATTGCGCTTCGCATCACTTTAGCATCGCAACGGAGTTTTCCTGGGCAAATTTTGGGTTCATGTTGGCTGTTGTCATCATGGTCTTCTTCTGAAGCTGAGAGATGTACTTGCCAAATCCCCAGTCGTTTGAATGCCTCACCAAGATTCAAACCTGTCTCCACTCATAGTCCAAGCACTTCAACCGCTGCACCACCTGCTCTCTATCTTTAATATATCCCTTCTTCGTTCCACAAACAAGAATCAGGGGATAAGGGACCAAAACCCCGGCAAATAATCCAGTCGGAAGACCCTCTTTAATGCTCTGGCTCAATGCTATGGAATCCTGGATTGTCGTTTTGTGAGACTTTTAGACCTTCTCTGTCAGAGAGCACCGTGTCACATCAACTACAGCTCCCATGATCCCCTAGCAAGAGCCAGGGCGGTAAGAGTCTCAAACGGGTGATTTCTGCAGGTGTTTGGACCTAGGTCAGCACACACCTCTGAACCAGTGCTTGGCAAGAGAAAGAAGACGGAACAACCTTTACTAAGATTCAGCGAGATCTTAACTTTACTTAGCTGTAAGATGGGTCTGAGTGAAATACAATGAGGATAGAGGGCGCGCAGCAGGCGATTTGGGTTGTTCGCCATTTGAACCGTGGTTTGGACCTAAGGTCCATCTAGCCTATAGCAGCATCCACACTGAGAAATAATTTTTCTTCAGTGAGGAGCTGCTTATAGGCGACATTGACATCTATGGCTTTACACGGACAGCACCTTATAGGTTAGATTGACAGCACCTGATGGGGGCTAGTTTGTGTGATCCGCTCTGGGGAGCTACCACACTGCAGTTTCCCAGAATTCCACAGCATTGAGCCCAGCCATTAAAGCATAGAACCTAACAGCGGAAGACCCAAAGGGCCATCCAGTCCAACCCCATTCTGCCATGCAGGAACTCAAAATCAAAGCTCGCCGGACAATGGCCATCCAGTGTCAAACCAGATATTTCTGCATTATGCATCTGCCTATGTGCTGAATGCCTTTTGGTGATTTCATGAGAACAGTGTAATTTTTAGTAGTACCTTTTTATTTATATGCAAAGGAGGGACACACGGAAGATGAAACCGCTACATTGGTTAAGAGAACTCAACTGCAGTGCTATTTAGCTAAATCCTGGATCCTGAAGCAGGGGCCGATTGAAGGACACTAAACGATTCATATTATAGACCACGGGCCTCTGTTGGTCTCTGGAATGTTCTTTGGCTGCAACTCCCATCATCCAGCATTGTTGTCGATGCAGGCGGGCGTCCATAGGAGTTGTAGGCCAAGAATGTCTGGAAGCCCCTAGCTGCTTCCCCCATTTGAGCCCTTCAGGGTCTGCATTCCCACATTCCCCGTCTTAGGGGCGTGTTCCCCCACTGGAGAAATAACCCGTTTGGACTGCACTGCTGTAACGCCCTGGTCAGGCGATGGAATTCTGGGAGCTGGAGTAGTGGGGCCCCGAATGGATGCCAACGCCCAATTCCACAGCCTGGAGCCAGAAAGAGTTAAAGCAGTGCCGAGACTGATTATTGCTCCAGTTTGGGATACAGCCATATTTTGCAGGGGCTTCCCCCCCTCAAAATAAAACAGGCCACGCCGCAATCCAACGTTTGCTCCACTTTGTCAGATTTGAGTGAACCAGCTGGAACTCACTGATCGGAACATCCCATCTCAGCAAATGAAACCTTAACTCAATTGTGACTCTTTTCAGGGAAGCCTCTGAAACTAGGCATCATTCCTGTCACCAAAATAGAAGAAACACTAAAACAGCCCAGAGTTTACAGTGCCCTCAGTCTCAGGTTAACCCGAGGCTGCTGGTCCACACGAAGATCTGCCGATGCCAGCCAAATACAAGACCTGAGGCATTTTCTTCCGTCTCCCCTGGTGCCCAGACGGGGAAGTAAAGTGTCCCAAGGGCAGAGGGTCTTGTTAAGATTTGGGATGCAAAATGTGGCATTGATTGACGCTTGTCATAGCTGACTCATCCATAGCCTTGATCAGGCTGAAAGCGGTGCCAGGACTAGTTCTCCAGTGTGGATCAGCCTGGGAAGACCAGCTCCAAATCCCAACTCATCCAGGCCCACAACAAGCTCCAATCCAGGATGTCAACAGCCTTGAGCCGAAAATAATTATAATAATAATATAAGAATAATAGTAATACAGTACGAATAATAGGATGTATTCCACTGGGAATCACTGGGAATCCGGGCATCTTACAACAGAAGAGATAACAGACAGTTTTTATCTTTTTTATATTATTATCCATTAATAGATAATAGAAAGAGTTAAAGCGGGCCAAACGGTTATTTCTCCATGTAGGACGCAGCCCCAGAGTCCTATCCAATGCGCAAACTAGTGCACCACGCTGCCCCTCTCCCTCAGCAAGCTACCCTGCAGAGTTACATAGCATGAGCCCTGGCAATAAAGCGGGGTCAAGCCGGTTAATTCGCCGTGCTGACGCAGCCTGAAGGCGGGGGCTTTTGTGACCTTGAACCAGGGTCAGAGGGGCGTTTCTTTTGGGAGGGCCTGGCGTAGCAAAGGCGTCACAATCCGTTGCCTGAGTAAAAACCCACAAAGGCCCCGAGGGAGCGCATCAGATGGAGCCCCTCACGCCGGCGCCTCTTGCCCTGCCCTGCCCTCCCCGCCTGCTGGCGAAGGCGTCCTGGCCGCCAAAGGACGCCCTTAAGAGGAGAGAGGGGACGGAGGCGACCACGCCCCGAATGGCCCCGTCTCCTCCCCCCCCGTCCATCCCCTCTCCTCCCTCTTTCAAAGGGAACAAAACCCAAGCTTCCCATCCGCGCTGCATGCCCGGTGAGAGGCGTCTAGGCGCCAAACAAACGGGGCAACCCAGGCGGCATGCGCTGGGTGACGTCGGCGCCAGTGGGAATGGCTGCGAACGGCAAAGAGGTAAGAGAAGGGCCAGGGATAGGGAGGGGGCTGTTCTATGCAAATAAGATGTCGGTCCATGCCAGCCAATGTGGAGCCCAGAGGCCTGTGCAAGGCCCGTATGGTGGGGAGCGGCGGCAGGATGAGGAGGAGGGCTTGATCCCCGGCGAGAGGCGGAGCCGACCTTGACGCGCTCGCCAGGGGGCTTCCTTTCTCCTGCGCTCCTTCGGCTTCTTTCCCCGAAGGCGGCGGCGACGGGAGAGAAAGCGCGAGATGAGCGGACCGGTTCGAGACGAAAGATGGCGGCTGAGCATGACCGGGCCGCGAGAAGCGGCCGCTTGAGAGAGAAAGGCCGATGCCGAGGCGCGCCGAAACCGCTGCTCCTGTTGGCGCGGTGCGCTAGTCCCAGATAATGAAGCGGAGGAGGAGAGAGAGGCGAGTATGAGAGGAGGCCCAGCGGAGGGAAGGGAGCCGCTGCCTTAGGGGGCTCCAGCCCAGCCGGAGGTTGGGGCGGGGAAAGGCCTCAGGGAAGCCGGGATGGAAGAAGGGAGGTCGGAGCCCGGGGCGAGGCCAGTCCATGGGCGGCTGGAAGGCAGGCCCAGCCCAGCCAGAGGGCAGGGGCCAGCTTAGGGGCTTTTGGGGGAAGAGGGAAAGGGGCAGGGCGCCTATGGGAGAGGGAAAGGGTCAGCGAGGGCGAGGAGGACGGGCCTTGCGTGGCTCCTTGAAGCAGCAGCGGCAGCGGGGTGGCCTAGCCGCCCCTTCTTTCTCCTCCTTCCCTCGCTTGCCTCCTCAGGCCGTGGCTGCTGGGCTTCCCCGCACCATGTCTCGTACTCTCCTATGGAGACGGGTGGCCCGCGCCGTCCTGGGGCCTCTCTCAACCGAATCCGCGACGAAACCCTGGGGACGGCCAGCTGTGGCTTCGGCAGGACTTCCGCAAGGCATCCGCAAGAAGGGCATGTGCTACGGCGATGATGCCTGCTTCGTGTGCCCCGACAACGCTCCGCCACGTCCTGGTTAGTGGGGCCCGGGACTTCTCCCCTTTTACCCCCTTGCGTGAGTCTCTTGCATCCGTGAGCTTAGTAGGCTACAGATACTGTCAACGATGGTTTGCATCCCACGGGAGAAATAACCCGTTTGGTCATCGCTGGCTCAAGCGATGCATTCTGGAGTTCTTTGGAGTTTGTTGGGCCGGGGCCCACAACAAACG